>NC_086319.1:344311117-344621831 GCF_036172605.1 Pelobates fuscus
CACAGTGACAAGTATAGACTCACCGGGAGGCCTCAGCGAACTGCCTCCTTCCATGTGCTCTTCCGCCATCCCGGCCGCCATTCCTGCCGTGCTGGAGCCTTCCTCCCGCGGTATCTTGCCGCCCGCCGCCATCTTAAGTGGGGCGCTTGCCGCTGCAGGCCCACGCTTCGCGGCTGTCCTCGCCCGACCGGCGCCGCGTTGAACAGATGGTGCCGGCCGTCCTCCAGCAACCTCCGACCCTCCTGCCTCCTGACTGGGCGCCAACGGGCTCCTCCGACGCCGTGGTGCGGGCGCCATGCCCGGGCCCAAACGCTGGGGCGGCCGTGCTCTTTGCGCCGTCCTGCACTCCGCTGGTGCCGGAGGGGGAACCGCAGCCCCCAGTTGCTCATGCAGCCAGGCCAGCCCATGGTCCTTCACTGCTGCCCTCACTCCAGCCAGGATCTCTTCCAGGGACGCCATGGACCTGCAGAAAAAGAAAAAGAGAAGAACTTCCCAGACCTGTCACAATTAACAGGTAAGTGAAGCTCTGATGAAAAATTTTCTTCTATGCTGCCTCCTGCCTGAATACTGCTCTGTTCTTCTATGCTGCCTCCATGCTGCCTTCTGCCTGAATACTGCTCTGTTCTTCTATGCTGCCTCCATGCTGCTGCCTTCTCCCTCCAGGGCAGGCAGCTTTCACAACTGACAGGTAAGCTTAGGTTTAGTTAAAATGGCCACTTCATATAATGGCTGGTGTAAATATTCCCCTTATGGCTCCGCCCTACCCAGCATGCTAGCTGTCACTCACTTCCTGTGGTTGCTATGCCTACCTCCTGGCTCTGTCAAGGCCTATTCCTCTTAGCTGCGCTGATCCATGGGCTACATGTATGGTTAAAGAAGTAAGCAAAATGTCATCCTGTGATGCCTGTCAAACCATGCACAATAGCGTCAAAGAGTTTGTTATGATGCTTAGATTGTCTTTTTAATAATATAACAGAAAGATATACTGCACTGGTGTCACACTAATGTTCCAAAAAGCACATACATTGTCTGCCTATTTTCCTATTATGCAATTCTTCTTTTTTTGTAATATTTTGTTTTTGCAACACTCATCTGTTCTAATGTTATTTTTCTTTTCACTGGGTGGGATTTTGAGAATTTTGTTTTTAGGTGTTGTGTACTGCTCTGAATTAGTTAACTTGTCACCTTAATTACCTGACTGTTAATCAGAGGTTTAAATATCCATGTGGTTTCATAGCTTGTTTGTGTCTAAGATTAAGTGCCATGTGTGGCACAAAACGCGTTAGACGGCTGTTCTGGGGACGTATGCTTTCTTTCTTTATTTTGCATTGTAGGGTGCATGGCATGCTGTGTATTTGCACAATTGTTTTTAAGGATATCTTTTGAAATAAATGCTACGTTTCATTGTACAACCAACGTTTCATCAGATTTTTTTCGCAGACATGTTTAATTAGAAGGACAATGTTAGCCGGCAAAACCACCCTTTGCGTGCCTTGTTCTCTGTTCATAAAATAAGTCTAAAATATGATTTTATATTTTAAAATAACATATTGTGAAATAGATTCTATTGATAAGTTCTTTTCTTTTACACTAGTTTAATATAAAAAAAAATTCGAACACCAAAAGAATGGTAATCTGTACCAAAGGCAGCAATCAAGAAAGTCGCCAACTCGTATTAAACATAATCCATTATGATCTTAATGCTGGCTAAATGCAGTATTTCTCTTGCTACCAGGTCCTTTTTCCATTTTCTATATATACTTCTATCACTCTGGCCTATGCCAGAACCCATAAAAGAAAAACAATCACTCTTTATCATATTCCAATTTGTCTGCAATTTGCAGGTTTACCTTTTTTTTATACAATTTTACAGGGTTCTAATTTATTTTATTATCATCACTTTTCCACCATACTGGGCAAAACAACTGTGAGAACATAACCTTTTTCCTTTGGGTATTGGTGTTTTTGTTTCTCACCTAAAAGGAGGTCAATTACCAATTACATATTCTAACTTTGTTTTTTTTTTTGTTTTTTTTTTTTGTTTTGTTTTTAAGAAGCATTGTGTAATAGTTTGGCAAAGAAGAGTCATCTTCACAGGTTTGAATTGCAAGAGGTTTAGAAGCCATTATTTTCAAAGGGATCAGCAAAACATGTAGCATTTATAGGAGTTACACAACATAACTTTTTTTTATATCAAACTTTAGAATTTTGCCATGTTTTACTAGAAATCTATATGACATTTGTATCACTTACATGCATATCTAGTTATTTCTGTTGGTCTTTGCTGGTAAACACTGCAAATTCTAATTTTTGGGGGGGATTGGGAGCTTATTCCTCCTGTTCAACTTAGCATATCTTTAATTAACTGAATTTAGAATGCATCTTAGATTCCTTCACCAAATGAATGTTGGAAGATTTTGCCAAAAGCCAAGAAGAGTTACCCAAAGTTGGGGTATATAAATACATTTGAGCACCTCCCCTATTTTTTCAGGTTAACTCACAGGTGCTATCATTGCTTCCAGCAGAATAGCTACCTCTGGTGCTCACTTTAAAGACTTCTCTAGGGCTGCAGCATTCCTATAGAATACCCTTCCCCTCTCTGTTCCAACCAGTCTCCACTCCTACAAAAAAATCTTTGAAAACGTACTTCTTCAGGACAGCATATCAATTCAACTGTCAACAGCTTTCACTTCCCACACCCTGACTCCTCTCCTGTAACTGTCATCAAAACAAAACACTAAGTCCTCAATGAATATTATCCTAACAACCTACTTTTCTACCCTACCCTTACCTTTTGTGTCACTATACCCCACTCCCTCTAGCATGTAAGCTAATTGAGCAGGGGCCTCAACCCCTCTGTTCCTGTGTGTCCAACTTGTCTGGTTACAATTGTGTGTCTGTTAGTCCACCCATTGTACAGCGCTATGGAATTTGTTGGCGCTTTATAAATAATAATAATAGCAAATGTTATCAGGATGATTTAATATGAATCTGTATGTGATATGCTACCAATAACATAAAAAATTTAATGAACTTACTTTAAAAACAAAACCACCAATGTATAAAAAATGCGATCAACATTCTGTAACATTTAAATCCTATTTAGGCCAAAGAGAGGGTGCTATAGAGTTGCTGTGAATTAAAGCCTTTTTTCTCGACCACTGGTATGCGTGCCCCAAGGGGTACATGCACCAAAGGCAGGGGGCATGCCAAGAGCTGGCCAGGAGGTAGCTGGCTATGCACTAAGGCAGAGTAGGCCTTATGCTTATGCAGACGACACAACTCAACTAGCAGCAAAAGCCTAAAAGATATTAATTTTTTTATATTGTCCAGGGATTCAGTCGATCAGTCGATATGGTGCAGCGTTAGAACATGAGACTTTATCTACTATTCACTGCAACTTCATGCCCAGCTGAAAGTCGTTAGTATTTTGTTGCCATTAACCCCTTAAGGACACATGACATATGTGACATGTCATGATTCCCTTTTATTCCAGAAGTTTGGTCCTTAAGGGGTTAACATTAGCTTTAAGGTAGGACATGGTGTACTTTCTGCTTTGTGGACACTCCAGGAGGTAAGCTGCTTCCAAGATACCAGAGCCATCACATTTGGCATCAGATATCACAAAAATATCAGGTGCCTCACATATATACATGTTCTCCTCTAAGGATTGGTCAAATACCAACTAAACATCATTACCATTTCTGCATGCTTTATACATCGACTTACAGCCATGTGACTGTTCTGCTGTTTGCGTTCATAATAAAGCGGTTGCTGGGTGAGTCATATTATACATATATAAATATATATAAATATATATATATATGCATGCATTGTCAAAAAGTATGAGGACACCCCTTGCAACTAATGGGTGTGGATCTTGTTTTAGCAATAACCTTTGCTGACAGGTGTATACCTTAAAATACACAGAAATTTAATCCTTATAGAACAGGCTTCCAGAAACTCCGACCCTCCTGATGTTGCTGAACTACAACTCCCATAATTCTATGAATGAAATAGATAGGCTGAGAATCATGGGAGTTGTAGTTCAGCAACATCATCTGGAGGTCCGGAGTTTGGGGAAGCCTGTTATAGAATATCAACTGTAGCTAAGACCCTTATTGGAGACTTTAGTGTCCATCATGGGATGCACCCATTTCAATAAAGTCTGCACAAACTAAAATTGGAAGGAATGTTGTCAAAAAGAAATGCTCGATGTGATCTTCTAAACAACTGTATATAAATCTACAATTTGAGCTCAGCAGGGACAATACACAGTATTAAGAACTAAGGGTATAGACTTTTGAACAGGGGTCATTTAATCTTTGTTGCCATGTTTTGTTTTATGATTGTGCCATTCTGTTATAACCTACCGTTGAATATGACTCCCATAAGAAATAACAGAAATTAGTTTTGCCTACTCACTCATGTTTTCTTTAAAAATAGAATATATATTACCAATTTTCCAGGGGTATCCAACTTTTGAGCACAATTGTAAGCCTTGACACCTCAGAACTCAGGAGAAGTGTTCAACAAGCCACATTTTGGCCATGTATTGAAGCCCATGGAACAACGCAGTAGGAGGAGTGGGCCTTGACAGAGCCAGGAAGTGGGCAGGTGCTAGTGTTTGGGGGTTGGCTTAATTTAATGGAGCTTGGGGGCGGAGACAGGGAGTATAAAGAGCAGCCATTTTAGAATAGGGGCCATTTTAACCAGAGCCTTTCTTACCTGTAAATTGTGTCAGGTCGGCGAGGTTCTTTTTCTTTGTCGTTTCTGCAGGATTATGGCGTCGCTAGATGAGATTCTGGATGGTGTTCGGGCAGCGGTGAAGGACAGAGGACTGGATTGGCTTCATCAGCAGTTGGGGACTGCCGGGCCTGCTCCTGCGGTACCGGCCCGTCGACCGGCGAGGAGGACGAGACCACCTCAGCGTTTGAGCCCAGGCGCTGGGCCTGCAGCGCGGCGGAGGAGGAGCCCTTCAGCGGGAAGTGGGGTGAACGACGGTCCGGGTGAGCCCCGGTCAACAGAGCCAGGCAGGCGCACGGCTCGCTCCGGTGGGCGCGGCAGCGGCCTGGCGAGGACGGCCGCACAGCGCATGGTGGCGGATGGATCTAAGCCACGCGGTTCCGCGGCTGGCAGGAGGAACGGTCCGGGCGGATCTCGGAAGACGGCCGGGGCGGAGGCCAGGCCGGCTGGGAGTCATATGAGCGGCGGCACGAAGCGGACACGTCCCGGTGAGTCAGCCACTAGTGCGAATGCTGGAGGGCAGGGGTGTGATGGTGATGGCGGATGTATGACGGCCCCTCAAGCCGTGGGGGGAGGCCAGGACAGCAGTGTGAGGGCAGGGACGTCTCAGGCTGAGGCAGGTCAGGGAGACAGATGCAGGGATAAGGGGACCTCACAAGGAGCGAGTGGGTCTGGGCACACGGCAGGCTGCCAGGATAGCGGAGATGAATCTGACATGGGGCAGACGGCCGAGGAGAGGCCTGGCTCGGCACTGACAGTTGAGGGACAGGGTGCTCAAACTGTTAAGCTGGTTCGGGATGTCAGCGGTAGGCGGGAGGGCCCATCTGGCCGCTCCCAAGGTCAGCTTCATGACAGGGAGGCCGCAGGGAGTGAGTGGAGAGCAGAACGACGCTTCTCTGGCGTCAGGCGCAGCGTTTCGAGGAGCAGAGCAAGGAGTTCAGGGAGCAGGGAAAGATCACCTGCGCGGAGCGGGTGCAGCTTGGCGGGCTCATGTTGCAGGAGGCGTGATTCCAGGGATAGCAGGAGGAGGAGTCAGCGGAGAAGATCGGGTTCGCCGGGAGAGAGGCCTAGTGATCGGTGGAGGGGATCATCTCGTGAGGGCAGTCGCCCTGCGAGACGCAGCGTTGCTGAGGAGGATTGGGAGGAACGTAGGGAGGAAAGGCGGGTGAGGAAGGTTCAGGACAGACTACCCAGATTTCCTTCTCCCTACAGGTCTCGGAGCAATACCCCTACGGTCTCGAGGCGAGTCCAGGCGGATGGGAGTCGGCGACAACGGGATTCTCCGGTGCCTGAAAAGGTGGACGGAAGGACGGCGCCTCTGCTGCCAGCTACGGCCAGAGGTTCGAGTGGTGAGTTCCTACACACACGACACCCAGGACAGTTGTTAAATGATTTAAGAACATTTTTAGATTCTTGGTCTGGGAAAGAGGGGTCGCCTGCGCAATTCGGGAAAGTGTGGGCGCGAGAGAGTAGTCGGGACATAGCTACAGGGCTCGGGGTTACACAGCTGTCCGCGCACGGCGGAGGTGAGTCGGGAGCGGGGGCTGATTTGTCTGGGTTGGAAGGAGGGGGTGAAGAGCGGGAGGTAGGTGATGTCCCGGATGCGGCGCGGCAGAATGTGCACGTGTCCTTCGCAGGCCCCCTCGGATGTCATTTAAAGGTGGAAGTGGAGAAAAGATATGGAAAGGTGAGTTTGTGGAGATATTTTCCCTCCTTCCCCTAGAGGAGTTCTTAGACTTGAAGGAGGAGGATAAGAAGGATGCTAAAAAGGAGGAAGAGGAGAAAAGGCGGAGGTATCGCAAGATACCTAAGACCTTTGGGAATTGGTTGAGGGCCTTCTGCATTCTAGCTAGCGTAATCGGGGAGAAGGCTCCGGGGCGTTGCTCAGAATTATTCTGTTATTTGGATGGGATAGGTGATGCGTACCGAACCTACGGAGGTTTGGCTTGGTGGAGGTACGACGAACAATTTCGTCAGCGGCTGGCAGCGAATGCGAACATGCGGTGGGACCAAATGGACCTGCCGTTATGGATGCGCCTTATGATGGCCCAGAAGGCGGCGCCCTTTCCTGGGGCAGCCGGCACGGCCTCAGGGGCCGGGTCGGCTGGGCAAAAGAAAGGTTTCTGTTGGATGTTCAACGAAGGACATTGCAAATGGGGAAATAATTGCAGGTTCCGGCACGAATGCTCAGGCTGCGGGGGGTCCCACGGTGTCAACCGTTGCTTCAAAAAGGGTAAGTCTGGCGGGGGAAGCGGTCCCGCAGGGGCGGCAGCTACCGCAGCTCCCGTTGGGAGCGTCTCCGGTGAAAATAGACGTGATGTTGCCTTGGCTAAGGCGATACGTTAACAGGGAAGATGCTATTTTCTTGTGGCGGGGTTTTCGGGAAGGGTTCTTTATTCCCTACGTAGTTAGGGAACCTGGTACGTTGTGTGGGAATCTTAAGTCAGTGCGGGAACACCCAGAGGTAGTGAGGGACAAGCTAAGTAAGGAAGTGCAACTGGGGAGGATGGCGGGGCCGTTCTCGGCACCACCATTGCCCGATTTGCGAATATCCCCGTTGGGCGTGGTTCCCAAGAAGGAGGCAGGCAAATTCAGGTTGATTCACCATTTATCGTACCCGAAAGGGGCTTCGGTGAATGATGACATCGACGCGGCTCTTAGCTCCGTCTCTTATACGTCATTTGACAAGGCAGTCGAGTTGGTTCGGAGGCTGGGGCATGGTGCGCTGATGGCAAAGGTAGATGTGGAAGCAGCATTTCGACTGCTCCCGATACACCCGGACTGCCATCATCTGCTCGGTTGCTGTTTTGAAGGGGAATATTTTGTTGATCTGTGCCTGCCTATGGGGTGTTCGATCTCGTGCGCCTATTTCGAGAAGTTTAGTACCTTCTTGGAGTGGGTTGTGCGGACGGAATCGGCAGAGGGTGCGGTGGTGCATTACCTCGATGATTTTCTTTGCGTGGGCCCGCGGGATTCGGACCGCTGTAAACAGATATTGGACGTGTTTCAGTGGGTAGCGCATAAAGTGGGGGTCCCCCTGGCGGAGGACAAGACGGTGGGGCCTACGACGTGCCTTAGTTTTTTGGGCTTAGAAATTGACTCCTGTAAATGGGAATGCAGGTTACCGGGGGACAAATTATCACGGCTGCGGGAGCTGGTGGCCACGGTAGGGAGGGCCAAGAAAGTGACACTGCGCGGGCTCCAATCGCTGGTGGGGAGCCTTAATTTCGCGTGCCGGGTCATACCCATGGGGAGGGTTTTCTGTAGGCGCCTCGCACAAGCTACGAGTAAGGTGCGTCTGCCGTCACATTACATTAGGGTTTCGGCGGATATGAAGGCGGATTTAATGGTGTGGGACCGGTTCTTGCAGGATTTTAATGGAACGGTGATTTTTCGAGAGCCGGCGGCATCAGGGAAGGTTGTTGGTCTATACACCGACGCTTCTGGTAGCGTAGGCTTTGGGGCTTACCTGGGGGGTCACTGGTGCGCTGAGCCATGGCCGGAGGCCTGGAGGCAAAGCTCGCTGATTAAAAATCTAGCTTTTCTGGAGCTATTCCCGGTGGTGGTAGCGGTGAGTTTGTGGGGGCGGGTGTTGTCCAACAAGCATATTACATTTCACTCGGATAACATGGCGGTAGTACAGGCGATCAATAGTTTGTCGGCGTCGTCCCCCCCTGTTTTGTGTTTGCTGCGGCGTTTTGTCCTTCTTTATATGTCTTTTAATTTGGTGTTTAGGGCTAGGCACATCCCTGGTATGTTGAATGTGGTAGCTGATGCGCTTTCTCATTTTCAGTGGGAACGATTTCGGGAAGCGGCGCCGGAAGCTTTGGCACAGGGGCAGGCTTGCCCTGGCGAGATGTGGCAGCTCGGGACCGCATGCTTGGGGAGTGTATAAAGAATTCTCTTGCGCCGAGCACTTGGTCAGGCTATGTCAAGGTTTGGAAAGAATGGGACGAGGCGGTACAGCAGGTAGGGGGTGACAGTTCGCAAGGGCAGAGAGTGGATGTGCTGTTGTGGGTACTGTGTCGCTTGTTTGCTAAACAAGCGTCGCCGGCCGTGATAGATAGGTGCATGTCTGCTATGGCGTTTTTGTTCAAGTTCAACGGGTGGGAGGACATTACGAAGAATTTTCTAATACGCCAGGCTTTGAAGGGCTTTAAGAAGGGTAAGAGGCTCGCGGACCCGAGGCGACCAGTGTCGTTTTCGGTCTTGCAAAACCTGTTAAGTGTGTTGATCGATCTGTGTAATTCCCCTTTCGAAGTGACACTATTTTCCGGGGCGTTTGTCTGGGCGTTTTTTGGGGCTTTTCGCATTAGTGAGCTGGTGAGTGCCAACAAGTCGGGGAACGGCGGTTTGATGTTCAAAGACGTGGTCGTAGGTAATGATCAGGTGCAGATGTGGCTGCGACGGTCTAAAACGGACGTGTACGGCAAGGGACGTGCGGTGGTACTGTATGAGTTGCCAGGGTCAGAGGCTTGCCCGGTGGCTTGTGGCAAAAGGTACTGTGAGGTGCGGCCAGAAGGTAAGAGTTGTTTCTTTTTACACGCCGATGGTTCAGCGTTGTCGAGATTTCAGTTTCTGCGGGTTTTTCGAATGGGTCTGCAGAGAATGGGCTTAGAGCCGAGTCAATTTGGGACGCACTCCTTTCGCATTGGGGCAGCGACGGAAGCTGCGCGTTTAGGTTTGGGGGACGAGAAGATCAAGCAAATAGGGAGGTGGGAGTCCGTGCGATTCCGCTCGTATGTAAGGCCTGATAAGTTGGTGTAATTGCTAGGGTGCAAGTATCTGGGGATGGGGACGTTGCCTTTGTTCTGCCACTAATTTTGTCTCTTTTCAGGTTTGAAAGTTTGGTTGCTGGGCCACTCGTATGTGTACTGGGCGGAGAAGAGAGCCGCAGTTCGCAGAAGCGGATCACAGCTGGGCTTTCCTTTGGAACGAGTGACTCTATGTTGGTTTGGTTTCAGGGGCGCAAGTTGGCAGAGTTTGTGTAATTTCTTGTTTCAGAAAGTGGTTGGTGGGTCGGTCCCGGATGTGGTATTGATTCATGGAGGAGGGAACGACTTAGGTGGGATTCCGCAAAGGGAATTGGTGAGAAGGATGAAAAGGGATGTAGATCGGCTGAGGGAGCTGGTTCCTGGCGTGGTGGTGGTGTGGTCAGAAATGGTTCCGCGATTTGCGTGGCGGCACGCCAGGGACCCGGCTGCAATAGCTCGATCGAGGGGTAAGGTTAATAAGATTATGTCAGTTTTTATTAGACGTTCTGGGGGCGTAGTGGTGCGTCACAGAGAGTTGGAGGGCATGTTACCTGGGTATTTCAGGAGGGACGGTGTACACCTGTCAGACGTGGGGAACGATTTGTTGAACATTGGGTTCCACGAAGGTATTGAGCAGGCCCTGTTTAGTTGTGGTGGGGGTCGCACATGCGCTTAAGGAGGTCAAGCCATGTGCTGTGGCGGAACAGGGCATAGTAGAAATTGGAATTTGGCGTAGAGTTTGGACTGGACAGGCCGAGGTGTAGGCCTGATGGAATTAAGGACTGGTTGGTTCTAGCTCTTCGGTGGCGACGAACCTGTGGGTGTAGGGGTGTCTGAGGTACACCCCTACAGTTAACAATATGATGTGGGGCCTCTTTGGTAGGCCGTGTTTCAAGTGAATTGTTATTTGTTATATATTGTTCAATTGGTAGGGTCATTGTCAAGGGTACTGTGTGGGGGGTATAGTAATTTAATGTATAGTTGGACAATGACCCTAAATTATGTTAATTATGTTAATTTATGATAATTTAATTAATAATTTAATTAATAAAAGCTGTGGACTTTATACTCCAACAGAATTAACTGTGTCCGTGTCTTATTTAGTTTAAGGTTATAGTGCATGACGAATATCGTCTGTACAAAGGTTTATATAAAAGTTTTAGCACATGCCGAATAACGTCTGTGCAAATGTCATGAAGCCCATGGAACAACGCAGTAGGAGGAGTGGGCCTTGACAGAGCCAGGAAGTGGGCAGGTGCTAGTGTTTGGGGGTTGGCTTAATGTAATGGAGCTTGGGGGCGGAGACAGGGAGTATAAAGAGCAGCCATTTTAGAATAGGGGCCATTTTAACCAGAGCATTTCTTACCTGTAAATTGTCCCACCCACCCTCCCTCGGTTTAGCAGTTCCGTTTCAGTCACAGCGGCGGAACAGGGCATAGTAGAAATTGGAATTTGGCGTAGAGTTTGGACTGGACAGGCCGAGGTGTAGGCCTGATGGAATTAAGGACTGGTTGGTTCTAGCTCTTCGGTGGCGACGAACCTGTGGGTGTAGGGGTGTCTGAGGTACACCCCTACAGTTAACAATATGATGTGGGGCCTCTTTGGTAGGCCGTGTTTCAAGTGAATTGTTATTTGTTATATATTGTTCAATTGGTAGGGTCATTGTCAAGGGTACTGTGTGGGGGGTATAGTAATTTAATGTATAGTTGGACAATGACCCTAAATTATGTTAATTATGTTAATTTATGATAATTTAATTAATAATTTAATTAATAAAAGCTGTGGACTTTATACTCCAACAGAATTAACTGTGTCCGTGTCTTATTAAGTTTAAGGTTATAGTGCATGACGAATATCGTCTGTACAAAGGTTTATATAAAAGTTTTAGCACATGCCGAATAACGTCTGTGCAAATGTCATGTGTACACACAAAAACATATTTATATTACAAATGCGTAATACATCTATATTTTCATCTAAGATGGATAGATAGAAATAAGTAAGTACATAAACTCACACGCATAGGAAAAATGATCGGCAAGAAATGTCCTAATTCCGGATTTAAACTTCGTACCCAATAAAATTAGATTATTGAGCACCACAAAAAGAAAAAAGAAAAAGAGAGAGAGATTTCTCACTTTCAAAAGGAATATATCTATATTTAACTGTGAAACCAAACTCTCCAGCCTCATTCAGTTTATGAGAATAATCATATATCTTTATGGAAAGTTAAGCTGTCGGACAGTTTGGGTTATTATGTATACCAGAAGCACACATACAATAACTGGACAGAAGCCTTTAGCATTATTCAGTGCCAGCAATCACCATTCAACGTCTTAAGACAAAGCCTTAATTTAGGCAGGAATCCCTGGCTTCGGGTTTGTAGAGAGAGAACGCTGCACTGATAAAAGGTCTCCAAAAACACTATGGTATAATGCAATCATGAAATGGAATAAAAAACAGAATTGATTATGTAAGCACAGTTTAGGTTCAATTTAAGAAAAAAATAATTAAATATGGAATAATATATATGAATCTCTATAGAAGTTACTATACAAACATATAACAGTCACATTGCTTAATGTGAAAATTAAAGATTATTAAAAAAACAATAAAAAACACATTGTTAAAGAAATGAGAAAATGCATTATAGATGTTACAGTGAAAAGACGCAATATGATCACAAAGAATAGGACAGTGGACATAGGGTAAAGAGTGGCATTAATCTACAGAAAACGAAAACATTGAAATTGTCACTTTAATATATCTCAACCTTTAGGGACACTCTGGGCACCGATGCAACATCAATGCAGCACTGTATTTAGCGCGAGGCTGACAAGGCATTTTCCTTGGGTGGCGGCAAAAAAAGCCGCCCCTAATTGCCCTGGCAAATGCCTTGTCAGCCTCTTGTCCTGGGGGGCCTAGGTTGATGTAGGCAGGTGGGGAGGGAGCAATCTCTCCTGGGCTCTTCCTGCTCAGCTCCCATGCACACCGCATAGTGATGCCAGAGCCGGAATATGACGTCACTCTGGCCTCGGCATCACTATGAGACCCGCAAGGGGAGCAAGAGGATCAGAGCTCCCTCGGTGCCTCCAATATGAGCCTACCTGCTCGACCGCCCGACCCATGCCTGCCCACCTATGCCTGCATGCCTTGCAAGCCCCGCTGGACCCCAGGGAAGAATCCACTCCAGCACTTTTTTTATTGTGTGTCTGTTAGTGTGTGTATTAGTGTGTGTGTGTGTGTGTGTGTGTGTGTGTGTGTATTAGTGTGTGCCTGTTAGTGAGTGTGTGTGTCTGTCAGTGTGTGTATCTGTCAGTGTATGTATGCATGTGTCACTGGGAGTATGTCGATCAGTGAATGTGTATATATGTCTGTCAGTGAGTGTATATATGTCTGTCAGTGAGTGTGTATTTGTGTGTCTGACACTCTTTTTTGCACAGTGTGTGTATGTCATTCAATCCGATTGGCAGTTTGGAGGAAACCCACATCTCCAAAGCCCTGTACAGATGTATAACATAGCAAATGACTGGCGTGATGGACAAGCATGTTCGTTTTCTTCAATATTCGATGAGAGATCTGGGCTAGCTAATGTAAATTCTGTACATATTTAGGCAAGTTTTCTTTTTTTTTTTTTCTCTTTCTTTCTTTTTGGGGTGGAGGGGATATCATGCCAGTAAGGGTTAAAGGTTACTCTAAGCAAAAACAGTGTTTTATTAAAACACATTTTTTTGGTTGGAGTAAGCCTTCATTGTACATTGTTGCAGTATATGTTGCAATTACAAACAAAAAAAGGGGATGATCTGCTGAACCAATCACAAATAAAACAACATAGCGTATAACTGTGTATGTAGGCAAATTGTAGAAATTGCATTCACAAATGGCCACTCACACTTTCACAGAAGTTTGCAAGCCTTGAAATTTTCTTTTCAGAATAGGAGTTCCAAATCTTCTATCTGGGTTAGAATCTCCATAGATGTATTTGTATATATGTGCTCAAGAAGAAAAAGTAATAAAAATAAGATGCACGTTCAGAGTGAAGTACAAAATAAGTATTTAATAACTTACATCAAGTTTTAAAATCATCAGTGTAGTCCCTCTATGTCACCCTCACCTGAACGTGCATCTTATTTTTATTATATTTTCTTCTTGAGCACATATATACAAATACATCTATGGAGATTCTAACCCAGATAGAAGATTTGGAACTCCTATTCTGAAAAGAAAAATTTCAAGGCTTGCAAACTTCTGTGAAAGTGTGAGTGGCCATTTGTGAATGCAATTTCTACAATTTGCCTACATACACAGTTATACGCTATGTTGTTTTATTTGTGATTGGTTCAGCAGATCATCCCTTTTTTTTTGTTTATATTGTGTGGAAGACAAGAGGAAGTCTTCTGGGATATTACCGGAAATCTTATCCTATACAGGAAAGTTTCTTTCTGCTGATATAAATTAAGCACTTCTTACACTGTGGTGGGTGTACACACACATTGTTCTTTTCTGTATGTTGCAATGACATATTTTTTTTATTGTGTAGAATAGGGGTACAATTCACCTCCGCTGGGGGTATGCGAAAACATTTGTGTAATGGCGGAATAGAGTTCCGCAGGGCCAATCGGGGCAGCTGTCTAATGGCTTGGCGGTATGTGCACAAGTTGGTTAAGGTCTCAGGTGACAGAAATGTTCTGCCCAAAGCTTTCCAGCAGACTGGCTGGGACAAAGGAGATCTCGCCTACTGCAACCTTCCATGTGTTCTGCAAATTTACATGTAGGACATGCACAGTGATATGCTCATTCATAGACCGTGAATAATTCACAAAACTAGAATCTTTGTATAAAGAACACAAAAAAATAAATCTTTGTATCAAAAGGCGCACTGCTTGGTCTTGCAATAGTGCGTATCTACCTCTTTTTTTTTTTTTTTATTTATTTATTATTGCCATTTATATAGCGCCAACAGATTCCGTAGCACTTTACAATATTATGAGAGGGGGATTTAACTATAAATAGGACAGTTACAAATAAACTTACAGGAACAATAGGTTGAAGAGGACCCTGCTCAAACGAGCTTACATTCTATAGCTATCAACATATTTTCAATATAATCTGGAAACACCATCTCCCAGGTGTCTATCAGAATGTCAACTATACAATATCTTTCAAAATCAGAAGAAGAAGTCGGATACATTTCATTTCATAATATTAAGCTGACACCATAACATTTCAAGATCAATCAAGAAATATTAGTGGCAAACATTTCCTATATTCTCTTACTAAGTCATATATTGTATCAGCATATATGAAATGCAAAGCAAAATGTATACTTTCACTATGAAATATATTATCCCACATTGACCACATCAGAATGGGTCACCTTAACCAAAGCCTGTATTAAAATACACCTTTCTTTCTTTCTTTTTAAATAACCCTTTTTTGCTAATTAAATTAATTTTGGGAACAGCTAATCTAATTTCCACAAAAGTCTTAATTATTTAATTTAGTTTTATCAAGAATAGAGATATCAAAAGGTCTCTCATTTAGCATATGAACTCACACGCAAGGCCTATATGTAATGGTGCAGGTACACTACATTGTAAGCGTATCAATTGGATTTTGCATTGTATGTGTTAAAGAGACACTAGTTATCAAAACAACTTTAGGTTAATGAAGCCGTTTTGGTATATAGATCATACCCCTGCAGTCTCACTCAATTCTCTGCTATTTAGGTGTTAAATCACTTTATTTATGCAACCCTTGTAACACCTCCCTGCATATGGCTTGCACAGCCTCCATAAGCACTTCCTGTAAAGCTAATGTTTACACTTCTTTTATTGCAAATTATGTTTAACTTATATTTTCTTATCTCCTGCTCTGTTAATAGCTTGCTAGATCCTGCAGGAACCTCCTGTATGTAAGTTAAAGTTAAATTTACAGAGCAGGAGATATAAACTTTTAAAATAAGTCACATCTGAATGAAAATTAGATGTTGCTAGGGCTGCATAAACAAAAACAAAATAATTGAGGAGTGAAACTTGAGGCATGATATATACACATGATATATACACAATAACTGCTTCATAAAGCTAACATTGTTTTGATGGCTAGTGTCCCTTTAACTACTGCATAATATGTGTGTGCGCTTAACAAATGCTACGATAATACTGATACTTAAACAAATGTATACAGATATATTGCTGCTTTTTTTTTTTTTTTAGGCTAGAGAGGATGAAAACAATATTCGGAATACAAATTAGAAAATCATCGGCAAGATTTACATTGATGGTCATACAGGACCCAACATTAAACACAATTATTACAAGAAAATGAGTGATGCATGCATTACCTTTGAACCTGAACAAAAAAAAACAAAAAAAACAATAAAAATAGGGCATACCATGTGATTATGGAAGGATCCACTTAGGGAGAGGGTGTGTTTCTGAAACCCATACACAAACATATTTACATCCAGATTTGGTATTAAAAAAAAAATAAAAAATAGAGAAGGGGGACGGGGAGCTGCAATCTTGTTACTCACTTAGGAATCAAAGCTATAGCCCCTTTACATGAAAATTAGAAAAATGATGGACATTCCCTTAATTATTCCAGTAATTGCCATGACTTAAATTTTTTATGGATGGCAACCATGTTGGTTACAATAGACAAGCTATAAAAACGTACATCCTGCTGGGAATAGCACCCCCTAGGGGGAACTGCGCACACCAGCTAATATTCCAACCTTGTCTTACAAACTGCATTTAGACTTTTATTGACCCATTTTGTGCGGTTTAGTCTTGCAATATAAGATACATTTTTTTTAAATGTATTTATTTTAAAAGAAAATTTGACATTTGTCACGTTTCATTATGAGATATTTGTGAAACGTACACATCTAAAAGCAAGCACTGCTAGAAATGTCTTGTACACATGGTTATCAGAGCCCGCAATACATTATAACACCACATTAAACACAAAGGAAAAGGTTTTGTGGCCAGAGCAGCAAAGAACTTTGAGGCATATTGTTCCTATTACGATAGCTAGATGGGCCTTCACTGAGCTACTTTCGTTTGGAATTTAACGGAATGTTATGAAAGATCCATGGATCTAGTCTATACGCTTAAAATATGGCACCAATACAATTATATCTCCTGGAGTTTAGAAAATGTGTAACAGAACCGTGTCCAATTCCTTTAGCTTGTAACTGCCCATCATGGAGATGTAGGAGGCAAGGGATAGGGAACAATATCCACGATTGGGTAAAGTAAGTTTGCACAGACACTTTTTCAAATGAAAGCATATACTATTAAAATCCTAACATGTTGAACTCCATATGGGATATAAACCTGCCTTTAAATTAATGTCATCCTTCTTGTTACAGTTCTAGTCTTTACATTTTTAAGCAACAGAATATAACAAGCATGTTTCGGCGCTAGTCTGCGCCTTTGTCAACAGCTCTTGACAAAGGCGCAGACTAGCGCCGAAACGCGCTAGTATGGCTTAACCGACATACTTATGTATATCTAAGATGACAGCTTTCTGCATTTAAACTATTTAGAGGATGAGGGGGTCTTATATTTATTAGGTCTTAGATTCTTAGTAGGGACCCGAGGGTCCTTTGTCATACTGGACAGGAATCTTTTTAGTGAATTAGGGATAGTCTAGTACCTAGTTATACCAGGGAGCACGCTATAGACAAATAGCATTAAGCAATCTGTACTTCACAGATACCCGACGAGCTCTGGTTATACACGAGGACCGATCTCCCCGTCTATTCAGGTCCGGCTATCCTTCACTACTGTCCTTTCTAAGACTACCTTGTAATTATCTACTTTAATTTTTTCGGGGGGGGGGGGGGGGCGCGGGATTTACTGAGTGTTATAATTGGGGTTTTTATCGCTACGGCTAGCATCTCGACCGTACTTTTGGTTCAAGGAACGCTGCCGCTCTTTCTCCCAAATACTCCGGTATAATCTCCATTATTACCCTGACGATTTATAACCCCCTCAAACTCAACGATACAGCATTAAGACTCCTTTTTTACCCGCTCTTATTAACATACACGTGTAGCATTTAAGCGTGTGAAATAATCTTTGGAGTCATCTATTGTAGTGGGTACCCTCTACTCCCTAGATCTACACCTAAAGAATATCGGCTACTGATACACTGTTGCAAAAAAGTTACTAGCAGCAGTTTATACAAACATTGTAACGATTTAAGTATTCAGCCGATATGGTGTGCTATGTGTACAGTTAGCAGAATAGCTGTAGGTCTTTATTTCTTTTAATTATTAATTTTTTCACTTAAATTGTATATACACCCCTTTTCTCACCATGAGTTAATTAACCCTCAAGAGGGACTAATAAAGATTTATTATTTTGTATAGGTCTGTCCTATGCTCTAGGACTGGCAATTTGTCGCCACATACTAGTGTTGCATCTTTCCTAATAGGGTATAGGGACTGAGTCTTCCCATTCCAGTCTCTTTCTTCAGTATTTAAACCTTCGCCTTCTGCAACACCTATTTTCTCATGAACACTTCAACAGAACAATTCTAAAAACAAATGGGGAAAAAAATCCACCCACCACAAAAAAAGATTTTAACACAATGCAAGACCCCAGCAGTTGCCCTCGTAACATTTTCTTTCATGTGAACTTCATGGTGTTTCCATTTAATTTTAACCAAATAATATTGTACAGAACGTGTTGACATTTATAAAATATTATGCTACCTAATATAATGGGACATTTTACGGCTAGCCCTGGGCAGCAGTGTTATAGAGAATGTAAAATGGTAGTTAACGGCCAGTCAGAGATATATTAAATACATTTTAGAAACGGTTTTCCAGGCAAATGTTTTTCGCTAACCAGGATGGGCCTAATTTGCTATTTACAAATGGGATCACTAACCTACTATATGAAGTAAAACAAATAAAACTCTAAAACCGAAATTTATGTCACCATTGGTTTAAAAAGGCATTCAAGTCAGTGGCACGCTCGTACAATAATGGAAAGAAAAACAGATTGCAATATCCAGTTTGTTCCAAAATGTACGTTGCCAGTGGTTGAGGCCTTATGAATGGCTGCCTCTTTATCCCAGGCCAGGCTGTGAAGACCATCAGAGCATCTCAAGTAGATGAACAAACTCTTAGTTCTAAAGTGATGTCACCCGCAAAGCATTTTGGATGGAATACAGCCTTTATTTCAAGTTTCAACATTTGTTGTTTTTAGGCAGTGATGGAACAGCGATCACTGAGTTTTTACAGCCCTCTTCATGGATGCAAGGTTTACTGCTGCATAAACAATGTGTCCAATACACTAGTCCTATTCAGCTTGCTGTGAAACTGCCTTCCTGTTTAGGAGATAGGTTCTCCTCAATGAAAGAGAAGAACACCATTTCTGTCATAGGGAGGTAACTATCCAGCAAATTAAATGAGGGTGGTCATTGAGTCCAAATAGGTCACGAGCATAAATTGTGAGTAGAATAGTTGTTTTAGTAATGCCATTTACCAGCGTTCTTAATCTGGCACCCAGCTCTGAATATTGAGAAATAATGAGAACTATATAAAAAGTGTGACTTTATTATTTTAAATTACGGTCACCTTACTACATCTATAATGTAAAAAGTTGGGTATGGGGAAAAAAAACAAAACCCTCTGATGTGATGATCTCTTAATGCAAAAAAAAATGAAATAAAATACCTTAGGTGTAGTGTGGTTGCCCCTGTTACGTAGATATGACCACGCATGTTAAATGAAAGATAGAATGACATGAAATGAAAAAACAAAAACACAGACAGCGTATAATTCCTATAAATGACACTATATTAATTATCTGTTTACATGTGGAACTTTTGATAATTGCAACACTCATCATACTGCTTTCTATAAATATTATATTTAAATATAGAAGAATTTAACGGCAGGTGCTTTTTAACTACTATCAGCTGATGACAGAAAACTTCATACTTTGAAAATTTTTGGATGGTTTAGTGTGTCTATAAATAAGAAGATTTATTTTCTAAAACATTTTTTTCCTAGGGCAGCAGATAGTTGGAGAAAAATAGCTTAAAGCTGTGTGGGAGAGAAAGAGAGACTTGGCAGAAAATAAATAAATCTTAGAATGCTTATTACGGTCAGTGATCTGGTATCTGCAAATAACAGAATATTAAATATAAAAAGGTCACTACAATAGCAGATTTACAAAAAAAAGTAATTTTAAATAAAGCATAGCAAAACTCTTATAGCATTTTAATGTTAAAAAAAAATAATACATATCTATCTCTGTCACTGGACAAATACAGCTACAATCTCTATGATATAGAGGCCTGGGAGTTTGAAGATTCTGTGCAGTATCTTAGTTGCTAGAACTACACTCCTGGAATAAAAGCCCTATTTATCAAAGAACCAAACAAGGTGTATGCACAACGGCAGAGTAACCACATGTCCACCCAAGACCCACCCAGAGCAGAGACTGGACAGTAGTGGAAGAACATCTGGGAGAAAGAAGAATCACATAACACCAAGGCCCAGTAGCCACTAGACCTGAAAGTAGACCACTGTATGCTCTCAAAACAGGAACCGGTTACCATCACAGTCGGAGAGATCTAACAAAGAGTAGTTCACATGAAGAGTTGGTCAGCCCCAGTATCTTACATGATCCAGACCTACTAGATAAAGAAATTAACAACACTACATGAATGCCTAGCGGCACGAATGAACCAGTTACTAGCAACAGGCTCCCATCCTGACTAGCTTACACAAGGAAGAACAATGCTGGTCATGAAGAACCATCACAAGAGATCTACACAATCAAACTACCGACCAAATCACCTGCCTCCCCACAACATGGAATTTACGGTAATTCATCATAGAATCCATGGGCATACAGGATTCTAAGACCATAGTAAAGACAAAAAGGAATTGGGAGTGCACCCGGGACATGCATTTTGCAGGAATGGTGCTGCCATAGTCACCAACATATATACATAATACAGATTATGGAACAGCACACACATAAAAATAAATTTTCACATTTTCTACGGCAACTTAAACTGGCGTATCTCAGCAATAAAACATGGTGATCCAGTTCCATCATATAACCATATTGTGACAACCCCACCACTACTTCATAGTACTCCAATATGGGCGAGTCATACACCAATTCTAACATGGGAAACAAATTAAATAGTGCTAGTGCTAAATAAGCAAAAGTGTATTTTAATAATTATTTTAAGAGCATTGTAAATATATATAAAGAAAGATTTATGTGAAACACAATTCAGGGATGTATACATTTGGGGAGGTTTTGAATAGCAATATCACTTTTATTTTAATTTTCATAGAGCAGATATATGATATGCATTGTGAACGTTTAACTTCCAGCGGATGAGGGAGGTCGCACTGGAAGTGACGTTGCGATGTGATGAAAGCAGACACAGAAGACCCGGGGGGACATTAACTTGTAGACAGCTGGGAATCAGGATCCTCGCCATGAACCACCAATGAACTTGGCATTATCCTTATATATTGCAAGACTCGAGGAGGGATAACAATGCTACTATTCCCCTCTAGAGGATAATTTAGGTTGTATATTTTGTTTTAAAAATTATCACGTCTACTTATTACTGACTAATGGATAGAGATTTTTATCAAGAAGAATCAGAAAGAAGGAATGTGTTCATGAATAAGTGTTTTTTGGGGAGCTTGCGAACATTGTGAAATGTGTGAAGGACATCAAAGAACATTTGGAATTTTAAGCATTACCAAGCTGACAGGAAGAATGGGGTTTACTAAACAGTACATAAAGTAGGTGTGGGTGAGGTTTCTGTAGGTGAGTGGGTAAAGATAGAGATTTAGGGATAGAGAAAGAGATGAAAGGGTTTTTATGGAAGTGTGAAGTTATAGATGGACTTAAGGAATTTGACAATAGAGTTCTATTAGATAAGAAGCAGGTGGATTATTTTGTGTATGGTTATTATGGTTTACAAATGGAGGTGAAGGGGTGGGGTTCTGCTTGACAAACTAGAAATTTGTAAAATATTAAAATGGCTGTCTCTCAAACTGTGTTTTACGGAAGATCATACAGGGAAGAAAAATCTGTCTGTGTGAACGGAAAAAAAAAAATCTGGAAAAAAATGGGTACAGTAGATGGTATGGTCAGTAGAAACAGTATAAAGAGTAAAATCAAACAGTGACTATATCAGAGTTGGAGAATTCTTCTATACATGTATTCAAATTGGTTTTCAATCACTTGACTTCACGGTTTAGTGAATAAATACTTAAGGCAACATGCTCAGATGATCGCAGGTGAAGTATATATGCTCTAATCAAGCCTTTAATATTGTATAGGTGGAGTTAATATGGTGATATATTGGAACATTTAATTTATTTTGTCCAAACTGCAAATCGGTAAATGCTAATGAATGGTCGGTATCTGACGTAAGCATCTAGTAGCCAAAACCATCTAATGGTTCTTGACGTGAATGATGTTTATAGGCTGTTTTTGATGGACAAGCATAGAAATGAGCTCTTGAGGTGTTGGACTTGAAGGCAACACGTAGCTGCTTAGGTCTGTTCTATTAAAGGGGAACTGGTCAAAGTTCTGGAATTTTTTTTGCAAAGTAGGGTACACAATTATCAATATAGGACACGCATTATGACCATAAATGTATAGTCATTTAAATATTGGTATCTCTATAGCTGTAGACGTATTGGTAGCTATAGTGTGACATTCTTAGAATTTCCTTTCACGAGCATAAGTATATATTGGGGATAATATAGCAATATATAAATCCCCTGGAGACATTGGATTTAGAGAAAAATTTGCATATAAATAACACAATGTATCGATACATTCAAATAAATGCTTTCTGTTCTTAAGTTTAAAACTTTGTCTTGATTGTAACCAGTGAATACTTACTATGGCAACTGCATGTTTTATTTACAGTGATATTTACTAACGGAAACCATATCTGACTTATAGAAACTTAGTGAGTTCAAAGTAAACTCAGAATTCAAAGTGAATGGAAAGTGGATTTCAAATTTAAAGTTCAAAATAGCCATACAGGAATAATATGATTTCAATTCAGCTACTTTGGTCTTGCGTCTGAAATTCACTTTGAATCTTTACCCTGGTAAATAACCCGGTCATGTTTTGTTACTAATCAAGTTACAAACACCAACAGCCAATTTTAGATATTTTAAGGCTTTTTTCTTTTTTTTTTTTAGAAGATTCTTTCTCCCGCAAATATTCTAAGCAGAATTAACTCTGAAAACTTTAGCTTTGTGGATAATTTGCCTTTTTACTGAACAGTTTAGAGCTGAATTGTTTAGCAAAACACAATAAGAGCACATTTTAAGGACACATCATTTCACATCTAGATTAAATAAGGTTTTCTACATTGTATCTACACTGCTACCTAATGGCTGTGTGCTAATGTTAGAATAATAGGAATCCGTTAAATTCAATGAAATTCACAAATATGAACAATCGCTTATGGGGCTTAGTGTAAATCAAAGCCAGTAAGAAAATGCTGAGTTTTGGGTGGGGATGCTTAATCTAAATATTTAGGGGGAAGAAACAATAAACATATCCATAATTGAAGCAAGCATTACCCGAGGATAAAATGCATCTGGCAATTTACATACTGAAGTCTTAAAACTACTAAGGATTATCTGCCGAGCCAGACATCTGGCTGAGAATGATGGCAGTTGCAGTCTGCAGCTGGAAGACCAGAGAGAACCAATCTCATAGTATATCAAATTTTACCTTATTTATAAAGTGTTGAACCAGGAAGAGTACATTGAGATTTGCCAGGTTTGCAAGTATGCCTTTGAGACGCAGTACAGATAATAAGGCAGCATTTTATAGCATAACAAAGACTGAACTTGGCATTGCGCTCGCCTGGAAGAAAGACCCAAGATTCAAGTTTCTGGTCATCTGTGGGAGTTAGATAAAAACAGCACAGAGCTCACAAACGTGATCAGAAGTGAATAGGAAAGTATTTTTTCCTTGGCATTAAAAATGCATATGTCCATTCTTTAAAAAGGTTCTGCTTCTCAATAACAGCCTGCATTAAAGGAACACTATAGTGTCAGGAATACAAAAATGTATAGTGTTAAACTAAATATTTAGGGCCCAGCCCCCTGTCTGTACATGAAAAGGTGATTTATTTACTTTTTTTCAAATTTGATCATCTCAGTCAATCCAATGCTTTCCCATAAGAAAGGTATTGGGAGGTTATTGCAGCTCTGCGTCAAAAAGCAGAGCTACACCAATCAGGATCTCTTCTCTCAATGCATATCAAGGGGGAACATTTAGCGCCAACATGCAAAGCGTGGGTGCGCTAAATGCCAGTGCTTCACGCTGTGCAGCATCAGACTAGGAAGCACCTCTAGTATCCATATGAGTGACTGCAACTAGATGTGTTCCTAAGCATCAATATAAACACTGCCTTTTCTTTTAAAAGGCTGAGTTTACATTAAAGAGCCTGCAGGGACAAGCAATAGACACTAGAACAATTACATTAAGCTGTAGTGGTTCTGGAGACTATAGCACTCTTTAAAAGGGACACTATAGTCACCAGAACTACTACAAATTAATGTAGTTTTTCTGGTGAGTATAATCAGTCCCTGCAGGCTTTTTTTTTTTGCTTGCAGTAAACACTGTTTGTTTTTGGAGAGAAAAGACGTGTTTACAGCCTAAGCACACCTCCACTGGCCACTCCTGAGATTGCTGCTAGAGATGCTTCTTGGGGCAGTGCTGCACTGACATTCCGTGTCTCTTGATTCAATGCATCTCTTTGAGGAGATGCTGATTGGCCTGTGTGGCGTTGTGCCTTGCCCCCTGACCCACCTCCTTGGCAATCTTTGCCAATGCAATGCTTTCATATGGGTTCCTATTGGCTTTGATAAACACTTCTGATGATGTCAGTCAAGCAGGCAGAGCCAGCACCAGCAGACTGGAAGTTAAGGTAATATTGTAATATATATTTAGGGGGGCAAGGTAGAGCCAGGGGGTCTAAATAGTGGTTTTAACACTATAGGGTCAGGAATACATGTTTATGTTCATGACCCTATAGAGTTCCTTTAGGTAATTAAAAAACCTCTTTATACTAGAACTATTTCAAAGTAAAGTAAATTCAAAGTAAATTTCAAATGTTAGGCCAAAATCGTTAGATGGGAAATTCTCCAAGCCAGCTATGTTTCAGTTCAGCCATTGTGGTCTCAAACTTGAAGGTAACTTCTATTTCGAGTTAATGTGAATTCACAGTAATTTTGTAAATATTGGATTCCTCTTCTTCTAAACATCTGGAAAACGACATTTCAACAAACATGTCTGTGTTTTTGAATGAATGGCGTTTAATTTAATATTGTTAATAGATAATTAGCAAACATGCTATGAACCTAAATATGTATACATTTTATTTACAATCTATTTGTATTAAAAGGAACACAACAGTGTTAGGAATACAAATGTGACCAGGTTCCCCACTGCCAAGGTTAAAAAAGGGTTTTTTACTTGTTTTTTCTGCCTTGCAGTGCTGGTCTCTGATGTGCCGCTCTGCCTCTTTGGCTGAAATGATCGAGATCAATGATCTCAGCCAATCAAATACTTTCCCATAGGAAAGCATCGGCAGGCTAGTGCGCATGAGTGGCAAGACGATGCTCTCCGACCATCTGATTGAAATGTTAAAGTTTAACTCCACTATTTCGTCAGAAGCGCCCTGCAATGAAAACATTACTGCTCCTACTGAACGCGAACAGCTGCAGGTTTAAAACAGATGGAGGGACATGACACCCAGACTATTTGATTAACATGAAGTGGTCTGGCTACCTATAGAGTCCCTTTAATAATGGCTTAACAACTGAACTAGAAAATGTAGATCTAGAGAGCATGTTGGACAAGTGGTCTAGTCTAGTTTGACTATTTTGATCTGTATTTTGCAATTTGTTTCACAACAAACAATTTTAAATTAATAAACCACTGATGTAAAACATTTTTTTGGCCACTCATAACATTGAAAATGCCCAAAATGGATATTTTGTGTTTTTAAACAATTTATCAATATGCATAATAAATACCAGTAATTTGTAAAGTCAAAAATGTATATATAGAGCAATTGCAAGTTAAGCACACTTTACTACACGTTTTGTTTTTGTGGATCTTTGTGAAACACTCTGTACCAAAGGCAATTAACCCCTAAAGACAGGGAACATATGGATTTGGGTTTCAAAGAGGAACATCTACGAGGTGAGGCTGGGCTGAGTGTACTCATTACTTGTGGTACACCTTGTCTTGGGCTCTTGGCCATTGTCCCTAGTATTAACTGAAAATGTGACTCATCCCGTTTAATCATGCTAAAAGTAACCCAGTACCCTTGATCCTGCTAATCAGTAATATCATATAAATAGACTTCTTGACAGCCTAACAAAGACCAAAGCCAGTGTGTACCTTAATCAGTGCACGTAAAAAACGGCATAAGACAGACAAAGATTCACACTGGTATTTCTCACAAAAGATCTGTGATCTAATTTGACTTGCAGTATCAGAAAGTAGCAAAGATGTAGAGCTCAAGAATAGTAAATTTCCGATCCTAAGGTCTTCAGTGTAGAGAAGATAACGGACATGGTTGACCAAGCCTACATTCCTCAATCTGCCGTTGCTCCTTCAGCAACAACAAGATTACACACGTTATCAATAAGTCAATTTGAAAGTTAATGGCAGTCAGTAAAAGTGGAAACAGAGTTGGAATCAGTTACCAAGTTCTTTCCACAGAAATTAATGGGAGGTCTAGGGGATGCAGGGGAACTCCAGGCACCACAATCCAACAATGCTGAGAATTACCCCATTTTGCCATGTTTAGAGCATGAGGAACCAGGACCTACTCAACGCTTTATATATCCTCAACTTATTCTAGCTCTCTAATGTTTTATGAACATACACTTGAGGGAATAACATACATTCATCATGAGTTTGCGAAGCTTAGGAAAGTGGTTACCAACCAAATCATCAAAGTGCACCAGCAGTCCATGATTTAGGCATTTTCCAATTCTGTTTAAGTAGAGGTAGTGGCAAAACCTGTTGCACGTACTTTGGTTGAACCCACTGACACCGGGAATAACTTACTCACCATAATCACATATGTACGATTATACACAAGAGGAAGTATTTTATGATCTATATTTGTGGTGTATTTCACAGACATTTGCAGGTTTGTTAAAAATATATGTCAGGGGGGCGGAGCTTAACCAGCGACCAGGGAAGACGTGCACTGCACGAGCTCTGGCAGACCAGGCACAAAAACGGCGGTTAAATCGAGCAAAAATGCCACTAACCTCCTGCAAGGGGGCCCATCGGCCGGGGAAGACCGTCCCGGACCGAGTGATACCGAACCCGACACCCGGGATTACCAGACACAGCAATGTCAGCATGGGGCCTACCGCGGGAGGCGGCAGAGAAAGAGGTCCGCGCTCCAGTAAGTCGCACGCAGTCACCTATGAACATGGAACACTCCCTCCCCCCCCATATGGACCGGTGGGGGACATCCCGGTCCCTGCCAACAGCGGAACCCTACGCCCGGCACCCTCCGACTATACCCGCGACCACTCCAAGCAAGGCGGGCGGTGGGGCCCCCAAAATGGCGGTAGCTCATGGCGCAGCACCACAAGTCACATATCAGCCTGCTAAGCAAACGACCCAGATTGCCCAGCCAGCAGAGGCACGAGCTTGCAGGGGCGCACCCAGTACCAAAGCACCAAAGAGAGGGACCACTGGCAACCAAGTACAATCACACTCCCTGGAAGCCCTAGACCTACTCTGCTCGAGCTTCCACACGACACTATGTGGCAGGGGAGTGTCCTACCTCCAAGCGGCCCGCATGGTGGCATCATGGCTCCGGCCGTTGACCCGCCGACGTCTTTACGGATCCCCACTGCAGACCTTCAGGGCGGTAATCCGGCAACGCAAGCAGCGACAACCACAATGGCGAGAAACCCCGGGTGCCAGCACCCACGCTTCCGCACACCAGAGCGGGACCCGCCAACGTGAACAACCTGTTCCACACACAGCAGCCCCGACAACATCTGACCAGCAAAGTGTAACTCGGCGGAGGAGAACTGGGGATGCCTGCCGCGGAGACTACCGAGATGCAGCTAAGATGGCTACCAACAAGCAAAAATCCAGGAGCCAGCGTGGCACACCTCCACCCTCTATGGTCGCGGCAGCGACATGTGCCACAACACGGAGGTCTATCCCACTGCTTAGTCTTGGAGCTACATCCCAGCCACGGAACGCCATGGCAGAGGCGCGACTCACGGCTCGGACAGAGAGCTGCAAGGTGAGCCTGGAGAAGCTTGGACCAAACGACTGGGAGGCCAGGACCCGTTTGAAAGCCTCCATCGGAGTAAGCAGGGGTAAACGGAACTGCCCTTCTATGGGCATCGGCTGAAAGACTTATGAACTTTACTTGCTGTACCACAGTGTCCACGGAGCAAGTAGCTTAATGTGCTATACATTTCATTTACATGGTTCCTAACTTGTTCTCCCTACATTGTCGCCCTACAAATTATTTTCTAGAAAGTGAATAAGCCTACAAAAGTCAGGGTCAGTTCATGCCACAGATTTTTGTTCTTGTTTTAATCTCAGTTTAGCCTTAACGCTTAAACTCATAGCACTGCAGTAACTGATTGCAGACACTCAGCATGTTACTAACACGTTTGTCTACTTAACTATGCATCATGTAGTCCTCACGACATACCTGTCTAGGCCCATGCGCACATCGACCTCCCTATTAATGATGATGCTTTGCTTAAAACTAAGCCTATACATACATCTAGCGAGGTGCAGCCTCTCTGACCAGCGAATACTAATTCACGCATAAGCGGCTATATTACCAGCAGGGGCATGTATAAATTTTTTCCTTTATGTTCATATCATCTCCAGCACATAGTTTAGTTTATCTTATTAAGCAAGCAAATACTGGTAACGCAAGTTGTACCACAGCATACACAGAAGGATATACCATATCTGCATATAACATGTTACATGTCCTGTTATTTTATCAACCAAGCTTGTATGTTTACATGATGGTTTTGCAAAAAAAACCAAAAAAACCCATGGCAATCTTTCTTTGAGGTGCATTGCACACCATCTTGTTCTCATTAACTCATGTTACCCCACAATGCCTCCTCTCTCTCTTTTGTACCCCATAACGCATATGCCATAATAAAAGAAAGATTTACAAAAAAAAAAAATATGTCAAACTTCATCATCAAGGTGTAAAAACTGCCCAGTTTTTTTAAGATTTCCGTAATCTGCATGCCAAACAAACATGGTGTACCAATCAGAACTATATCTGAGAATTATCCTACACAACACAACTTATACACGGAGCCTCCAATACTTGGACTTTTACACCCCTGTTCTAAACGGTCTTAATTATGTCATACTGTGATGTGTAAAATATTTGTCTATGATTGCATGTCTAACCTTTGAATGAACAAAACTACAAGAATTGTACTTTTCCTCTCGAATAATAACTACAACATCAAAGCATGCCTGGAATCTATGGGAAGATTACACTCAAATAAAGCAAATTGATTAAGAGATAATTTTAACAAATTGAAGTCTAAAAAAACATATCACATAAAAAGAGGCAAAGGAGAAGCAAGGTCAGTGAAGCCCATGGGGAGATTGCAAAGGATTTCTAGTAAATATTTGAGAGTAAGGGAAGTATAATGGGGATGGGGAGGAATCAGCAGTACTGATTTGAGATATGTGCATTGAAAACACTGCTGTGATCCATCTGGCGACATGGCCTGAAGTTATCCCACCACCTGTCCAAAGACCTAAGAAATGCAATGAATAGAATCTGACAGAAGGATAGAATTCGGAATATACAGTTTTACTGTACGTATGCAGATAGACACACTCCGTGCTTCCTAAGGGATTAGGCGGTTACACAAGATTGTGCAGATGACAGCAATCCATTTTTTTCACTCTAGCAAATATTCTGGTCAGCTACAAATCATTGATGAATACCAACAATTTGAGTCATTTTAGGATGACTGGGGGAGACAGGCAGTAAAGTTCTATCAATCACACATGGGAAGAAGAGTAGAAACAAGACAAAAACAACTTATCACTGTGACACACTGTAATAATAAAACTATAATACATGATCATAGTAAAAACTTGTTATAAAAACATCTGTCCGGGTCTCCAAAAAAAATTAAAGACATTTTACTTTTGAAGAGATAAAATATATAGAATAATATATATGTCATCGCCACGAGAATATTTCATTTTTACTCATTTAACGGCCATGCGGTGGGAAAGTCAAAGACTGCTTCAACTTTCCAATCAGTTATTTTAAGTCGGCAAATCAGGCAGTTCCTTTCAAGCTACACAGATAATTAACGGGTTTCCCTATTTCTGTTACGGAGGGTTTAAAAAGTTAATATGCACAAAAATCAACATAGGCAATTGATGCCTAGTTGATTAAGTCACATAATTCTATATTAAAAAAAATAAAATAATCTATTTTGAGGTCTTTTTCCCCCATGTACAGTTTAAAAAGAGATCACTATAGACCAAGAAAATTATGACTTGCTCAGCTAGCAATCATATTCACATCATTTCACGTTCCCCTTGGGAACTTGACTGCCGAGACTCAAGTACCAAAATCAAACAAGTACAATTTGTAGATAACTACCCTAGGTTCAAAATCAGCTCCCCACTGAGATTCATTTGAATTTACCAATTCCAGTATCCTTACAGTATATAGAACATTACTGATGAGTAACTGCAAATAGTCTACAGACTATTTGTAAGAGTTCAAAACAAGGAACAAAAATTAGTGCATCTTTCGGGACTTGAGTGTATACTCCTATGGAATTCCCTACACAAGGAATTGCACAGTCTATGAAAACATCTGTACTTAGGAACAATCACCTCTTCTCCCTGTGCAGTTAGAGGAATTGGTAATGCAATTTGCAAATTTAAAAAAAAAAAAAATTATATATATATACACACACACACACACACACACGCATATGTGTTCTATACCATTGTCAACATTTGCATTGCATACATACTCGGAAATATTGCTTTTTAGTACACCTCCTTTCTTACTTATCTGACTAAAAACCACGTACCATGTCTGAACCATGTCTGAACGTGGGATCAGGCATATTTATCAGAGTTAGCAGAGTTTGTTCATTGTGTTCGGATTCGTGAATATTAACGAGTTCTGTTTGATGTGTATTAGTGTGATAAGCAGTGGTTTCGACCAATGAGTGCAGAGCCAGGGTAAGCCAGGATATGCTTTGAAGATATCTATTTACTTTATTAATACACAAAGAGACTAGAATACATGTATTTCATTCTTCCTTTAAATAAAACGGGATGATGGATTTCCTTTACATAGAAGTGTTACAGAAAATCATACCAGGTACAAAATGGTTTCTATATTTGGCGTTGATGATCCATCGTTAATACACTTAAAATAAACATTTCAGCCTGACGCAGAGTGTGTGGTAGAAAGAACATTTGCCTTTTCAGTACTTTAGTTCAATGCAGAAGTAACAAGACACGAAATATACAAAACTTCCATCAAAATCCATGGATGAGCTTGTCCATAAGTTTTGAGTTTAAATTGCAGAAGTGCCGCAAAGTAACATTCTCGCTAGCCACTGTGGCAAGATAATGCTAGGGCACACCAAGATAATATACACTTGCTGGGCACACTGAGTTAATATACACTTGCTGGGCACACTGAGTTAATATACACTTGCTGGGCACACTGAGTTAATATACACTTGCTGGGCACACTGAGTTAATATACACTTGCTGGGCACACCGAGTTAATATACACTTGCTGGGCACACCAAATTAATATACACTTGCTGGGCACACCAAGTTACTATACTCTTGCTGGGCACACCAAGTTAATATACACTTGCTGGGCACACCAAGTTACTATACTCTTGCTGGGCACACCAAGTTAATATACACTTGCTGGGCACACCAAATTAATATACACTTGCTGGGCACACCAAATTAATATACACTTGCTGGGCACACCAAGTTACTATACTCTTGCTGGGCACACCAAGTTAATATACACTTGCTGGGCACACTGAGTTAATAGTACACTTGCTGGTCACACCAAATGAATACACTCTTGCTGGGCACACCAAGTTAATATACACTTGCTGGGCACACCAAGTTAATATACACTTGCTGGGCACACTTGGATCAACTAAACAGTCACTAGCAAGGCTGGGTAGTATAGGGCACGGAGAATAAACACCTGGCTATGTATTTATGCCATGCCATACTGACATTTTCTGGCAAATAAAGTAGACAAAAGCAAGACTGAAAGGCATTGAGCAAGAATGTGCAAGCCATTGCAAATACGTTCAGCATGATAGAAGAAATAGGTAAACTACTAGGAAACGATCTTCGTATTTCCCTAATGCTCGGAGCTGTAGGAGAGGGTTTTACTCATATGCCGAGTTCCTTTTTTTTTTTACTATTGAGGACATTCCATCAAATTAAGCTACACTTTTTCAGAGCAATTTGCTTAATTAAGTTAAGAAATACATGAAGACATTTACAGACTTTTCTATCAAGATAGAAAAAAAATATATATAGATTGTGAATAGCATTTTCCACACTTTCTTCGATCCATGATGATTTTACTAGATAATCTATGGACTGGTTTCCAAAGTTGTGAAATGATAGCAAAAAGCAGCTTCTCACTAAAACGTGTGACGTGATCATAATCAAGTGGCTGCTGTTTACATACTGAAAAATCACACCAATGATGACTCAGAATTCCTGGCTGACGAGAGCTTTAACGTCTCTCATAATGAATGATAGATGTTAAGTGCTACTTACCAACTTGTTTCCATGATAGATACTACATTTTACCGGTTTTCCAAAACAACCTGCCTCAGCTAGGTTTTCAGAGACAAAGTCAAGAAATAATGCAAGCACCATAACTACAACCCGCTATGGTTATGTTGCTAGGAGAGCTCTGGCACCATTTTACGGTAAATACAGTTTGACAAATTACCTGGATCCTGCAGCCCCTACTTTTACTTTTCTGCTGTAGGTGAAGCCAGTTAGATCTACATAGCTAGGCAGAGCTGTGCGCTAATTGCTTGTAGCCAGGGAGCATAATCGTGAATCGAACTCTAGAGAGATGCCCAAATCCTCGTCAGAAGAAGACCAGATGCCAAGCGGGAGCCTGCAGATCTAGGTAACTTGTCAATCCATTCCAAAATGGATTACTGGCACCATTACCACTACAGCAAAGTGTAGAGTTTATGGAGTTTGGAAGTATTCCGTTAACTCCAAACTCTACATATATCCTATAGGAAAAGTGCATTAAACACATATCAAACATGAATAAAACCAAAGTAAAAGGCCGGACACATGATTTAAAAAAATGAATGTAATAGAGAATCCACAGTTTCAACAAGCAGGATGCATTGTGAAGTTTATTGAAGAAACAAACAGCGACAAAAAAAATTAATGTTTCAGCCCAATGGCCAATACGGAGCTTTAAAATCTTCATCACTACTACACTAACCAAAAAAAGGGAAAGATTTGTCAAACTCCAGCCATCTCCACTATCGTCTGCATCAGTCTTGCAACGGGCAATCAAAGGTAAACTGCATTGCACCAGAATGGGCATTTTACACTGCCCGGCAGTAGATGCTATGACAAGGACTTGGAATGCATGCGCTTTATTGCCCAACCTTGGAGACACTAATAGGTGAATGCCAAGATGTAAGAAAGGGCAATAGTAGCTCGTAGGCTGCAAAAATAATAATAATAATGCAAATTTGAAGCCACCAAATCTGTGTTCATTCACGCAAACCATTAGGGAGACCTTATGGAAAAGCTGCTGTCACACTTTTGTCAGTTTTAGATATACATGCCTGCATATCTCCCACTGTGTTGAGTTTGGTTGACTGTCTTGCCATATTTGGTTTGTTCCCAGGTGACATCTAGGGACATAAGGGAAATGTGTCCAATCAGCACAAAACAAGTGTTTTATTAGGTGTGCTTAAACTGCTCTGGGTGAACTCATGGCACATGCCCAGAGACACCAGTGTAAGAATGAAAGAATATACATTAAATCATGTCGTTTTCTATAGAGAAAATTATATATCGTCACTTGGAGGTCCATTGTAATTAATTAATTAATTATTGTTTGTTAACGTTTTTATAATTGTTCTTAAACAGTGAAAAAAAAAAAAAGTATCTCAAAGCTACACCATATTTTCGCGTGGGGGGCAGGTTTACTCTGTCCTATGGCTTCAGAAGCAATCTGAGTGTTCCCCTGAGTGGAGCTGGATTGACAGGTAGACATGCCCCTTTTTGTGCATGGCCGCCCCTATATAACATGGGTTCACTCCTCTTTGCCACTCACTCCATTTTGGAGGTACGTGAGGTATGTGTCTTTTTATCAAAGAAAGGATAATGAGAAACAAAGATCCCCCATACTAACACTCCAATGCCTAAACAAACATCTAAAACATAAAGCACAGCTTATACACGTAGTCTATTTAATCAATAGATTAAAAGAAAAATCACAAAGTCTGCATAATCATTAGTTTGGATTATGTATTGAATTTGATTATTTTTACTATACTTTTCACAGTGCTAAAACTTTTGTATTTTCATACCATATTAGACTGTGTTCTTAGAGTTATGGGTATTGCAAAGATATCTTTCCTCTCGCACAATGATTCTAGGGTAAAAATACAACTGAGAAGTGGACAAAGCCCAAAGGCAAATCTCTTTCTGAACATTTTCCCTCCTCCCAAACAATTTTGATGGAATCCAAGGGCCTGTGGTGCCTTTTTGGTCCATCTAATCCTACCAAGAATTCTCCACGAATATACAGCATTTCTATAGCAATTTTACTTTGGCATTCGTCCCTGCAGGAAAGATTATTTTTGAGAAGATACTGCAATGGAGATACATTCTTTAATCCTACTGTGATAAGTCACATTCTTGGACTAAGTTACTAATTTCATCTTAATGATCATAAAATTTTGATATAACAATACCTAACACAGATAGTGGCCAAGGTCATATAAAATATGTGAATCTGGCGGGGGCTAGCACTGAACCCGTGACATTGGACAATGAAGAATAATAAATCTAACATACTAAGTCTCTCTTTCTCGCCAACAATGCTCAGTGTGCTATGTTTAAATGCGTCCCTTTTGATCGGTCTGGAAAAGATTTGCTTTGGTTACAGACATAAGAAAACATAATATCCAGCAAAACACCTTTTTTTAATATTTATAAGCCTGAGTGTAGGTATACAGGCTTATCAGTTATGTGAAAAAGCAGAACGGGGGGGGGGGGGGGAAGCGTAGTATTATTTCTATAAACGAACGGTTCTCCTGCACAGAATTTTATGGGTGTTGAGAGATGTAAAAAGATGCCTTCTGGTTTTTTTGGACAGAAATGACACCAATTGTGTAGGCTCATTGTACAGCTTTCTGGGATGTTTTGTGATGTATAAACAATGTAACAAGATACCAATTCTATATAATTTTTTATTTTATTGACAACAGTTTGCTCACAGATTTGGACAATGGTAAAGCACAGCATGGAGAACGAGTGGGTGAAAACAATGCAAGATAATATTGCCAAGAGTTTTTGGACCACATCCAAGACGGTGGAATGTCAAGTGATCTAAAGCAAGGATTAGTACAATATTTTAACAAACTGTGTGTATATATATATATATATATATATATATTTACAGGTAATGACAATCTTATCTTAGTAGTCCAAAGGATCCTTACCTAGGATGATAAAGCCGTGGTGTCGAAAGCAGTTCAGGATTTAGGGATTACCCAGTTGTGTCTAGGAAGTTTTTTTTTTGTTTTTTTTCTAAAAACACCTTGGGGGAAAAAATGGGTTAATCCTCAAATCCTGGACTGGTAGGGGTGCCTTGAGGTCTGGTTAGGATATTATAACCACTGCTTCTTGTCCCCTATTGATGTCTTTGTGCTTTTGCAATGCTAAAACTAGGTTGCACAGTTTACAACCTCAAAACCTTACTATATTTAAAGGGCCACTATGGTGTCAGGAAAAAGTTTTCCTGACATTATCCTTAGGGTCCCCCCACCTTCAGGGCCCCCCTCCCGCTGGGCTGAAGGGGTTAAAATGGGCTCCCTCTGAGCTGGTGACCTCTCCTCCCTCCTCCGATGTCAGCTCCCGAGTGGAGCCGAATGCGCATGTGTGGACAGAGCCGCGCGCGCATAAAAAACGGCCATAGGAAAGCATTTCATAATGCTTTCCTATAGACGTTCTGCGTGCTCAATGCGATTTTCGCATTGAGCGTCGTGGAAGCACCTCTAGCGGCTGTCAGGAAGACAGTCACTAGAGGGTGGATTAACCCTGCAATGTAAACATAGCAGTTTCTCTGAAACTGCTATGTTTACAGCTGCAGGGTTAAAACCTGGCGGACCTGGCACCCAGACCACTTCATTGAGCTGAAGAGGTCTGGATGGCTATGGTGGTCCTTTAAGATTTTTGTATCCAACCCTTAGCTTAGGCCTGGAAAGTTTCTTCCAAGATGCAGATAAAACCATTTTTATTTAGGTTTTCACTTTCCTTATATGATACACCTGAGGCAAGTTGCAATAAAAATATACATATTTTAAATGCTTAAAGGAAAGATCACACTGCTGTGACCAGATAGCACTCGGCAACTACATCACCTGTCATCACCGTTAGTGCATTAGAACGCATTGCCGGGTAAAGCAGAGTGATCTCCGGTTATGTTCCTGGTGAAGGAGCACTCAAGGAGGGAATGTCTTGAGAACTGGCTATTTTCATTTAAATGTTAACAGTTTTGGACTTCTCTGATATATTCTCTGATAACACTAATTTACATATTCTTACTCAATATGCAGCCTCATTTGTGGATTTCATAGGTTTTTTTTATGGTATGTAAGTATACCTTTGTGTGCCTGTCTGTATCTGTGTATACCTCTTTCTGCTTGTTTCTCTCTCTCTGCCGGTATGTGTCTGTTTGGGAATGTGTTTACCTATACGTGTCTGTCTATGCCTGTGTGCGCGCGCTTGTGTTTACCTCTCTCTGCCGGTCTATGTCCGCTTATGACTGTCTGTTTGCGTCTGTGCTGGTGTGTTCCACTCTGTGCTTGTGTGTATTGGAGGGTCTTGATAAAGGCTCACAGAGGAGCCTAAGCGTTGTTGCCACTTTCTTATTCCAAATAAAAAGACTGCCTTTTAGAAGAAACCTCAGGTGTGCCTGGATATTTCTTTTCTTCCATTTGATGTCTTCAGGGATTAGCCCTCGCTTTCTGAAGTACCCTGCAGTCTGGAGTACCCCTTTTTAGTGTGTGCATTATACTCTTAATTTAAAAAAAAAAAAAAAACACACAAACAACTGTATTGGGGGAGGAGGGGGTCTGCATGTGCTTGTGTATGCCTGTCTATTTGTATGTGTACGTACAGGTTTGTACACGTTTGTGTCTACACATGCACTGTACAGCACTGTTGCAGATCCCGTCAGATAAGGCACCAGACCCCAAAGTAGGTCTCCAGGAAATAGTTGGTGGCAGCTGCGAAGGACAGCTTTAGGTAAGTAAACCTATCCACCACTGCACCCTGCTGCCTCCGGATCCTAACTGGAGATGACATCTTCAGGGTCTTTGCAAACTATGTCCTTTTACCAAGCTTGTTGTGTTCAGAGTAGCACTATAATACTGTTTTCAAACAAATTTACCATGTTCTGGTAAGTGATAAAATGATCACATTTTTTTTTACCAAACACATTATGGGGGCTACAAGTTATGAGTGCAAATAAAATAAGAAAAGTAGTAAATTTAAAAAATAGAGTTACTTTTCATTTTTGATGAGATGTTTGACTGCGAGAGTTGATACAGACAAAATGCAATGTGATGAAGACCCTGGGTTTTAACTGGCATAGACCAATCTTGCACAGCAAAACTGAAGCCATTAAGGAGTAACAGTCTGGTCCTTCCGCTTTAAATATATTTGTTATACTTGGAGGTTGCAGGTTCACTTCCTGGCAGGCACTGGCGGAACTACCGCGGTCGCAGCTGTGACCAGGCCAGTCACTCTAGAGGGCCCAGCCCACGCGGTGTAACCGCCAAGGCCACAGTAAAGGGGCCCATCAGGTGGTCCATGCTGTTAGGGCCACCCGGTGGCAATGAATATCCAGGGTCTTTAACAGCGCGACCGGGCCCCCTGTGATGACGTCAGACGCTGAGAGGAAGTGACAGCCCCGGTCACTCCTCCCAGCTATCAGAGAGCTGCACGAGAGGAAGGAGAGGGAGTCAGAGTGGGAACTCTGACTCCCATCAGCCTGAGCCCCCACTGAACCCCGGGGAAAGTCAACCTCCTGCACGTAAGGTAGGAAACAGGAGAGTGACAAACATTTCGCATGTATGTGTTAGTGTATGTGTGTCTGTGTGTGTGTGTGTGTGTGTGTATATGTGTGTATCTGTTTGTCTGCATGTGTGTGTGGGGATGGGGAGATTTAGACGTATGGGGGGGTGGTAGAAGTTTCGGGGGCCCCCCGAAGTGCAGTTTTCGCACCGGAGCCCCGTGGTTTGTAGTTACGCCTCTGCTGGCAGGATTGACTCAGTCATTCATCCTTCCGAAGTAGATAAAATGAGTACCATTAAACTGGGTAATAGTAACATCCCCTGGATGTTGGGCAAAAGTCCGGCCAGGACGTACTTGGAAACCAGAGTAATCTGAATTTACACTTTGTTATTATATCTGTAACGGTATGCGGTATAATCGTCCACGACATCCGTTGGTATCTTCAGGAAATCCACAGTCTGAGTAGAAAGCAAGGCAATATTCCCAATCCTCCCAATAACCGGACGAAACACAGTTTGGGAGTCAACTAACTCGGTTTATTCACAAGCAGCGTATTTATACAGTTCCCCATGCAAGGGGTTTCCACACAGATCATCCAGGGGATTTCTCCCAACATGCATTGTGACTTTCCCAACAGGCATTGCGACACGAGAGGGATACTCCCACTAAAATGGACGATTAAGTGGATTATCCCCTCGTGTAGCAAAACCGACAATTGACTCTAAAATCCATAATTCACATAATATTCGGTACTTTGGAATAATCGAACGTTCGGTAGATAGCTGGGGTCGGAGCGCACACTTTGTGAGAATACCGCTCTGATCCCAGCTGAATTGACCGAACGCCGCACATAATACATTTAAACATGAAAGTTGGTTTAAAAGTACCGAATAAATACGGGACATATAATGTACCGAACGCGGAACTCCCGAACGCTCTGGAAACCCAGCGGGGCTCGGATCATCGAGTAGCCGTTTTCAAGTCCAGGCTCTCGACGACCGAACACCGCTGCAGAGACAAAGGATCCAAGATGGCCGACCGCCGCATGGTCGGTAGTGGATCGACGGCCACCTAGGAGAGCCCTCAATTACCGATTGCAACAATGTTGCAATCGGTTACTTGGTACCACACGACTTGGGAGTGTGTGGTCGACCTGGGGAGCCCGTATTCGTACGGCGAATGGCCCGGATAGCCGTGTTTTCGTCGTATGAATGCTGGTACGCTGGCAGCGTACGGCTGCCAGCGTGCGAACGGCCATAGCACAATACATACACATTTAACGGAACACATCATACAGTCAGCCTACGGACAACCTATACTGCATATAGTCCAGAAGTGGCTAGATTTGCCACAATGCTCCCCCAGAACCAAGCCGGCATACACAGTCTGATCCCAACGGATCGGCTTGGGGATGTCCGGGAGAGTACTCACAGATCACTTTTCGAGTTCAGTCTGTCTGGATAACCCGTCAGCGTTACCGTTTTGTTTTCCGGGCCGATAGTGAATGGTAAAGTCAAAGGGCTGCAGCGCCAAACTCCAGCGCAGCAGCCGGGCATTGTCCCCAGATACACGGTTCAGCCACACCAACGGGTTGTGATCTGTGAGTAAGGAAAAAGGTTGTCCGTACAAATATGGCTGTAACTTTTTGAGGGCCCACACCACGGCCAGGCATTCTTTCTCGATGGCAGCGTAGCTCACTTCACGCGGTAGTAACTTGCGGCTTAGGTAAGCTACGGGGTGTTCTCCGCCATCGGCTCCCACTTGGCTCAGTACTGCTCCCAATCCAAACATTGAAGCGTCTGTGTGAACAAGAAATCTTTTAGTTGGATCAGGAGCAGTCAACACAGGAGCATTAGTTAGAGCCGTTTTGAGTTGCTGGAATGCCTGCTCACACTCTGGGGCCCAGACAACCTGTCGGGGAAGGTTCTTTTTAGTCAAGTCCGTCAGGGGTTTGGCCAGGGTGCTATAGCCTGGAACAAACTTCCGGTAGTAGCCGGCCGTCCCTAAAAACGCCAGCACCTGAGTCTTAGTCCTGGGGGTAGGCCACTTTGCTACGGCCTCAATCTTGGCTGGCTCGGGTCTCTGCTGCCCACACCCTACTCGGTGTCCCAGATACTGCACCTCAGCCATACCTATGTGGCACTTGCTAGGCTTTAACGTTAACCCAGCCTCCCCAATACGATCTAGGATCGCCCCTATGTGGTGTAGGTGATCCTCCCAGGTCTGGCTAAAGATGGCTATGTCATCTAGATAGGCACAGGCATACTCTTGGAACCCGTCCAGTAGCCGATCTACCATCCGCTGAAAGGTAGCCGGAGCGTTTTTCATTCCGAAGGGCATGACCTTGAAATGGTACAGGCCAAACGGAGTGACAAACGCCGACTTGGGGACGGCGTCATCGGCTAGTGGAATTTGCCAGTATCCCTTACACAAATCAATGGTAGTGAGATACTGGCCCCGTGCCATCTTATCTAACAGCTCGTCTATCCGGGGCATCGGGTAGGCATCAGACACCGTTTTGTCATTTAGCCTCCGGTAGTCGACGCAGAACCGAGTGGTGCCATCCTTTTTCGGTACTAGGACTACCGGCGATGCCCAGGGGCTATCGGAGGGTTCGATAACCCCTAGCTGTAACATCTCATCTAGCTCGGCTTTCATATGGGTACGAACGGATTCCGGAACCCTATATGGAGCCTGTCTCATAGGTAGCTGTCCCAGGGTGTCTACTCGGTGAGTGGCTAGCGGAGTGTAACCAGGTAAATTGGAGAAGGTAGCCCCTTTGGCTTCGATCAGCGCTTGTACCTGGGCACGCTCATGGGCGCTTAGCCGCTCCCCCAGCTGAACTCCCTGGGAGGGCTCTATCGGTGCCTCGGGTTCTAGTAGGTCAGGTAAGGGTAGGTTCTCCTGATCCTCTAAGGAGGAGGCGCAGATGGCCGTCACATCCTCGATCCTCTCATGATAGGGTTTGAGCAGGTTCACGTGGAGCATGCGTCTCTTCCCTACCCCTGAGCAGGGGCCGATCACATAGGTAGTGTCGCATCGCTGCTCCACTACCTGGTATGGGCCTTGCCAGATGGCCTGCAGCTTGTCTGTGCGGACAGGTTTTAAAATTAGAACTTTCTGTCCCACCTGAAAGCTGCGGTCTCGGGCTCCTCTATCGTACCAGCGTCGCTGTCGTTGCTGGGCCGCCTGGAGGTTGGTGTGCACAGCCTGAGTGAGCGCCTCCAGACGGTCCCTGAATTCCAGGACGTATGATATGATAGGGGTCTCGTTGGTAGTACTCTCTCCCTCCCAATGTTCCCTAATTAAGTTCAAGGGTCCCCGCACCCTCCTCCCAAATAGTAATTCAAACGGGGAGAATCCGGTCGACTCCTGGGGAACCTCTCTATAAGCAAAGAGTAGGTGAGGCAGAAACCTCTCCCAGTCTTTGTGGGTCTCCCCGAACGTCCGAAGCATCTGCTTCAGTGTCCCGTTGAACCTCTCACATAACCCATTGGACTGGGGGTGGTAGGCGGAATTAACTATTGGCTTAATGCCACATACCTTCCACATATGTTGAGTAACTTCGGCCGTAAACTGGGTACCTCGGTCCGAGATTATCTCTTGGGGGAACCCTACCCGGGAAAACACTTTCATTAATGCCTCCGCTACGGTCTCGGCATGTATATTAGTGAGGGCCACAGCTTCGGGGTACCTGGTGGCGTAATCCACTACAGTCAGAATGTACCTTTTGCCAGAGGGACTGGGTTTTGGCAGGGGCCCTACGATATCTACCGCTACGCGGCTGAAGGGCTCTGCGATAATGGGTAGGGGACATAGCTTGGCCTTGTGGCGATCCCCTCGTTTACCTACTCTCTGACATACGTCGCAAGAGGTGCAATACTGGCGCACATCCTGCGAGATGCCGGGCCAGAAGAAGGCATGCGTTAAGCGGTACCGGGTACGGGTCATCCCTAGGTGTCCTGACAAGGGAATGTCATGAGCAATTCTAAGCAGCTCCTGTCTATACTTTTGCGGTACCACTAGCTGCTTGTTAGTCAGGGTGACAGACCCCCCCACATCTTTAGTCGTGACACGGTATAACAACTCCTTCTCCCAGATGTACCGCTCCCCCTCTAGCCCGGTTTGGTCTGTTTGTGCCCGGTCCCTATATACTTGGAGGGTGGGATCGGTCTGGACTTCGGTCGCAAAGGTAGTCGGGGTATCCCAGGACATGGGGGTCGGTTGGGGAGCATGGTCTCTTACCTGAGCCTCAGAGTGCATCGGTGTAGCCGTGGTGCGAGCCTGTTGCCGGGTGGTTACGGGGTGTGCCTCCTGATAGGGAGTCTGGGGAATAAAAGCGGAAGTCATTTGGCCTAAGTCATTCCCCAGCACAACATCTGCAGGTAAATTTTGCATAAGCCCTACTTCCACAGTCCCCTCTCCCACACCCCAATCCAAGTGTACTTTGGCAGTCGGTAGCCGGTATACTGCTCCCCCGGCCACCCGTACTGCCACTGATCCGCCAGTGTGGGTTGCGCCCGGGACCAAATGTGGTGCAACCAAAGTCAAAGTGGCTCCCGAATCCCTGAGCCCTTGTACCTCCTTGCCCTCTAGGGTTACTAGCTGCCGATGATGTTGTCGGTTGTCGGTGGCTCGGACCGACATTACTTCGTGGAGCACCCCTAGCGGCTCCTCAACTTGAGCGCTCAGCAATTCTTGGGTGACGGGGGCTACCTGGTAATGGTGTGCAGCAGCCCTTGGTGCCAAATTTTGTCGCACCTGATTCCAAGCCTGCCGGCTCCTGTTTTGGGTGCACTCCCGAGAAATGTGTCCCCACTGCTTGCAGGTGTGACACTGAATGTTAGCCCGGCCGTTGTATCGGGAGGGGGGTGGTGGAGTATTCAGTGCTGGCCTGTGCAGGGGTACGGTGGGGCCGGTAGGAGTAAAATTATGGGGTGGCCCGGTAATCCGAGGGAGGGCCTTATTCTGTGATCCGTGATGCCTCCGGGCATCAAAATGCTGATCCGCCAATCTAGCGGCTTCGGGTAAGGTGAGGGGTTTACGGTCTCTCACCCATTCTTGTGCGTCTGGGGACAAGCCATTAAAAAACTGCTCCAGTAGCATAAGCTGTCGTAACTCCTCCATATTAGTGGCGTTGCTGGCCTGTATCCATCCTTGCGATGCTTGATCCAGCTTGTGTGCCCACTCTGCGTGAGAATCTTTCTCCGGTTTGCGCAAGCCCCTGAACTTGCGCCGGTATGCTTCTGGGGTAATAGCATACCTCTCCAAGATCGCCCTCTTTACTTTAGGGTAATCTTTGCTGTCCTCTCGAGGTACAGCACGGTAGGCTTCCGCTGCCCTACCCGATAATTTACCGGCCAGCAGCGGTACCCATACTGCGGGTTCCAGATCGTGCAAATCGCACAGCCGCTCAAAATCCTGTAAGTACCCATCGATTTCGTCCTTTTCTTCACAAAACGCTTTAAAGGCGTGATGTGGGACTTTGGGCTTTATTTGTCCGTAGGTGGAGGCAGTAACAGACTCTGCCCTAGGTGGGGTTGCTGGTGGGTTGGTTGCCAGCAGATAGTCCTGTACATCCGATATCATCACGGTCAACATTTCCAACGATACTGGTTGCGGCAGAAACTCCAACCTGGTTCGTAGCTCTTTTTGGAATGGGGTCTCTTCCTTGGCTGGTGGAGGTGTAGTGCTGCGGGCTCTGTCTCCCTCCATTAGTTCAGCGATCAGCACAGCCTTAGATTTGTTGCTGGCTATCTTGCCCCTGGCTTCCAGTAGCTCTTTTAAAGTCTGTCGTTTCAGTATGGTGTAGTCAATCTCCATACGAATTGCCCTTGCTTTCCTTGTTCGGTAGTTCCAGTTTACACGAACGCTGCTTTTTCGGCTGTAAGGTTCGGATCCCGTCGCTTGCCACCAATTGTAACGGTATGCGGTATAATCGTCCACGACATCCGTTGGTATCTTCAGGAAATCCACAGTCTGAGTAGAAAGCAAGGCAATATTCCCAATCCTCCCAATAACCGGACGAAACACAGTTTGGGAGTCAACTAACTCGGTTTATTCACAAGCAGCGTATTTATACAGTTCCCCATGCAAGGGGTTTCCACACAGATCATCCAGGGGATTTCTCCCAACATGCATTGTGACTTTCCCAACAGGCATTGCGACACGAGAGGGATACTCCCACTAAAATGGACGATTAAGTGGATTATCCCCTCGTGTAGCAAAACCGACAATTGACTCTAAAATCCATAATTCACATAATATTCGGTACTTTGGAATAATCGAACGTTCGGTAGATAGCTGGGGTCGGAGCGCACACTTTGTGAGAATACCGCTCTGATCCCAGCTGAATTGACCGAACGCCGCACATAATACATTTAAACATGAAAGTTGGTTTAAAAGTACCGAATAAATACGGGACATATAATGTACCGAACGCGGAACTCCCGAACGCTCTGGAAACCCAGCGGGGCTCGGATCATCGAGTAGCCGTTTTCAAGTCCAGGCTCTCGACGACCGAACACCGCTGCAGAGACAAAGGATCCAAGATGGCCGACCGCCGCATGGTCGGTAGTGGATCGACGGCCACCTAGGAGAGCCCTCAATTACCGATTGCAACAATGTTGCAATCGGTTACTTGGTACCACACGACTTGGGAGTGTGTGGTCGACCTGGGGAGCCCGTATTCGTACGGCGAATGGCCCGGATAGCCGTGTTTTCGTCGTATGAATGCTGGTACGCTGGCAGCGTACGGCTGCCAGCGTGCGAACGGCCATAGCACAATACATACACATTTAACGGAACACATCATACAGTCAGCCTACGGACAACCTATACTGCATATAGTCCAGAAGTGGCTAGATTTGCCACAATATCTTCTACTATATACACATACATCCCTGGTGCACTCTATTTTACAGGATACCTAGCACAATGCAATGCTATGGTTAACTTAAAAAAAAAAAAAAAAAAAAGCCGGTAAAACATGTAGGAGATTTTGAACAGAGTAAAGTCCAAGTTATCTAGTTTCTACTAAAACACAAGCTTTAACATTACCACAGCTTTAATGCTGAGTAACTACACTTAAATAACCAACTACTTCAACATTGCTTACTTTGCTATGTAAACAGCATTCCTGGGGTCGGACATCTCTACCTAGTAGCAAAGGTTGACCGTAGCTTGTTGTCAGTGCAACCTTTGAAGATTTGAGCCTACATTGTTAAGGATGGTGAGAGCCAGGAATGACATCAATAATGGTCACTTTGCAATTCCATTTAATGATATCCTAACAAGGTTTAGAAACTCTCAGGCAAAAGAAAAAATGCTGAGAAATGAAAGGCTGGCAGGAGCTGTCCACATGACGAGTCAGAAAATTGTGAATGAATGAAATTCAACTGCATCAACTCAATGTTTGCAGACAAAACCGAACAAGAAAAAGTATTGGTGTTGACGCTATAATATCCATATGCAGAGCACAGAAATAACAATACATATAGCAAATCAAAAGTTAAATATTGCAAAAACCTAGAACTTATTCAGGGGTTTTCTTAAAGGTTACTAGAACATATTTGAGATTTCTAGTGGAATATTATTATTATTGCCATTTATATAGCGCCAACAGATTCCGTAGCGCTTACTGAGTAATATGCCTTACTGAGCACTATCAGGAAAGTTCTACCTCTCAATTTTTTGTAAAACCTGATCTTCCGCACCCCTTCTCTCATCACTGGGGCCATGTGCAATCCAATCACAGCCTTCTCCTAGAGAAGCCTGTGATTGAACCTTTTCGCTGGCTCAGAGCACATGCACACATCCCAGGCTGGCGAGGAGAGGGAGGAGGGAACGTATTTCCCAGATCATTTAGCTTTGCTTTGAAAGGTGCATTCTATGCACCACAACATATAAGTGTAGTGGTTATGGTGCAATGAGTCTGTGGGTGCTTCCTCATGTAATAATCTCAAATCTTTCAGGAGTGGTCTGAAAAAAATGGGTCTCTATCCAGAGGCTGCAACCTCCTCTGGCATCAGCAGAATCCATTTTGCTCCACAGGGCTAAGCAGAGTCATGCATCAACAGAACGCGCTCAGCCAATGAGTGTGTCCCTGTATTGTGCCATACTTAGCACAGGGGAACATCTGCAGTAGAGGCCAAAAACAGGGCTGCAGCGCATGCACCCAGGTAAGGTGTCAAACCATTATTCAACTGTTTGACTATTTATTGTGGCAACAAGGTCTTATCAGGCACCATAAACGCTACTGTGGACTGTTATAGTATTCGGAGTGTTCCTTTAACACATATCAATTTCTTTTTTGTTAATGAAAATAGTCCCAAGCACGTAGAGATACACACTGTGACAAACTCTCCTTCCCACAAACTCCTGGAGGAGTTGGCTTGCCAGCCTCTTGCCCACAGACTATGGGCCCTGCAGGGAAACCTGTAAAAGACTAGTTAACTGGCTTGGTTCATGCCCTTTTTCTATTCTGTTCGGGAACCGAACAGGCGCACGAACCATGGACCACCCGGGAGCTTGTTAAGCCTAAATTGACAGTTTGTAACACGTTCCACCGCAGTGTTCTAATTGTTCGTCTGGGTGGCCGCTGTTCACATGAACGACCACGAAGTGGTGGCCATCTTGTTCGCATGAACGCAGGCAGCGGTGTTTGTTCATCAAGTTATGGAACTGAAATCGGGCACAGAAACTCCTGAACACCGCTGGACTTCCATCAACGCGTGCGTTCGGTTCCATACGACTATGGATTCCGTTCAGTAGTTTGTTGTTTTTAAACTAGCGAACTTGACCGACTGTTAGCATTAATGTCATGGAACTGTTTGGGGCATAGGACCATGTGCACAGTCGGTCAAAATTGTGACTTCCAGGGAAATTCCGAACCCCTGAACTGATCTGTCCAGATTAAAACATTCCAGCGTGTGCTCCCAGAGCTATGTGTTGTCTGGTTACTGGGAGGGGAAGGGGCTAATCACTACTCCAGCTTGCTCCAGTGTGGAGGATTCAACAGGGAAAGTCCTTGTAAGGACTAGAGCGCCCAGGACTGAGTGTCGTCCAGTGCCTGGAAGTGGATAGAGCAAGTTCCCCATTTGGCTCCAGGACGGGGTGTGGTTCCAGGATCACGGCGACTGGGGGCAGGGGTGCTGAGGTTTGTCCCCTGTTTTAGCTAGGAAGCGGTACTTGGCAGAGGTACCCAGCCGGGGTACAGGGAGCTCCGTTACACACACTTTTTGAAAATTGTAGGTTTGCAATTATACTGGTCCTTTTATTTACCCCTACTCTGTCCATGTGGAGTTTGTGACTCCACTTCCTCAGTGCCATTCTTGCCTCTCGTGTGTTGCCCTGTCAGTGCTTATTGTGATACCCTGGCACATTTCTGACTACCCATTCTCATATTTTCTCATCTGTCTTTCATTAACATTTCTTTGTCTATTGAGCTCTCCGTTTTCTCACCCAGGATAGGAAATGAAAACTATTACACATGACTGCTTAGCATGAGGGTAGCAAACGGCTGCGATGATTTAATATCGTTACCTGAACAACGGAACGCTTTCATGTATTCTGTATTCTAAGAAAGCGTGATAAATTCATACACCATTATGTTTGCACAAAGGATAAGGTAAACATGAAGTTGGGGAGATTTAAATGGGACTGATTTATGAATGGACAGAAAACATGAATGAAAGGAGAACATTCAAAGCTGCATTCATAAACCAGGTCTGATCAGGACACAGATGAACAGAATGGAAACCACATGATCTGCAAACACTGGTACTACTGGATACATGGGGGGAATGGGAGGAACCTCCATCAAGAACTAGCATGCTTGATTTATGTATATTTTACTCTGATATTTTGTTTGTAGATTTCACTCTTGCATTCTGATAATGATTTATAACAATTTTTGTTTAAAACTTTAAAGCTTGTTTTTGGCTTTTCTATTACTCCTTTCCACAGCAGAGACAGTTCCACCTCGGACACTTTGGACAGGACAACCCAGAGGACTATGCCCAGAAAAACTACTGTTTGTGAGCCCAAGGCAGATACATTGAATTCTAATGATGAAACAGACCATGTATGCGTGTGCAATTTAAACTTGTTTATTTCAAAGGCATTTCTGAAACCTAGGATGGGGCCAAGGAAATGATGCTCATTTAAGGCCAGAGAGTAACATGACATGTTCAGGTTGATTCCAGATAATACAGAAACCTGTACATTAATACTGCTCCTGGTGACGGAGTTATACCAGTGCCCAATCTAAAGTAAATTACACATACATACATATATAAAGGGGTTATATATCCAGCCAATCTGGAGAAGTTCCTTCATTTAACAACTCAAGCTTACAGGTGCACCAGACAATACAAGAGACTTCACAGGTGTGCATAACCAAAACTACAGCCTAAAGAAGACTTACAACAACATTTTAATTATGCTAATCCTGTAAAATCACAAATACGTTTTTCATTTTATATTGAACACATAATTAACACCCTGATCCCCGATTGCCTTTTAATATTAAAGAGAAAAGTACTGCTTGTGCATGTTACTGCTCCCTTTGGTTTCAGAAGGTTAGGGACACTATAGTCACCTAAACAACTTTAGCTTAATGAAGCAGTTTTGGTGTATAGAACATGCCCCTGCAGCCTCACTGCTCAATCCTCTGCCATTTAGGAGTTAAATCCCTTTGTGTATGAACCCCAGTCACACCTCCCTGCATGTGACTTGCACAGCCTTCCATAAACACTTCCTGTAAAGAGAGCCCTATTTAGGCTTTCCTTATTGCAAGTTCTGTTTAATTAAGATTTTCTTATCCCCTGCTATGTTAATAGCTTGCTAGACCCTGCAAGAGCCTCCTGTATGTTAATAAAGTTCAATTTAGAGATTGAGATACAATTATTTAAGGTAAATTACATCTGTTTAAAAGTGAAACCAGTTTTTTTTTGTCCATGCAGGCTCTGTCAATCATAGCCAGGGGAGGTGTGGCTAGGGCTGCATAAACAGAAACAAAGTGATTTAACTCCTAATTAACAGTGAATTGAGCAGTGAAATTGCAGGGGAATGATCTATACACTAAAACTGCTTTATTTAGCTAAAGTAATTTAGGTGACTGTAGTGTCCCTTTAACGCCATACATTTAGTAACACAAATGAAAAAATAACTTTCTTTTACTTTTATGAAATTATGAGCATCTCAACTAAAGGATCATTATAGGCAGCCAGACCACTTAATCGTAATTAAGTGGTCAGCATGCATTGACCCAGTCATTGTCGTCATGCAATTTAAAACATTGCTGTTTTGTACATACAGCAATGTTTACATTACAGAGCTAAACATACTTTTAGAAGTGGTCTTTTTGACAGCCACTAGAGGGAGCTTCCGCTCCTAAGACCTGGTCAGACTTGGTTCTGTGACGTTCAAAGTCCTTACGCACTGGATGAGAACGTTGAACGTGCTCTAAAGCTGATCATAGGGAAGCACTGGATTAAATGCTACGCTAAGAGAAACATTTGATTGGAGTAACATGGCACTTGACACACATGCTTTCCTTGTACTTAATGCTTCTCTATGAGAAGGATTGGATTGGACAAGAAAACCAAGATTAGACAGCCTGCAGGAAGAGGGAGCAGGCACCTGCAAAGATTGAGTCTCTGAGCTGGACAAAAGGTAAGAAAAATGCTTTTTTAACTAAAAGTAGAGGCTCCTGAATCAAAAGAGGGAGTAGACGACTAAAGCGTTAGGAATTTGTATTCCTAATACCATAGTGTTCCTTTAAAGGGATTCTATATTGCCAGGAAAACAAACCTGTTTTCCTGGCACTGTAGAATCCTGCAGTGCCCCCCTCCCACGCGGCATCAGCCGGCGGGGAAGACCTAATGCGCATGCGCGGCAGTTGGCGCGCTCGCATTAGGATTTCCACACAGGAAAGCATTATTCAATGCTTTCCTATGGGGAAAAATCTGACGCTGCAGGTCCTCACGCAGGGCGCGAGGACGTCCAGTGTCAGATAACGAGACAAAAGGTCCGTTTCAATTCCGGAAGTCCTTCTAGTGGTTGGTAGACAGCCACTAGAGGAGGAGTTAACCCTCAGAGGTAATTATTGCATTTTCTCAGAAACTCACTGTAAGGTTAAGGGACATTGCACCCAGACCACTTTAATGAGCTGAAGTGGTTGGGTGCCTACAGTGTTCCTTTAATATGTGATACCCATTCTGAAAATGTCTACAAGTACCACTTAGTAAAAATATACATGGAGTAACTCCTTAAATGCTATTGTATTACATTCTATCCTTAACCTATTGATTGGTGGGTATAGAGCGGTTATATTTTAAAAAGAGAATTGTGACAATATTTTCCTGGAGACTGCTCTGTTTTTACAGGTTTGCCAGTGTATAAGTAGAATTGTAATAAACATGTGCTGGGAATATCTTTTGACATTCCATTTTAATATTTAGTACTGGAGACTTATGTTCATAACCAAACATTCTACAGCCTATTCACTAAACCGTTAATTACCAAGCGTGAAGAACAGCCGTCTCAATGCTCTGCAATTCACTTTTCCTTGAACAGACCCCTTCTACGTTTCAAAGAAATCCTCAGTAACAAGGTAATTATGATTTATTTATCTACACTTTATCGCTTTCCTTGATGACATCACCAGAGTTGCTTTTTTTCTGATAAGAATGCATGTGAAAGCCATTGTAAGGAAGTTTTAAAAATATTTAGTCTTCTGCGACAAAACTATTCAGTGTGGCTCCAAGTAACGTTTTAAAGTCATTTTGAACAATTCCCAATCTCTGCCCATAGCCATATAGGAGATAATGTGCCAGCATGTTGTGGGCCGATATCTGTTTTATCTTGTTGAGCACATTGTGAGTGAGTAATGTAAATATAATGCATTTAAAAGAAAAAAAAAAGGATTCACTTTACAAGCCTGGAAAAGCATGAACATCTACTCACTTGTCCGCTTTGGTTTAGTAAATAATCCCACAAGAAAATTATAAAATTGTTGGTGAGTAAATGGAAATGTAGATGTATTGGGTGTGGGTGATTATACTTCATAAATTGGATTACTCACTAAACTGGAAATTGAGAATTACAGGAGAATAGGAAATCTTAGGCTAAAAGAAAAGCCAACTACAAAAATATCGGTTTTGGCCAACATTTCTCGAGAATTCACAGTAGTTTAATGGCTAAACACTTACCTGGGATACCTGAACACATAACATATACATACTGACCGATGTCAAGTACTGCCCTGTGGTCTGAATTAAATTTAAGTCATTTATCAATAACTGCGTCATATGATTTCTACATACATCAGGACAGTACTTTCAACGTTAAGAAGCTTGTTTATCCAGGAAAACATGATGAACCTGGCCTTCCAAACCAAGGCAGTGATGGCTATCCTCCCAGTTGCAGGAGTTCGCCCCGTTTTTATTCACACAAGAATGTATTAAGCTGTTCATTAATCTGATCATTATGGGAAATGAACCGAGGGGTATGTCCTGTACAGAGGCCATCAAAAACACGCCCATTCATTGAAATGTCAATCAGAGCGACTGTGATTGTGTTCGTTGTAAACTGTACTGCCTATATAATTAATTTATATTCAAGTACATAAAAAGTACGTGTGGTTTATGTTTATTATTATTTTTATTTTTTTTTAAATGTACTGTATTATAGAACTATCCACATGAAGAAAAGCAGGGTTATTCACCAAAGTGAGAATTCATAGTGAATTTCATATTTAAGACCAGACTAGCTGAACTGAGCATTGCTAACTTAGAGACTTTTTGCATCTCTGTTATTTTGAACTTAAAGGACATTATAGTCACCATAACCACTACAACTTGATCTAGTAGTTGTCGTGTCTATAACATGTCTCTATGGGTTCTTTAATGTAAACACTGCCTTTTTGCTGCCTAGTAACACCTCTAGTGGCAATCACCCGGACGACCACTAGATGTGCTTCCTAGTCCTACGTTCAGCATCTCCCTGGTCGGCGTGGAGACGCTGAATAATCCCCTGAGAGAGATACATTGATTTTATTCAACTCTATGAGGAGAAGCCAATTGGCTCAGAGCAGCGTTTTGACGCACATGCGCAATAACCTCCTAGGATGATCTCAGCCATGGAGATGGGTTAGCCACAAAGAGACCTGTGCATCGATGGAAAAAAAAAAAAAAAAAAGGAAACTCACCTTTTAACTTTCCAGAGAGGGGGCCAGTCACTTAAACATATTTTCCAGCACTATAGTGTCAGGAATGCATGGTTTTATTCCTGACACTATAGTGTTCCTTTAAATTTGAAATTCACCTTAAGTTTTCAGTTTAGTGAACAACTCTATAGGAGTTGCATTACAAAATGATAAAAATAGAGAAAAATGCATAGAACCATTTTATATTGCTAAATTGCATTAAACTATTTACTAAACAAACATCTTACTACTTCTTACTATACATTGAAATCATGTAACCCTATCTATTCCATTAGTCACTAAACTAAGACCTGTAGCCAATTAAAATAAAATTGGTCAAAATGTTAAATAAAATAGCCAAATGGATGGTATTTTTCCAGATCACCTATTGTATCTATTGTGTTAACCTTTAGGATTTAAATTTACTACAATTCTGAGTTTGGTAAATATAGATCACATCATGTTAAAAATAATGCTCTCAGGCAACCGCGCCCCAAATCTTAATTGTATAATTCAGTCCAAATACCCAAGCTGTGTCTACAGGTGAGTCGGTAATTTTTTTTTCCCAGAGCAACTACTTTTGCCTCCTTATGCAAAAAACAACATCCAGGGCTATCATTTCTAATTAGTGGGGTAATAGCTGCTTGATCCAAGGAAATATCTGACTGCCATTTTGGGGTAAATAATTATTTTTTTCCTAGTTTGTTGCAAAATTTGAAGCGCTTCAGACTGGGTTTTTTTTTTTTGCCTTCTTTTGGATCAACAGCAAAAACGTATGTGAGGAAGGCTGAACTTGATGGACGCAAGTCTCTTTTCAGCTATGTAAATGTGTTCCTAAACGGAGTTTAGTTACAATCCAATTGAGATTTAATTAGATCAAATTAGCTGTTTAGTGAATAACTCTGGGATTTCATTTACACAGATTTTTTTTTTTAATTTAACAAATGCATCTGCTCCCTGAACATACAGACAGCTTTTAAAAACACAGGATTTATAACTGTTCCTAACCCTTAAGCAACAACATTCCTCTCCACCTGCATGTGTCAGGATACACCAAGAGTACATCAAACAATCACATATACCTGGTGGGCATTACAGCAGGGTAACTGAAAGGAGCCTTCAGATCCAGGGGGGCCCATGTATCAGTTCACATGTGCCCAGGTAATAAAACAAACAAAAGTAGCAACATTTTCTAAAATATTGATATTCTATTAGCCTTGAGCACCTGAACAAAAAGGTAAAATATTTCTATACAATCAGAAACCTAATGCAGCAGTTAACCCTTAATATGCTGGAAGATCAGCCAACTGTCCCGGCACATCAATGGTGAATTCTCCAAGATCTGCTCAATCCCCAACTTTAATAATGAGCCCATAGCATCACGTGTTCTATATAAATACACACACACAATGTGTGAAGTGCTCTGCAGGGATGGAATGATGACATTGTTTTAGAACACTGGGTTATACATTGTTACAAGGCTCACACACACTGTATAGGATGCAGTCAGACACACCATGTGCATTACCTGTATAGCAAGATCCAGGCTGCTAAGTCCACAGGTCCCAATACTTTCTCCCAGACTTTTAAATACCCTCCAGGTCCCAGGCTGACTGCAAGACAAGTTAGTTTCTCCCAGTAGCAAAATAGCAAAGGAAAAAAAAGGAGAAATCCCCCCCAAAGGAGGAGATCTGTGATAAAGCGAAACGTGCATGCAGGTTTACTCTAGTTCCCTGGCAACTCCACGCTGTGGGAAAGAAGGAAGCTCCTGTCTCTCTCTCTCTGTGAAGCCCTGTCCCATCAGAGTTTCACTCTTTGCTATACTTGGGAAGTGCACTGTCAAAGGCACAGGGAAACCCAAAGGAAAGACGTGCTCTCTGCTGCCATCTGGTGGTCGAATGAGGTGACATGTAAAGTTACACAGGGCTATTTGCAAAAAAAAAACAGTGTGAATTTAACCCCTTAAGGACCAAACTTCTGGAATAAAAGGGAATCATGACATGTCAGACACGTCATGTGTCCTTAAGGGGTTAAAGTATATTTTTTAAAATTTAAAGGCACAGTAGCCCAACTGGAAGCATAGCTGACATTTTTTGCAGTTCACTTTAAATTGTAACTTTATCAAATAACCGTGACAGGGCTGATTTCAAAGCGAGTGATTTCAAATTTAAAGCCAAAGTTGCTAAAATGGAAAACAATCTGCAAGTCGGCTATGCTTCCAGTTTGGCTACTTTGACCTTAAATTTGAAATCCACTTTGCGTTCCTATCAATTGTTAGCTTAGTGATGAACGTGTTATAGAATTTCAGCGTAGGTCAAGTGAGTGTACGGAGAGGTTCTTTATTGTTACACTGTCACGTGACCCAGTTCAGGACATCGTACGTCATTATTTGCCTTTGTAAAAATACATGCGCTGTACATTCTAGAATACTGTTAAATCTGTTCGCATTTTAAACGTTACTGTTTACATGGGGGAGGGTTTTCAGAACACATTCTAGTACAGCTAGCTCAAGTAGTTCTGCAGTATATTTTATTTAACTGACTAAACAGGGCTTAAAAGCAGAGCTCAGTGTTTCACGTGCTAACTTTGTCATTCAGAGAGCTACCCTGCTACCATACCACTATAATAAGCTAAAGTGGTTATGGTGCCTAAAGTATCCTTGTAAAAATAGTATTTTATATGTTTACCTTAAATATTGTGGTTTTGGTTTAAGATTGACTAATTTCATGCATTACTATAAACATCACACATTTAGTCCAAGCTCAGCAATGCCACAGTGAAATCGTTGAAATGACTTTTGATCTGGGTTCCATTCTTAAAGGGACACTGTAAACACTATAACCATTTCATCTCTGTGATTTGGTTATAGTGCCTGGTGTCCCCTGACACTCTCCTCATCAGCCCAAGCAGCAGAAAGGAAATGAGTTGCTGGGGACTCTCATTTAGAGCCTTAAAACCTGTTTAATGCTGCATGAAATGATGGCACCAGGGACTCCAGACACTATAACCACTTCAATGAGATGAATTAGACACAGTGCCTACTGTGACCCTTTAAAGGGGCACTCCAAGAATCATAACCAGTACAGCAAATCTCAATATAAGAGGAAAACTGCTTAGAAATGGTTTAAATTCTTATCTGGGAACCACCTGGCACTAATCCACATCTACTACTCTCTGCCAGAAGGAGAGCTCGGAACTCCTAAGCAGGAGCTTCTGTTAGCTCTCCTGAGCTAAGTCCTGCAGTGCACGGCCATCTCATTGGTTACGAGCGTCAGCTGATCATTCTCAGCCAATGTGTTAAGCCCTGCACTGCCGGTCTTTGCTCAATGAAGAGAGCTTCTTGAAGAGAGGAGGTTTAAAACGGCGCTCTACGAACCACAGGTAAGATATCAAACTATTATTAAATGGTCTGACTCCTTACATAGGAGGGGCTCCAGGGCACTCCTAGCACCATAACCACTACAATGTGCTCTGTAGTGGTCATGTTGCCCTGAGTGTTTCCTTAAAATGGCTTGGCCTTCCATGAGCATTAATATTGTTGCGATAGTGGTATATAAATTTTTATATATATATAATCTTGTGAATAAAACCACTCTCTCTTTAATCTGTATGACTGTCACTATTTAAAAGATATAGGTGACAGAGGCCTCTTCCAATTACAAAGTTTACTATAATTTTATTTAATGACATCCCTCGCTATAAGTCTCTCTTTCCTCTTTTTTTTTTTTCTTTAAAGTTATCAAAATGTTAGATATAGAAACATAGAATGTGACGGCAGATAAGAACCATTCGGCCCATCTAGTCTGCCCAATTTTACAACATTTTCATTCGGACCACCAGGACCAGGGCTATATATCATGCTTGAAAGAGAGCACTCTGGAGGCTAAATAGTGAATCATTTTGCCGGTTTTATTTTTCTGCATCCTGCATACTTACAAACACAAAAACACAGTTTAAATCCTCACTGGGACTTTTATGAAAATGATAAAAGTACTGATCAGAACTGAAACAATGTTTTTTGTTTTCCGGGATGCAGAAATATAAAAGCAGCAAAATGATTCACCATTTAGCCTCCCCAGTGGTCTATTTCAATTAGGCTCGAGATTTTGTCGATGAAATGTTGAGTGCAGAATTACATAGAAACATAGAAACATAGAAACATAGAATGTGACGGCAGATAAGAACCATTCGGCCCATCTAGTCTGCCCAATTTTCTAAATACTTTCATTAGTCCCTGGTCTTATCTTATAGTTAGGATAGCCTTGTGCCCTATCCCACGCATGCTTAAACTCCTTTACTGTGTTAACCTCTACCACTCCAGCTGGAAGGCTATTCCATGCATCCACTACCCTCTCAGTAAAGTAATACTTCCTGATATTATTTTTAAACCTTTGCCCCTCTAATTTAAGACTATGTCCTCTTGTTGTTTTTCTTCTTTTAAATATAGTCTCCTCCTTTACTGTGTCGATTCTCTTTATGTATTTAAATGTTTCTATCATATCCCCATGTCTTTCCTCCAAGCTATACATGTTAAGATCCTTTAACCTTTCCTGGTACATTTTATCCTGCAATCCATGAACCAGATATCTAAACTTACAGCAGGATTCGAATCATCCCTTATACAAAAAGGATAGATAGGACCTATATATATATTCATTAACTAACCACTACTCCCATACCTTTTTATATGGCTAAAATGGAGAATTAATGAAGTTACTTATTATCACCAGGTAGGTAACATGTGGGACACTAGTTATCTCTTCCCTGTAACAAAACAAGTAAAGTAGGGAGCAGACTACCTGTCTACCAGGGGTGCATAAGTCGAGTAAAAAAAATTGCATTTTCTGGATAGATTTGTATATACTATTTAATATTTCTACATTGTAATTGCATGTTTTTCTTCATGGACGAAGGAAAGATTTACGTCCCAATTCTCCTGTGTACCTTCAAAATTATGAAACAAGCATCAGGGGACTGGATTTTTGGGGGACACTTGAAACTTCTACCACTATAGGCACATTTGATATGAATCTGATGAAAATGTGTACGATTTATAAGATAAGTTTTCTTATTTGTTAATTATTTAATAAGTTTTCTTATTTGTTAAATTGTCGCCTGAGAGGGGATATGATAACATTATTCAAATATATTCGGGGCCAATACAAACCATTGTGTGGAAATCTATTCACAAACCGGACTTTACATAGGACACAAGGCCATGCGTTTAGACTGGAAGAAAGAAGATTTCGTCTAAGGCAAAGGAAAGGTTTTTTTACTGTAAGAACAATCAGGATGTGGAATTCTCTGCCTGAAGAAGTGGTTTTATCAGAGTCCATACAGATGTTCAAACAGCTACTAGATGCATACTTGCAAAGACAGAATATTCAAGGATATAATCTTTCAATGTAGGGTAATATGTGCTTCATTCAAGGATAAATCTGACTGCCATTCTGGGGTCAAGAAGGAATTTTTTGTCCTAGCTTGTTGCAAAATTGTGCTTCAAACTGTTTTTGTTTTTTTGGATCAACAGCAAAAAACAGGTGTGAGGAAGGCTGAACTTGATGGACGCAAGTCTCTTTTCAGTTATGTAACTATGTAACTATGTAATTCACCAAACGATATTTCCTAGAAACATTTTTGTTAATTCTTTCAGTTTATGCATGTGTGATGGCATTTGTCCAAAATGTGTAAAAATATTTATAGATATTAATCCTGTTGCTCCCGATTATCTCCAAAACTATTCTAAATCTCGAGTTTTTTTTGTTTCTCTCTTGCCACACAAAACAAATCTCGCCAATATATACACGGGGTTGGGAGGGATGTGCACATAGATTTTTTAGGTCAAATTAACCTTTGCCATAATTATTTCAAATGACCTAAAAATCTATTAGAAACTCAAGAACTAAAGTTCATTATTGTATTGTAATGCACACCTGTTCATGACGAACTAAGCCAACATATAAAAGGATCATTTGTACTACTAGATACAATGCTAAACTTGACCAATTGTCGATGTGATTGACAAGTCTTTATTAAAGGCGTGGTTCCCCTAGACAAAATATAAACAGAGCGTACAGCATGTTAAGCAATACAATTAAGCACATCTGTCAGTCTGAAACACGTAAATACAACACAGAGATGTTTCAGACGTTTTTTTACTGCTATGGTAACAAAAGCATCAAACCTCCTATTGTGTCACATAGCTACAAACTACGACAAATACAGATGGAGTGAAAATTGGACATGTTCTTTGTGTGCAATATCAGATGTCCCAGTGAAACTTCAGATATCTGCTAATACGAAAAGGTAGTAAAGCACAATCCTCAATTTTATTAAAGGACACTTTTTGTTATTATTATTATTATTATTATTATTGTTATTATGGTATTTATGTAGCGCCATCAAATTCCGCAGCGCTTTACAATGGGTGGACGAACAGACATGTAGTTGTAACCAGACAAGTTGGACGTACAGGAACAGAGGGGTCGAGGGCCCTGCTCAATGAGCTTACATGCTACAGGGAGTGGGGTAAAGTGACACAAAAGGTAAGGATAGTATTAGACTAGTGACAGTTGCAGAAGAGGAATCAGTCAGGAATATAAGTTATTGTCATATCATACCTCCCTATTTGTGTGCAGAGGGGACAGTCCCTATTTTAGGCCAAATTCGCTCTCTGTCCTTCTTTTCTATTCTAATGTACCTCTCTTCCAGGAGCTCCATATTGTTGGTGTGTGTCTGTGTGTATAACAGAGTTCCACAGCAATAATACTCACAGTAGTAGAATAATCGTAGTTGAAAATCACTCTGGGTAAATAAGATACATTGCTCTTGTTCTAAATTAAATTTTAGTTGCATAAATAGAGGAATCCTTGGCCGTGTTCATTTATGGCCAATGTAATCAGTTTGGGCTCTATTTTTAAAAGAAAGGATTTTCGGTGTTCTGTAGCAATCGCCGTGTTTGCGTTGCCTATTAGGCATACCAATCTCTGAATCCATCCCCTGACAGTTAACAAATCCAGTTGCAGGTTGTTATGCATCCTCAACTGCCTCAAATATCTTAGCGGCCTGTGCCAGAATGTCCAGGATTTTATCCTGGCAATTGCGTAGCGAATAATCCAGTCCCTTTTTGGGTTTCCACCCTGTTTTACCCAGGAACTGGACAATTGTGGGGTCCACGACAGGCATTTGACACACTTTACTGGGAACAGTCGGGCATGGGCATTCAGCCCACAGCTTATTGCTTTTTCTAGGGGCTTTCAGACCTGCAAAGTCAGATATTGCACCACATGTTCGGCCGGGGACCATGCGGCTGAACGAGGGTGTCTCGTTTTGTCTGGGTCAAACAGGGGTTCACCCTGTGGGTCCAGAACCTTGCCATCTACATCTGGAGGGGGTGTGGTGTATGCACCAATGTTCCTTCAGTAGAAGGGGCGTGTGAGGGAGCCGGGATGTCATCCCCTGCATCCTCTGAATCAATGTCAGACTGTAGAATATTGCATATTCTATGTTTCTATTGATTATGTATGGATGTCTGGATTGACATAAGTAACAGATGGTATGAATAAGTCACAAGGCTTTCTTTGTCTGAGAACTCTGGAATGTCTTGTCCTTCTATGGCTAGATTTATACTCTGATGTCATTATGGTCATATCTATATAGAATAGTGAACAAAGGTGCCCGAGGTTGTTCTTCTTGTCTGGCTGTCTACCTATGTCAGGAGTCCAGCAATTACCATCGGCTGTTGAACATCCATTATCCTTTAACATCCTTTGAAGTTTTATTATTTATCCGTAACTCTAGGAATAAACCTGAAGAAACTGTAAGTCAGATTGCGTATTAGTATTTTTGGTTAATATAGACATGGCGAGCCTTTTACCCAATAGGTTATATACATAAACAAGACTTATTTTTAATCAACCAGGAAAAATACACAGAAGAATTAAATCTGTTACACAGACCCTCCATCTAGGTTCAGATAGGACTCGCTTAACTCCTCCTCAGAATCGCTGAGCTCAGACTCAGATGCATCAGCGTGGGCCTTAGCCCTTTTCCACATCCTAGCCGCTTTTGCCCGGCTAGTGGCTCTTTTGAGCGGTTGTGCTAGTTGTGCTCCATCTGAGACAGGTGTAATACTGTCCTTTACAACTTGTTTGGAGGAGTGTTTGGATTTTGACAGGGACTTCCGACCTGGTACGTCCGAACCAGTGGCCACATCGGATGGATCTGTCACAGGGACAGAACGCTGCGCCTGCAAGAATGCTTGGGAAATAGTGGTGGACAGGGAACTGGACATAAAGCCAATAGCTGAAACCATGAGCCCAACGATCCAACTTCATGTTATCTTGCTTTGCTCCTGTGAAAGAAAGAGTTTAGCATAATACTCGCCTCCGTGTCTTTAATAAAATCATGACTTTATGTCATGATATTCGTAAATTCTGGGGATTTAGTTGCAAAAATAGTTTTTAGTAAGTCAATTAAAATTTCTCAGAAAAGTATTGCTCCTAGCCTAGCCAACACTTACACGCTTAAAATTAAAGTGTCCATTTGAAATGTTGGGACTTATGTGATATGGGGCAAGTTATACCCAATTCATGATAGGTAAATGCATATCTCGAGTGGCTATTTGCCGTACATATGGACAATATGAGAAGTGATCATGCAAATAGGCATACACATATTGTAGACCTGTGGAAATTTTTAATTTTTTTTTTTAAACATCTGTCTCGATGATAGAAAACAAAGGAATTCACGAGGTCTTCTTCATTTTTCATTTACACCATATACATGCACCTAAATTATGTATATACAGAGAATGGCTTATCTTGGAAGTTATTACATGTACGGAACCTTTACCTGGAGACTGCCTGAACGTCCTGCCATTTTTGGGTGTCATTGCATTTTATTATAAAATGACTAAAGAGCCGTAATCCTTTGTTCCACGTCTTGAGAGAGAGCACAAAAAAATGTGTTGCTTTCACTATAGCTCAGCACAACCATATTTATTAACCTTGACTGTGTGCAAACTGACACTTTGTCATAGTTATAGTTTGTGTCAGATTCGTAAATTGATATCTATGTATCTTGATCTCTTCCTTGCTTGAAAAAAATCATTAAGAAAACAGGAATTCATTTATAATTTCCAAAGGCAATAAAACAGTTGATTAACTATTTTCTTTTTCAAAACACTGGTGCTTCTCAAATTATGAAAAATCCTGTAATCAACAGACAAATGTCCTGAAATGTCAAGAATTGAATTTCCTGTGTAAATTTGTTGCACTTTGTGAAATTCTAATAAAGATGTCATTGTCTTTCATCGCTACTTAAAGGTTCATGGACGTTTTGTTAAAGGACATAGATGTTTCAGATACCACGAGCATCCTGTATTATAAATGCAGTTATTAACAAAACTATATAGTTCTCATTGGTATCATTTTACGCAAATTAAGTTCATCTAATTAAAGAATGTCTCTCTCTTTTTTTTTTTTTTTTTTTAAAGAGTTGTCTAGAATCAAAAAAAGTAATACAGACGAGACAGGCTTACTGGAACTTTTTTCCACAAATTCTAGTTTAAAGAGAATATTTCATTATATGCTTTGTATATAAAAATCTACTGCAATTTTCTGCAACTAGTATTTCTAATTAATTTCTAATGATTTTATTTAAGTGTTATGTTTAGCAATTTATTTATATTACAATTATTTAAATTGAAGTATAATCAAATGAAAAAATGTATTCCATCATTTACAATAATTTTGCGTGTGTGTGTGTGTTTTTTGTTGTTTTTGTTTTGTTTTGTTTTTTTTACATTTTGCCCATTGTCCACAAGCTATGGCCCCAGTCTATAATCCCAGCTCAGAGGATTTATGATATTATCTATTGTATGACTTATATGACTGTCAGAACGTAAACTTGTTAGGATGTTATCTAGAATATCTGCCCCCAGGCTCACTACGAACAAGTGAGAGCATGAAGTGTTCGGTGATCTAGTAGTTTGCCGTGGGATATGATTCTATACAGAATTGTTACCATATTTAAAGAGGTATTATAATTATTATCTTCTATATGGCAATGAAAATAGGATGTGGATTACTGAATTCAGACTAGGAAATCGGGTTTATTTACTAAACAACAGTTTTAATCATTTAAAATCTGTATTGTAAAATGTAGGCAAACACAGACAATTGAAAGAAAAATCTACAAAATAAAATTAACTTTAGTCACAATTTAACTGTTTTAGGTTCAGTTTGGCAATAAGGTTTCTGCACTACAAAAATAAGGAAAATGAGACCAAACTGCAATGAATCAAAAGCCAAATAAAACAAAAGTTATTAAAATATACAAATCTGGGGGCTGGGCCGGGCGGCCATGCCGACAGGCTGCAAATCACTTGGGCTCCCGAGGAAAAAACAAAAACTAGGGTATATACCCACCCTACCCGACGTGTACCAACCCGGGGGTCCATGGCACAAAGCTCTGGAGTGTCCCGGTGCAGCTGGAGCGCTCGACGATGCGTGGCTCTGGGTCCTGGTGAGAGACTCTGGGGCTCGGGGATGGAGGCCTACCCGGGCGGGGAGTGGGGCGGACGGCCGCTGCCTTGCTCTCCATTCCGACCATAGCGATCTACTACTATCCGACAGGCGCCTTCCTGGTCCTGTTTCCCCCCCCCCTGTGGGCCGGGGGGGTCATCCCGGTCCCCATCAGGCTGGCTACCGCCTTGCACATCTTACCTGAGCGGCCCGAAGAGAAAAGGCTCCCACCAAAACAAAATGGCCGGCGCCCGCGCTGCAACACCACCAGCCGAGACAGCGACCCCTCTGAGACAGGCAGATATAGCAGATATGGCAATGCGGCACTACACAGCCCGAGCTACCACCACGGGGCACATGCCCGATGACAGGCGGAAACCACTATAGCCTACATCTACTTCACCTGCCCATGTCAAAGCGGTAACCTTCGACAAGGCACGCTGGGACACCCCCGACCGAGCAGGCCTCACCACTGATCGGTGCTGGAAGAACAAACGGGGACAACATCCTCATCCACCGACCACACAGGGCTACAACCCACGTCTGAAAACCAAGGTCTGCAAAGCTAGGCACCTAGACCAACACAGCAACCGGGAAGCTATGACGGGACCTCGGGTGACCTGCAGGGACTCTCCCCACGACTAAGCACAGGCTGCATTCCCATTGCCTCTTACTTTGTGCACGGTTGGAGCTAGCGGTGACCCCAGCCATTCACACCAAGGAGCACCCCATATAGCAAACCATGTATAGCCACACCAGATATCATTGTAACTGCAATTATTGTTTAATATGCATACCCTCTGTTTGGTATCTTATAGACAGTCAATTTTTGTTTAAGCTTTATACCTGGTAAGGGAGATAGTGGAATATGTGGTGCTCAGCCTGGTGGCACACTACTTTAATGATTACTTTAATGGCTTTAAAAGATATGCATTGAACTACCAGCAAACTACCAGACCTGCTTAGCCAAGAAGGGACCAAACCCTGCTTAATAACTAATCGTATTGCCTAAACATGATTAACTTCTACATAACAAGATTACAGAAATTAAGTAGAATAAAAATAAGCCACTTAAGCTACTGTTACTACTCACTTAAGCAGTTTATTATGACAGATGTAGTTATAGCATGTACCTAGCTTGTAATGTTAAGGAAAAATTGTATATTCTTTCAAAATATGTGTAAATGCTGTTGTGGCATTGGTAACATGCGAATGTTATTTCATGCACAGCAAAAAATAAAGAATTAAAAATCTACAAATCTATCAGTGATTTATATAAAGTTTTCCCCAAATCATTGTTTATTGCGTTTTTTGTGTTGTTTTTTCCCCCATAGAAAAAGGAAGAGGTATAGTTCAGTACCTTACGTAATTTAGTATTTCAGTATTGGTACAGAGAATGTAAAACATACATTATCATGTTATAGAAAAACTCGAAATCACATAATTAGAAGGTTTTTTTCAAATTATCCTATTTTGCTTCAATTTTAAAACTACATTTTTATTTCACTGTTTAGTGAATAAACCCTTTAGCTCTACATAATTCTAGATACAGAAACGCAGGAATTGTGATTCTTTACTCCAATATTTAAATATCGCTTGTAATACTTGCAGGAAAAGTTCAATATTCATGGTAATTAACAGAATCAAAACAGGAAACTAGAAAATCTCAAGGGTCATACTTCATAATATATTAAGCAAATCTGTTACCCATTACAGTGCATACTTCAAACTATGCGGTGCTCTATTGACAGAAATTGTACATTATCACTGGGGAGTCTGTACATAGCATTGTAATGGCTGGTGAGCATGTACAACTTTTTTTGTGTGTGTGTTTGCTAGTTTTCAGATTTTGTCTTTATTTTTGTTTGTTTTGTTTTTAATTTATAAAGATATTTTTAGGATTTTAACTGTATTTACTCTTTGTGGGAAAAAAAGAGAGAATTTGACCGATTTTCCCTATTTAAACCTGATGTTACTTTTGAATTCATATCAATAAGTTCACCAAATCTCACTTGTGTAGTTAAGCATATGAATTCAAAGACTACACCGTCATGAGTGGGTGTTTTGTTTTATCCATTACCCCATCTCCCACTTCCCACACCCATACCATCCCCCACTTCAAACACCAATGATTGTCAATCTCTTCCTCCTGTTCGGTCAATGGGAAATTTCTCATGATATCGATTATAGCTTGTTGCGACCTACTGACTATACTCGAACTGGGAAACTCCATTACTCTAAAGAACCTGGTAAACTCTATTACACAGATGTATAGAACGGCAATGCCTAGTACAAAGTAGACTTGATTGGAAAGTTTCGATTTGGCCAAATCATCTTTCCTGCAATTGCAGTTTTTAAAAAGGATAGGGAGAGGAAGTTGCGCCAAAACAATATGACTGATACAGGTAGACTAGACAGAAAGCTGATAAAAACAGAATGTGGTAAATATATAAAATAGAATGAGGGAAATATGTATAATAAAGCACAATGAAAAATAAGTGGAGATAAAAAATGTATCTCCACTTGAAAGCCTTAAAGAAATGTATCTCCACTTGAAATGCGTTGTGGATATTTTAATATTGTTGCTAAAGGTATTTTGGCTACTTTTATACCATGAGTGTGCCATTTTACTCTTTTATTATTTTATACTTTTCCTTCTCTATTGCCTAGCATCCGATTTTATTTGTTCCAGTGAGAACTACTCTAAAGAATCCTAGGTGGGGATTATACTACTCATGCACTACCCATTGAGCGGTTTGTCTGCTCAACCAAATGTGAGTACCCAATTATATTTCTATACTCCTGGTGTTTTTAATACAGTGAGCACTATTGTTGTTTCTTTTTATTTTTATTTTATGGTCTTCATATCACTGAGACAACTATCAACTTTTTTACGTATCCTATAAGTGGGGATTGTATTGGAGCTGGTTAAAGCTCTGAAAAACATGAGTAGGACCACATAGACTTTTTTTTATCAAACACCACTCTCTGTGATATATTGCACTAATGGTCTCTCTTTGTTTTTATATATGGATCCTAAGAATTCTTCTGATTTGGCATCCCTACGGAAGAAAATTATCTGAAAAAATCACAGTTGTTTCTTCTGGCAAGTTTTTATTTGTGTTCCTTTGGAATCTATATTGAAATTTTTTATACTAATATTCATTGTTTTGTTTTTTATTATACATATTTCTCTCATTCTGTTTTATCTATTTACCACATTCGGTTTAATCGGCTTTTTGTGTTGCCAATCCGTATCAGAGTCATATTGTTTTGGCGCAACCTCCTCTCCCTATCCTTTTTACCATTGTATTTTGTGTGTAGAGCTAAGAGGGAGCCCTACATTTTGAGGTGTGCTGCCTACCTATTCAATAGCACTGATCCATTTGTCTGTATTTTCTGCCAATTGCAATTTTTGTTCGGCATGTCTGACACATGTTCATGTGCTGGTTCGGTTCGGCTGAATATCATCCATGGGCAAATATTTGGGGAAACATTTGGACAAACCAAAAGGGTGTCTATAACATAAATTTTATGTTTGTATTTTGCAGTACACTGATAGGAGCATTTTCCTGCCATTTGGTTTACAGATCGTGTGAGAAAACCTAAAATAGAGGGAAAAGAGGGGCAGTATAAAAAAAACTAAAAACTATATTTATAAACGTATATATTAATTAAATTTATAAATATAGTTTATTTACTACTCTTCCTATTTTCTTCTCTATTGGTCACTTCTCACTTGATCTGTGAATACAATCAACATTTAACGACTGTCCCCTAACCACCAATCATCGATAATTTATTATTATTTTTGTGCCACAGTGAGAATTCGAATACCGACTCAAATCGTTTGTTCCATTATACATACGTATGGTGCTTAGGAGATTCCGAACTTGGCTGCAGTCTAGCAGAAAGCGTATCAGTGTAGGCCACATAACATATTGTCCATATAATGTACCAAACATTCTCGTTTTGTGCAGTAAATGAGTCTGTAAGTTAGCAGGATACGTCCTTATGGCTAGTTATTTGTTACTTTACTAATTATACCTTACATTTTTCACAATACAATATTTATATAACTGTCACTATAGATAGATAGCTGTATCCTAGCCAATGAACAATATTATGAATTGTATCCGTATATGTATAGTCTAAATATATGTTTCGAATCACATTTCCTACGCGAAAAAGAAAGTCCAAAATAACTTTATTAATCATTGTGATTGTTTAAGTAAACTAGATATGCTGAAAGTAATTATGGACTATGAAAGAAATGGAGAAATAGTTCATTTTACATTTCTCGTGTGTGTTATACTGGACATATTGTATGGTTTTGGGGGGGATCAATCAATGGAAGGAAGGAAATATAACAAGTAAATTTAATCTGTGTGTACACTTAAAATTCCCAGATGTTTTAAATGCATTTGTATGACCTCATCGCTTTATGGTACGCAGCTTGTGATGTATTTAGTCTGTAGAAAATGGTTAGATTTGGGTCACACTGAAGCCTGACAGTAGCAATTGCTCTTTGCTCTGGGCAATAACTGGACTGCCTTTTACTCTTTTCATCTCAAATTATCCATTTAATTTCCCTCTTAAATAAAAGGATAGGGGCATTGACTAATAATTACCAAAGCAGAACTGGTTTTCCATCTATTTATCATCAAGTACCTTTGCTTAGAGCGAAGGTTTGCAATATATCATTGTGTGACCTGGCAACCTCGGAACTGTACATTAATTCTGCTGAGATTTCGATTTCCTTTGTCAAACAAAGCACTACACAGAAGATTTACATGTAAAATTATATATGGCCATCGGGAAAGGAATGATTAATATAGTTTATTAGTAGTTTTCAACACCAATTAACTCTGATTTTGATTTATATCCATAATTCTGTAAGAATTAAAATATACAATTATTTATATGCGTAGTGGGGACACACTTAATAGTGGCAAAAATCGCAACATGAATGAAATCTTATTAGTCTTAAGTGGTTTATATATCAGATTAAAATTGTAGATCTCTTAAAAGTCAAATAGTGTGGAGCTATCCAATAAAAATCCGAGCAGTGCCATTTTCACTTAGAAATTGATGTTTTGGAGGTAATCGATACATTATTAATTTGGGGAACTATGCAATAAAACTTGGACTTGTGGGAGATGATTGCCAATTTGCTAAATTACACACACACAAAAAATAGGACAAATATTCAACTCTGATGTAGTAGTCTGATTATTATTCACTTATAATTATACCTTATTTGTTAGCATTTTTCAATTATTCCTTAATTTCTCAGATCTTCAAATCTTCACTAAATAAGACTTTAACTAGTTTTTTTGGGGGGGGGGGAGGGGGGAGGGGGAGGGGGTTGCCATTGAATTCAAAGCTGCAAAACATGTTTGAAAGTAAAGTTCAACCTTGAAATCAAAATCTGCAATTCATATGCTGTACAACAATCAGGGCAACAACCAGGGCCGGCGCTTCCTATAAGGCGAACTAGGCAGCCGCCTAGGGCGCCATATAGGAGGGGGGCGCCCTGCGCCCCATCGCCGGCCCTTTAAGTGCTGCAGCCACCTGAGTGCTTTATAGAGAGCCTCGGGAGGCTGCAGCACGGCCTCTCTCCTCACCTTCCCCGTGTGTAGCGTGGGTGGCCATCTTCATATTGATAAACCATTATATTTCAAGAAAAAATATTTCCTGTTTCATCACTGATTTTGCAATAAACACTGTAAGAGTTTTTTTGTTTTTTTTTAATCAGTTTATCTTTCACTAGATCATGTATTACAATAATAAAAAAGCCAATACATTATCTGGAGATGTTTTCTTGTGTATGTAATGTGTATGTAATGTTCAATCTCTATTTAAGGGTTTTCCAGTTTAGACTCAAAATAACTAAATAAATAATAATTCAGTTATTAAATCTAAAAATATACAGCTTGTTAAATGAACAATCAACGCACCATAACCATTTCAGCCCACTGTAGTGGTTATGGTGCAAGGAGTGCCTTCATACTGTCCGACTGTCACAACATTTTTGAATGGTTTGACATCTTATCTGGGTTTGCACTTTATCCGCTACATCTATGAGAAGAAGCCAGATGGGACCATCAGCTGAGCTCTTTTAGCCAATGAGTGTAGTCCTGCATTGACCTGTTTTGCTTTTATAATGCAATCTGGTTTCTCATGCTGGAGAAGGTTGGATGCAGTGTATGCAGCACACGCTCAGATGCTTTGATATCATGTTGTGGGATGGCACCAGGGCACTCTTGACACCAAAACCACTGCAGCTGCCTGTAGTGGTTCTGGTGCTTGGAGCATAACTTTAAGCCTGCTGTCATCTAAACTTGAGAGAAATCAACATTTACCAAAGTCCATCTGAGTTTGACATAATTTAAAGGATTACACCAAGTAGCATAACCGCAATAGCGTGAATTAGTAGTTATGGTGCCATTAGTATCCTGGTCCCATCTAAGGTAACCTGTTTCTCACTGTTCATCCTTGTAACTTATTCACATCATTATTGAAACCAACAGAGTCTAAGTAAAGTCTAAGCACTTACTATTTCCATTGAAAAAAGTGCGTAATTAAATGCATGCAATGGTTGAATTAGGGGTATATCTACAGTGATTTTCATTTATTATTTTTTATGTTGGCAGTAAAGCGTACAACACATGTGCATCTCAACAATGAAACAATATTTCAAGTTGTAATCAATGAAAAGGAAACTAAGGGAGGGTATACATTCATGAAACATTCTCACCACTGCTCGTTCCCAATTAGAATATCTCTTTATTCAAAATCTTCTTAAAATCGATTAAACACAGTGGGGGAAACCCTCCAAAACCTTCATTTGTTTATCGTACCACCCAAGGTCTACGAGCTTTTTTCCACAGAATGTCTCATCTAATTTAAGAAGATTTTGAATAAAGAGATTTTTTTTATTGGGAACAAGCAGTGATGAGCATGTTTTAGGACCATATTCTCTACCTTAGTTTCCCTTTCGTGGATCATATTTGACCCTTTTTGCATTACTGAGCTTGAGTCTACATTATATGAATATACGCCAGCATAGCGAAACTGCGTATTTGAAGATGTCTATCGACCTGCATAAAAGAAAGGCAGCCCTTATCTTCATTTTTCTTGCTTTACAATATTGAAAGTTGTGTCTGAAAATCCTATCAGAGCTGAATTTTAGTTGTAGTTGAAGATAACCAGTCTCCAACCTGAATTCTGCTTCTGAATGGATTTGGTATTTTACTATCACAAATTTAGCAATAGATAGTGAATAATAGTGTATTACACACTAGGTCAATACTCTTTTCTATGAATTATCCGTTCTGACAGTCTTACACTATTTTTAACTTTTTTTTTCTTTTGCGTTATCTTTGTGTAGTGCATTCCATTTATTTAATATTTATGCATTATTTATGCACTAAATAGTTCTTGCTACTTGTTCATTAAATTCCATCATGTTTTAATGATGGAATGTTTTGTTATTGTTGTTGGGGGTTCTTTTCACATTTCCCTGATGACTTCTTTATAGAATAATACATTATTATCTTAATGCTATACTCCCTCTTTGCTTATTACGTGAGCTATCTGGGTATTGTTACTTAGCAGTTTATACCACATATAGCGCTTGGTTTTACCTAGTACTGGAATTAGTCCTGGTATTCCAAATACTCAAAATATTTGTACTTTGCTAACACTGATAAGATAAACCCAGAGAAACTTCAAACACCTGAATTCACTGTTAAAAAAATGAAATGTGATTACCATATAGAACAATTCATTTACATTAACTTCATTACTTTAATTGATTGATTTGTGAACAATGGGTTCAACATTAAACGTTAGCTTTAGGGCCTAGAATGGGCTCTTTATTGCCTATGTTAAGGAGGTATGCTAAAATGCATGAAGTCTTTTTGACGATATTTAGTCAGATTATTCTTTGGGAGTTAGAATGGGTATTTTTTATTATATGGAATAAATATGCATTTCTACCACACATTAGGACTTTCATAGGATGTGGTTGATATGTACGGGAAAAAAAGTATAACATAATGCATTATTGAATAATCCTTCTGGGGGGGGGGGAGAGTCACATTACTCACCCAGATTGGGTCCCAAGTGGAGTCGGGTCTGTTACGCATTGTTATTCATTTACTCTTTACATTCATTTATCTTTTCCATAGTTTTACTGATTTATTTCTGCATACAGCAGAAACCATGCACACACCCCCCTAACATATATTAATTTCAGAGGCAGCTTCAGTATACCGCCTCATTATGTCACTGCGAGGGGATACACCTCGGTGGTACAATAGCAAAAAGTGATAACACAACGGACTTCTCGGTAATTGTCACACACATTTTTCTCTACTTGTTCCCTTATATACTCCTCTTATACGTTCTGCCTTCCTTTACTTCTCTTCATACAAGTAGGTGGGTGAACAAGAAAGACCAATGGGGGACTTGTTTCATCCTACAACTACATGCAAAGAGGATACAAGTCTCACTGTTCACGTGACACTTTAACAAAATAATCTCCCCACCACCCTATGACTTATGTTTTTGATGTCATCTGTATGCCTCCACACTGGTAACTGAAGGACCAAAGGATGATGCTCGTGTAGTTCTATTAATGGAGAAATGCACTTATATAGTTATGCCTGCCTTACTAACCCTTTCTTTCTTTTTTCTGTAATTTCTATAAACTGAAATTAAAAAAGAAAAAACGTATTTAAAAAAAAATAATGCATTAAAACATGTAATACTGCAAAAGTGAACATAAAACACAGTTTTCTGTTAAACAAAAATGTACTCATTCTGCTAAGTACTGCACTCTCCAAGAGACCCTCAATAAGGGATAAACTAATCACCACTAAAAAGAGATCAGAGACAGAATGGGCTTACATCTCCACTACATCGATGAAGATCACCATATGCACTACTATCAAAGAAAACATGTTTTTCATTCTACTGTTATTACTAAAAATCTAATTCTACAGAATATTAAAAAAAGAAAAGAAAACACCTTTAATGTGCATTGTTGTGTTGTTACCTATTTATTTATTTTATTTATTTATTACTGGTATTTATAAAGCGCCAACAGATTCCGCAGCGCTGTACAATTAGTGGAGAACGTACAATATACACAGACAAATACAAGAGGTAGAGAAACCTAGATCTTCAGAGTAAAATCCAACCAACTGCTCTCTTTCTTTTCTTTCAGAGACTAGGGCGGTTGGATCATATTATCATTCTTGGTACAACCATTCTACTGTGCTGTTTTTTTGATTAGTGGACAAAGTTCAAAGAACGATTCTTGACCCTGATCCTAAGATGACATTTTTTCACAGCAATCATTTTTACTGCAGGCTCTCTAAGAGTGAGCTTAAACTATCCCACTGAATCTCTACCTATGCCAAATTATAAAAAACAAAAAGATGGAATTCCCAATAGCTACTTGAGCAGTTGGTCAGGAAAATAAACAACGTTATCTCCATGGAAGAACTGGAAGAACATTGACAGACACAATACCAGCTACAAACAAGATATGGCATCCTTGGCATAACTACTTGGCTTAGGGTTCTCAAGGCAGCCACCCAAGCTGTCCATCCTATATATATATTATCTTATATGGTATTATTACACATTTATATTTTTATCTGCCCCATCTTTTGCTCTCTAACGTTCCTTGCTTCTCTTTCTCTGAATCTCTAGATAGATACGTGTATTCTCTTTCTAGTCCCGGTCCAATACACAGGACTTGTCATTTAAACTAAAACATTAAAACTGGAGAATCTTACTTTTCCATTAAAATGGAGTATCTTTTTTATGTACCAATTTTTGCACCATTTTCAAAACGGTTTTTGAGGTTGACTATTCTTCTGTTCTGCATTAACATTGAGCCCTGTTTCCTTGCTCAGATTGCAATGTCCGTAATTTGTTAATTTGATCTCCTATTTATGTATTCTTTACATTGTAGAACACCATTGCCATATTTATTATATTGTTATGTCCAACTCTAAATACAATATTTGAAACCGAAAACTGGGTGAAAAAGATTACATCTTAAAGGGAAGCTATCACATATGTGGATTTTTTATATTTTGTTTACTTATCCCTATATTTAATAAATATGTATTTTGGATGTAAGAAAATGTAAATGACATGTATAAATCCACACCTCTTTATCCTGCATCCATGGAGTGCCTCCATCTTAACACCCTTTCAGTCATTGTTATATATAAGTTCCGTCCTTTGTACCTGGTAGAGAAAGCGTAGATAGAAAAAGAATAAATAAAACAATGTTTTTATTTATTCTCTTGATTTGCAAAGGTTGCCCTGCTTTTGCCTTGTCTGAAATGGATTCTAAAGCATCTCGGGGGAAAAAGAGATTACCACAAGTTCTAACTTATTTTCCAAGTTTTATTCAATGACATAAATTGCAAAAAAAAAAATAACAGTTAAAATGTTTTGCAGCACTGTAACTAAAAACCTTAAACAAATATAAAAAAAAAATAAAAAAAAAATAGAATAGCCACGATGCTTTTATATCAACTATAGTTGCAACCAGGAGAAGTTGCTTTGTCCAATCTAGTACTAACATAGATGATTGATTTTGCCAATATACTCAGAGTAACTACGTCCAATACAGAGTTATGCCTGGTACTGTTTTAACTGATATGCACTGGATTTACTGCCAAAATATAAACCGGTGTTACTGGAAAATAACACGAGTTCAGGTAAGATTCTTTTTAAATAGGTTAATAGGACTAAGCCTCCCAGAGACCCTAAAGCCAGTTCAATCATGTCTACATAAGAAAAGGTAATATTTTTTTCTTATAAGTAACAAAAACAAAGGTGAAATAAAATTATGAGCGGAAATAGAAGGAAAGAAATAATTATTTTAAAATCAATTCTAAAAATATATTTTAAAAAATGTAAGTAACAATGGTGCTTTAAAACAATATTTTCTTCTGACTTTGGTGGTTTTACCAGCAGTGAAATGGCGCATGAAATTTGGATAGTGGTCACTTTGAAAATTGTCTCACAATTACGGGCAAGAGTCACCAAACATCTCTGGTTTGTAAATGACTTCCTTTATTGACATTATTTACGCAGTCTCTACTCCAGCTGATATACAGAAATAAATCATTCCAATCGAGCTGCAACTGGTGTAAAGAATTGTTGCATGAAATGTTAGATCTATGGAGAATTAGAACAGAATTTATATTACAAAAAGTTAAAATTGTCCAGTACAAGCAATATATCATGAATAGGGTTAACACAACCCCGTCTCATACTGGAAAAGTTAGACTCTCCATAATGTCACGCCAAATCACATTTGTAAAAAGTGACAACAATCTATCAGACTCCGTGAAAATGTAATGACTTAATGACCGTGTGCCTGGTGAGCCTGCTGCTTTCAAAACATGTTCATTAATCTGCCACGGTCACAGATTGTGTATTTATGGACAGTAAAATACTCTAACCATGACTTAGAAATATTTTCTTAGCAAAAAGAATTTAAATTTAGAAACACTCCTGTGTTTTCCTAGGAGGAAATATCCCCTCTGGTAGCTGCATTTACGTGATGTGTTTTTTGGTCAAGATTAGTATTTTCTTTGGAGAATTTTGACAGAGATTAAACATATTTTTTTTTATTTTTATTCTGGACATACCGTATATACTTGAGTATAAGCCGACCCGAATATAAGCCGAGGCCCCTAATTTTACCCCAAAAAACTGGGAAAACGTATTGACTCGAGTATAAGACTAGGGTGGGAAATGCAGCAGCTACTGGTAAATTTCTAAATAAAATTAGATCCTAAAAAAATTATATTAATTTAATATTTATTTACAGTGTGTGTATATAATGAATGCAGTGTGTGTGTATGAATGCAGTGTGTGTATGAGTGCAGTGTGTGTATAAATGCAGTGTGTATGTATGGGTGCAGTGTGTGTATGAATGCAGTGTGTGTGTGTGAGTGCAGTGTGTGTGTGTATGAATGCAGTGTGTGTGTGTATGCAATGTGTGTGTATGAATGCAGTGTGTGTATGAATGCAGTGTGTGTATGAATGCAGTGTGTGTGTGTGTATGCAGTGTGTGTATGAATGCAGTGTGTGTATGAGTGCAGTGTGTGTGTATAAATGCAGTGTGTATATTATGAGTGCAGTGTGTGTGTATGAGTGCAGTGTGTGTATGAATGCAGCGTGTGTATGAGTGCAGTGTGTGTATGAGTGCAGTGTGTGTGAGTGCAGTGTGTGTGTGTGTGTGATGCAGAGCATTGGTGGGGGGGCATTTTTTTATTATTTAATTATTATTATTTTAATATTTTATTTTTTCTTATATTATTATTTTTTTTTATTTTATTATAATTTTTTGATTGTTTTTTTTTTTTTGTCCCCCCTCCCTGCTTGTTAGCTGGCCAGGGAGAGGGGCTATCACTCGCTGGTGGTCCAGTGGATGGGCTGTAGGAGGGGGGCTGGCAGAGAGCTCTTACTTACCTTCACAGCAGCTCCTGTCAGCTCCCTTCTCTCTCCTCCGGTCCATGCAGCTCCCAGGTCAGCTCCCTCTGCAAGTCTCGCGGCCGCGCGGAGCGTTGCCATGGTAACCCGTGGCAACACTCTGACCCCACGGCTCTCGCGAGACTTGCAGAGGGAGCTGCACGGACCGGAGGAGACCTGGGAGCTGCAGCTGACCTGGGAGCTGCACGGACCGGAGGAGAGAGAAGGGAGCTGACAGGAGCTGCTGTGAAGGTAAGTTACAGCTTCCTGCCAGCCCCCGGTCCTTATCTGTATTATGGCAATGTAAATTGCCATAATACAGACAATTGACTCGAGTATAAGACGAGTGGGGGGTTTTCAGCACAAAAAATGTGCTGAAAAACTCGTCTTATACTCGAGTATATACGGTAATATAAAATATGACTACTCAGAAAAATAAAATTAACAAAATGAATGTACAAAATGTCCTCATTGTCTTCTAAACCACTACAAGACAAAAGGTTTTCGGAGATTCTGTCCATATGTGACCTTGGCTTTCTTGGTACTTTGTCTACGTGTTTGTTTCACCGTAACATTAGCATTTATGTGTTCTCATATGTAAGATATATAGTTTTAGTTTGTTTGTTTTTGTAAACGTAGAAACGTGGTAAAACGTAGAAAAACAAAACCGTTTTTCACAGTTTTGCTCTTGGTAACTGCTGCACAGGCAGTGCAACTAAACATTCATTTCATTTAGCATAGTTTTGCGTATTTGTCCTGATTGTTGAAAGGCCCAAGATGTCTAGGATTTCAATTAAAGTTTGGAAGATATAGGACAAATTTGGCACGCTGAGACTATACTAGGGTTACTCCAACCATCATAACCACTACAGCAGTTTGCTGTAGTGGTTATGATGTGAGGGGTACCCTGGTCCCATTTCCCAGTAATGGGGTGAACTGTTTTGCAACAATTTGCCCTCTTACCTGGGTCCCTGCTGGGTGTCAGGTATCGGGTGCAGCAGTATTATGACATCATGCTTCTGGAACCCGATGGCTTAGAGCATCAGCTGACCGTTCTCATGAATAATCATCCATGCATAGAAATTGATATTAGCCAATCAGAATTCTAGTTCAGGGCTGGCTCATGATGCCCCAATGATGCTGCCAGAGGTGGAGTTACAACTATATATGTGCAGCATTTCTTAGTGAAACACTGAACATACAGATCACTGGAGAGATCGCAGCGCTTGGGGTAATCCTTTCAGTGCAGCCACAGAATCCAAAATTGCTACACAAAATAAATATTTGTAAAATGTAAACATCATATTATTTAACTATGCACATTTTCACTGTTTTAATTTGACCAATTAATCACCAGCCAAAACTGTTGGTTTTCATTTCAGGGTTAATTTTGCTGGCCATTTTGGTACCAAGACTCATATTCTTCTACTGACATCGAGTACAGAAACACCTCCAATGCAGAACTTTGTGAATGTTTTGTGAAACTAGGGTCAAATTATAGACAAGTCCATTTTTTTTCTCCCCGGTTAATGTACTGGCACCGTGTCACTTTTGAGACAAAATCGCAATCAGCATTTTACTCCCATCATGGCATACTATTCTGAATAGAAGACAAATTGGGCTATTTAATATTGGGGCATTTTTAAGATTTTTACATTTATGTTTCATCAGTCATTTTAGCCAAATGTTGCATTCAATTTTTTTTCCACATATTGAATTTTTTTTTTTTTTGTAAATCTCTTTTTATTTTTGAGGCATATGAGTGAACAAAACGATCATATATATGCATGGTACACGAGACATTTACAATTGTAATTTGTGTGTTTTTTTCATACATCATACATTTGTTATGCAGCCTCTTTTTATGGGAGTAGGTTACAGGTTAGGTATGCCGTATGTGGTAAGGTAGTTTAACCCCTTAAGGACACATGACATGCCTGACATGTCATGATTCCCTTTTATTCCAGAAGTTTGGTCCTTAAGGGGTTAAGCATAGAGGTCTGCAGTCATGAAACACATGTCACATTACGGCTTTGAGAACACATATTGAATTTTAAAGGTATAGTTATCAAAATAACTTTAGGTTAATGAAGCAGTCTTGGTGTATAGATCATGCCCCTGCACTGCTCAATTATATGCCACTTAGGAGTTAAATAACCTTTGTTCATGTTTATACAGCCCTAGCCACACCTCACCTGGCTGTGACTCATACAGTCTACATGAAAAAAAGTGGTTTCCTTTTCAACCATATGTTAACTTGCTTTAGACGTTTTTATCTTTTATCTCCTGCTCTGTAAATTGAACTTTAATCACATAGGGGTGTGATTAACAGAGCAGTTGATAATACATTCTAGATTTAACAGAATGTGCAATAAAGGAACCTAGAATATCTAGATTTTTTTAAGGAAGTGTTTAGGAAGGCTCTGAGAGTCACTTGAGAGTGCAGGGAGGTGTAACTAGGGCTGAATAAATAAAGTAAATTAACTCCTAAATGGCAGAGAATTGAGCAGTGAGACTGCAGGGGCATGATCTATACATCAAAACTGATTTATTAAGATAAAGTTGTAGCTTACTTTAGAAGTCTGATGAAGCCTTGAGAGGAGAAACGTGTTAAGTGTGGTCCTTTTAGTCGATTTTAGACTTTTTATTTATTTGTTTTTATATTTAGTTTTTATACTTTGATATAAGTAATAAAGTTAACTTTTTTTTAACATACTTACTTTTTTATCTACATAACATCTTGGTCCCTGGTACCTGTAATATCCTAAGGTGAAGATTATACCATCCAGGCTGTTTACACTAGAGCAAGTTCTGCTCTAGAAATTGTAAGTACAATGCCCTATTTATATTTGTTTTAAGTGTACTTACTTCACTATTGGAGTTTCTTTTTTCTTTGTTTTCTATACTGGAATTATCTAACTTGGAGAACTCTTGTCATCTGGGCCATCATATATCCTTAGCTAGGGATTATACAATTTGTGTGCAAAACAGCAGAGCTCTGAGTTAGCTCTGAAAAAATGTGAGTGAGCTCTCTATATTAATTCTTCTGAATGTCTCTATTTTGCACAACTGTATTGCACTATTATCTGTATTGTTTTGTTTCTTTGTTTTAAAGGTTAACCCAATTTGAATATTCCAGTGATACATGTATGTATTAAAGGACCACTATAGGCACCCAGACCACTTCAGCTTAACCCCTTAAGGACACATGACGTGCCTGACACGTCATGATTCCCTTTTATTCCAGAAGTTTGGTCCTTAAGGGGTTAATGAAGTGGTCTGGGTGCCAGGTCTATCTAGGGTTAACAAAAAAATGGGTCGCAAGAGTATACTGAGAACGGGCAGCAGCTGAAATAGCCTGCCCTTGGGTGGGTCCCCGCTCAGAACTCAAGCTGGTTTTTGCTCATCTTGTGCCATTACAGAGAGAACATCTCTGAAACATATCAGACTGGTCCCACCCATACGGGCAGTCCAGATCCGAAATGCCAGCAGGTTCCCTCTGCACGAGAGATACAGCAACCCCAGACGATCGTTTCAGCCTTGTTAGGCATCATCAGTGAGGCATAGCTGATCTCTCTCTAGGCACCGTGAGCAAGGGGTCCACGTCTGGATTACCCTTTAAAATTGTGGAGAGCAAAAAAACAAGTCGCAAGAGTGCACCGAGGACGGACAGCAGCTGAAATAGCCTGCCCTTCGGTGGGTCCCCGCTCAGAACTCAAGCTGGTTTTAGCTCATCTTGTGCCATTACAGAGAGAACATCTCTGAAGCATATCAGACTGGTCCCACCCATACGGGCAGTCCAGATCCAAAATGCCAGCAGGTTCCCTCTGCACGAGAGATACAGCAACCCCAGACGATCGTTTCAGCCTTGTTAGGCATCATCAGTGAGGCAAAGCTGATCTCTCTCTAGGCACCGTGAGCAAGGGGTCCACGTCTGGATTAACCTTTAAAATTGTGGAGAGCAAAAAAACAAGTCGCAAGAGTGCACCGAGGACGGACAGCAGCTGAAATAGCCTGCCCTTCGGTGGGTCCCCGCTCAGAACTCAAGCTGGTTTTAGCTCATCTTGTGCCATTACAGAGAGAACATCTCTGAAGCATATCAGACTGGTCCCACCCATACGGGCAGTCCAGATCCAAAATGCCAGCAAGTTCCCTCTGCACGAGAGATTGCTCACGGTGCCTAGGGAGATATCAGCTATGCCTCACTGATGATGCCTAACAAGGCTGAAACAATCGTCTGGGGTTGCTGTATTTCTCGTGCAGAGAGAACTTGCTGGCATTTTGGATCTGGACTGCCTGTATGGGTGGGACCAGTCTGATATGTTTCAGAGAGGTTCTCTCTGTAATGGCACAAGATGAGCAAAAACCATAGAAACTGCTATGTTTACAATAGGGTTAATCCAGCCAAGAGTGGCTGTCTCATTGACAGCCGCTAGAGGCGCTTCTGCGCTTCTCACTGTGAAAATCACAGTGAGAAGACACTGACGTCCATAGGAAAGCATTGAGAAATGCTTTCCTATGAGCTGAGTGAATGCGCGCAAGGCTCTTGCCACGCATGCGCATTCGGCGGATGACTTACTTTTGGCTAGAAAGTGGAAATCCACCAGTGCCCCCACCATACGGGAGGTGGTTCAACAAGTCTCTCTTAACGGCCAATATGAAAAGATGGCTCATCTAAGCTCTGACAGCACCAATAAACGATTAGCTGCTTGGGGTAAATTGGAGGATTGGCTAGGAGGCCAAGATATACCATAGACACTGTAGAGGTAACAGACCCATGATAAAGGGTCTTCGGGGACAAAAATAACACCTCCCCAAGCACCGCACGCAACCAGTTGAACCCACAGACACCCCCCAACACCACCACTCACCAACACCACCGAATTGCCCCACAGGAGTATATCACCTGATCAAAACCAGTCATTTATTCTCTACCCTATTTCTCTTTCTCACTTTTCTTTTTTCTCTCTGACCTCCTCTAACCCAGACAAGCGCTGTGACCTCCTAAAAAATACGGTGCCCACAAGAGTAGGGTAAGATGAGGGTGTCTAAGCACGTTGATGCCACTCTAGGATGGCGCTATACACTTATCCTGGTAAAGAGTGGCACGCTGTCTGCAGACAAAACCAACAGCAGGAGAGGATATGGACCATCTACTGGACAGAGAGGTTTAGGGTACACAATTGGTATCACGTACATTCCTGTTGATGTAATACCGATGTGGAGCGTTAAGATATTGTTATGTACATCTGTAAACATAGTAACATTCTCTAGCGGTAATGTGTTACCTTGACTGTCATTTGAATCATGTGTGTTTTAAAAATCACCCGAATAAAGAAATACATTTAAAAAAACAAGAACAAAAAATAGTTGTACTCCCAGAACGATGTGTCGTCTAGTAACTGGGAGGGGAAAGGGCTAATCACTGCTCAGCACCTTGTTCCAGCTCGTGTAGACTCAGCAGTGAAAGTCCTTGTAAGGATTAAAGCTCCCAGGACTGTGGGTCGTCCAGTCCCTGGGAGGGACGCAGAGGCTCCAGGAGTACCCCAGTCAAGCCACGGGGTTTACCTGGTTCCTGTACCCCCAGCTGGGTACCTCCGCCAAGTAATCCTTGGCGATGGTACCCAGCCGGGGTACAGGAAGCTCCGCTGCACGCACTATAGTTGTAATGGTGTGATTTTTTTTCAGCAAGTTGTTACATTGAAAACTCATGCACTACAGGTAGGTGGGTTATGCAACATGCGGCTGTAACAAAAACTATTCACTTCAGCTGTGATAGACTCATATCCCACAGCCATATTTGCTGAGCATTGTGGGACATTACGTCTTCAGTAGATGAATGGACACATGTTTCCTTCCAAAAGCAATACATTTCTATTTCATTCTTGCTGTAAAAAGATCCCAATGTATCACTGCATTAATTATTTCATGCAAGATATTTACAAACTAGAATTCCCATGATGCTCGGACAGCATAAATGTTGGCTGGGTGTCATGGGAAACGACTGGGCTGCCTGGGTTTGGCACCAATCCTATAGGCAAACACAGTATCAGATGTAACAAAAATAACATTCACAATTCAGACCGATTGGGTCATCCTTAAATATGTGGCACCATCTCCTCATATTAGTTTAATTGAAGCTGTGTAGCTTGTGGATTTCTCTAAATACTTTCCTTGGATGAGAACATTCATGAAAAATACACACAGACCACTTTAACTCCAGTGATTGCATTGCTAAGTGCAGTGCACCAATTAGCATTAGAAATAATAGAATTCTGGTGCCTTCTGCTTATTATATGGGAATCCTCTAAATCAAGTACAGCTTTCAGCCATTTTGCTCACGGTGGATTCAAGCAGAGCCCCCGCAAATCCTCACAATTGGATGCAATAAGCATTAAGCCTCTTGAAGGGGCGAGAGAGGAAATATCAACTATTTTGTCTAATTTCTGGTTTTCACGCTCTTTTAAAAACAAAACAAAAAAAAACATCAATTATGTGATTTTTGCTGATTTTATAAGGGCTATACAGGGGTCATATATAAAAAGCTAATGGTAAGAAAGTTTTGGTTTTTTTTTAAAATAGTTTCTCAGTTAGTATGGGAAAGCTTCTCGTATAAGCCTCAGGGTAAATTAGAGAAATTCGAGAAGCTTGGCTTATTTGAGGATGGCTGTAGTTAATATGTAATAGTAACAGACACCAACACGCAATGGAAAGAAAAAGCATCATTTTAAAGTTGTTAAACAAATTAGCATCTGTAGTTAAGGAGGTGAAGAAGAACTGGAAGTCTGTCCTCCCGTGTGAGGAATTATTTATACGGACATGTCACGCAATCTGGTTTTATACTTTAGACTGTCAGATCATCTTTTGTTTGTTTGTTGTAATTATTTGTATATTTTGTGTACACTTTTTTAGAGCTGCAGAATATGTTGGCACTTTGTAAATAATACCAATAATAAAGCACATTTAATTTGTATCTATAAAGATATCCAGTGAAAATAAAGATATAAGTATAGCGAGTTCATTCATGAGAATGTTGCGTTTATAAATGTTGTATTGATAAGAGATCAGTCATTACAGCACAGAGTGCTCTAATATTGTCCCATGGTAGGTAGCCAACCCATTTTAGGACAGTTTGACAACTTACTTCTGCACATGAACACCTATCACCGCTTCTGCAGGAGAGCCAGGTACCACTATAGAATTAAGCACTCCAGTACTGCACTTGTTCGCTAAGAGATCCGTGCTTTAAGCCAATAAGTGCAGTCCTCCGGTGCCTGTATGTTTTCTGGCTGTAACGGTGCCACGCCCATGACATCGCTTTCGTGTTCCAGTGCATACGTGAAATTGCTCACACGCCCTTAGCCTCATGGTGTTTTGTTCTGATTAATGATACTGGATGCCTCTATTTATACTATTAGATAATATGATGATTTATGATGCTGTCTGCTTGGTTGCTCACGTCAACCAGTACAAGCAGGATAACCAGTGAACCAGGATCATGGGCGCCCAAGGCTCATTGTTGGATATGGGGGACGTAGGCTAGCCCGTTTGGTCTGATCACACAAAAGAGCAACTGTAGTTCAAATTGATGAAAAACCTAATGTCGGCCATGATTGAAAGGTATCAGAACATGCAGTGCATTGCTGTTTCCTGCACATGGGGCCACACAGCGGCAAATGGATCAGAGTGCCCATAAGGACCCCTGTCAACCGCAGACAGTGCGTTCAAAGAGGACGTGAACATCACAACTGGACCATGGAGCAACGAAAGAAGGTTGCCTAGTCTAATGAATCACATTTTCTTTTAGATTAGGTGGAAGGCCAGGTGCTTCTGTGTAGTTTATCTGGGGTGAAGAGATGACAGCAGGATGGATGAGATAGTGTTATGCTCTGGGAAATGTTCTGCTGGGAAACGTTGGGTGTTGGCATTCATGTGGATGCTACTTTGACATGTACCACCTACCTAGAGTTTATTGCAGACCATGTACACCCCTTCAAGGCAATGGTGTTCCTTGATGGCAGTGGCCTATTTCAGCAGGAAAAATTGCACACTGCAAAAATTGTTCAGGAATGGTTTGAGGAACATGCCAAAGAGTTCAAGGTGTTGCCTTGGCTTTCAAGTTTCCTAAATCTCAATTCAATTGACCATCTGTGGGATGTGCTGGAACAAGAAATCCTATTCAGGAAGGCCCCACCTCTCAACTTGCAGGACTTAAAGGATCTTCTGCTAATGTCTTGGTGCCAGATACCACAGGACATGTTCAGAGGTCATATGCTTTGACACATCTGAGCTATTTTGGCAGCACAAGGGGGACCTACAAGAAATTGGGCAGGTGTTTCTAATGTTTAGGCTGATCAATCTCTATATGTCTCCAGCATCAGCGTGGACGCTCTAATGACCAGTACTCGCTTATGTTCTCTTTCAACCTGGGTATGTGTGTTCGGGTTAGGCCAGTCCTGACATTGGCTGCTTCTGCTCTTAATGCTGAGAAAGGGAGACTTGTGAATTGAGCCATGGTACCTTTTTTTCATATTATTTAAAATCTATCTACATATTGTAATAAATAACTGAGCAGGAATCATGATTATACACCAGCTGCCTACAGTATTTTATTATTGCTTCATATTATTTTCTTGCTGTTGACTATTTACTACACAAATCTCCGTCTCTTGGAGTACAGAGAGTGTGATTAACTAGAGTTCTATGACTGTTACCCTATATATTCTTACAGGTCAATTAAGGTGAATCAACAAGTGATTTTGTTTTCTACAATATTCTTCATTCAGAGGTGAAGTTACAATTCTGTAATTAATCATTTCCATCTTTTCATCCATTCTGAATGACATAACTAAACATATTCACTTACGGGGATTATGAAGGACACGTTCTGAATGCCTGAGCCGTGTTAGCCATGCTCATTCAAGTTCAAGAGCACGTTCTAAATTAGTTCTGATGTTTTCTCATTCGTAGAATAGAAGTATTTAACATGTTTTGTGTACACAATGCTTACATCATCATCCTAATGCACAAAACAGGGCTTTTGTCTCCCAGCTACCAATCAGAGACGTCACGTAACCCAAAGTGAAGATGAAAGAAGTACTCTTACAGGTCTATACATTCATCAAAATTGGGTTCATGTAAAAAAAAACTAATTGCAAAAATCCCTTTGCTCATTCACAGAAAACACATCAGCATTAAAAGATGTAATAAGCAAAAAAAAAAAATGTTTCAATCAGTATCTCACACACTGAGCACATAATTCTATGCCAGGTAGTCATCGTAGTATTTTATATCTATTGGACATCATTCAAAACAACAAGGTTATTGAAAAAAAAAAAGAAAGAAAATCTAGAACATTCAGGCCATATAAACCCACAGTTTTCTGCAGGTGTAACTATAAAAGAAAACTGTAACGTTTATATGTGGAATAATTGGATTGACTGAGTTCTTCATTACTGATTATCACAGCCTGGAGTCTGGGGTGCCTATGTGAGACTAGCGTGCCTCGGAATTATTTACAGCATTTAGTGAGGGACAAAACAATCGACATAGTCACTAGAACCCTTCAGCGTTAGGAATACAAGTTTGTAATCCTAACGCCATAGTGTTCCTTTTAAAATTATTTAAAAAAATAAAATATTTGATTCACTGCAAAGAAATGAACAAACTGTCTGTGGCCACTATTTTGATGACCTTGAACTAAGTGACCTACATATTGGTAAGGTATTGAAGATAGTATTAGAAATTACTATGCTCATGTTGTGTTAACAGCAGCACAACTGATTTATAGATGGAAATTCAATTATCTTAAAAGTAGGTTGAGCCTGGTACCGCCTTTGTAGTTTTTCATTATGTCTACTTTTGCCCTTTCTAAAAGGGCGGTGGGCCATTAAAGAATATGCCAGCATTTTATGAGGCTATCTGAGACAAATGTATTGGCTTGTACTAATTTACACAGTGTGCTTCCCGCTGCTCCCATTTAATGTTGCCTTTTTTTGATTTTTACAACATGCATATATGGTTTAACCATCATTTACATAGTAAAAGGAGAAACGAGAAAATGAATAAATGCAGACGTTGAGGTTGATAGATCTTTTACAGCTCCTATACGGTTCGAATTGCCCACACATTTAATTTTGCTTTTGCATCTTATCACACACATAATTAAAGGGAGAGGAAATGGTTCTTACAACCCATCCAAGCCATGTCCTGCATTAACTCTCAGTAAAAAAATGGTTAATGTTATCAACATAAAGGACAGCATGGCGATGACGAATGCCATCTATGCAAAATTGAATCCTGGGTTACTTAGAAATCCTTAATTCGGTTTTAATTTAATGAAAACCTCAGTTTGGAGTATTCCAAACACACTTTCTGATGACATAGCCAATTTAACTAGTATAGAATCTCCATGCATTGTTGATGCTATTCCCGGATGCAAAGAAAATAACAGAACCTAAATGAAGGCTGACTGCTTCCAAGGAGCTTGACGAGTCGCGTAGGCTTTTGGTTCGATATCTGATGAGAACTCAGGCCAAGATGTTGAATTTACAATCCCAGCCTGCTCAGGAAGGCAGTTCCTTGGCACAGTGCTTCCACGGATGTGAGTTTAAAACTATAAATCATCTGTTTCCACCATAAAATCAGATTGCGCAACAAAGTCTTTCCCTCCCTAATATACAATTTAACTTCACTGAAAGGAAGTCTTCTACAAAACAATAGACTTTCGTTTGCTCCCTGAAAATATTATAAAAGAGCCATTAACAGTTTAACGACCCATATCTTTTTTGGCAGCCAAAGTTTTGAACGCTGACAGATTAAGAGATGCAAAATGTTCTTGCGTTTTTTTATTCCTGCATTTTAATTTACATGTAGAAGTTTTCCAGGAGAAACAGAGGACGTGTTTTATCTTGCTCACTAATAATATACACGGCAGTTGCACGAGGTTAGGATGAGTATGAAGTTCAATCTTGCATGTCCAGACACCGAGCACATTTTTTCCTTTGCTATACAGGAGCTTGTTTACAACAATCTGTGCACATTGTTCAGGATCTACTGTTCACGGTGTGACATCCACTCCATTGCTGATTAGCAACAGAGATCTCTGCAGCTGAAATATTATAATAAGACACTACAGATAACTTGAAAACAGGTTACACACCCTGAATCTAAAGTGTAGGTTCACAAGACAACTGCAAAGTGATAGTAATGCTATATATGGGTCCGTAAATCTGTACTCCAGCCTCGTTATGACTAATGGGTATAATCTGTTGGTTGTAGCGTTCAATATAATTATAGTAGAGTATTTTAGACTTTTTTTTTTCCCAGAGGGATGGGCATGCTATATAATAAATATATTTTATGTGATCTGTGTGACACTAGCAAGCATTTACTTGTAACACTTGTAGGACTTTCACTTGTAGAGGCACCTTCAATCATCTGCTGTTACTACTGTTTGAGATGAACAATAATACATTGAATTGTGCTTAATCACAAAGGTAGAATTTAACCCCTTAAGGACCAAACTTCTGGGATAAAAGGGAATCATGACATGTCACACATGTCATGTGTCCTTAAGGGGTTAAAGAGAATTTCCAGCAGATGTAACCAACGAGGACTTGAGGACATGAAAAGGCATGTTAATCTGCCTAGATGCTGTGTTAGCAATGTGTGTATGTAAAATTCTGAATAACATGTCTCAGTAGACAGAATTCAAAGTGGAGTGAGATACACGCATTCTTAAAATATTGCATCTATTTTTGCTTATTCATGAATTACGTAAATTGTGCGCAACACTGTGATGTAAATGAGATCAGGTGTTGGGATGGCGTCATTGAAGTCATAAGTTCCCTAGTTATAATTAACATGTATTATTAAACACATTGAAAGTTATAAATTACTCCAAAAATGTAATTGTTTTCAAAATAATAATAATAATTTAAATGTGATAAAACAGTCGAGTACTGATTAAAAAGAAATCCGTTATGTGATTTTGCTTGTGGTGAGTAAAGATCTTCAAACAAATACAATGATTTAAGCTTGTTCAGGACTAAAACATTGTACCACTTACTTGGCATAATTCGCACCTTCCAGCATACAACACCCCTCTCCCCCCACATCCCTGATTAACGCCCTCCTCATCCTTCATAAACCGGATAGAGAGAGACCTGGCATCCTTCTATCTCCCCTCTCCCCAATATTGATACTTCCCTAGGGAAGTACCTTAATGATAATAATAAAAAATAAGAATAATTATTTTAAATTAATGATCTCTCTGGCTAATACTTAAGGGAAGCAGGGTGGTCGGTAGAGTCATTTAATGTTGGGATGAGAGAGTAGGATTTCGGGTGGGATGGTAATTTGCGGACCCCAAACCACCGAGAGGATATTAGTTTAACTATTTAGTACCAGCTAATGGGCAGGGTAAGTGGTGTAGGAGTTTATAGCCAAGTAATTGTATTACCTCCATTCCACTAGCCAGGAGATGAAGGACATTTGTAGGGGCTTAATCTGAACATAAAAACATTTTCAGTTTTGTAGATGCTTAGCATAGCTGTTCGAAACAAATGTATTCTGTGATTTCTAGCTAACGTTATGGCAAACTTTCTCTCATCTGTGGTGGGAAGTAATTTATTGTGTTTAGGAAACAAGCCATGAAAAATTAAAAGCCATTAAAAAAAAAAAAAAAAAAAAAATCAGTGGACATAAAGGTACACAAGCTGGCCACTTTTTGTCTCTGGTCTTCTCAGTGAACCTGTCATAGATATTACAGCCATGGAAAAAAAATTCTTAAGGAAATCATTTCTTTTCAATTTCACTCAAATAAATAGAATCTGTGTTGTTTTCTTACGATACATTTGATAATGTTTTACCTTTAGATAAAATGTCAATAGTTCTAAAATGTCAGGTAATGTTTGTACATATTGGACACACGCTGGTTTTTGTATTTGTAAGAATAAATTATAAACAAAAATTTAAAAAAATCTGCCAAAGCCACTAATATTTTCAAGTAAGTTCATTCTCAATTTCCGAGGTCCATAGGGGATGCATCCACCCACATATGGGATCAAATTGCTTCCTTACAAACATAAAGTAAATAAAGCTGTTTTTCAGCCTTAAAATGTAAAAATATGTGGTTTCATTTACATATGGATTTTGTTTATGCATTAAAGTTACTAAAATAATCCAGAATCATTCTAAAATAAAAATATAAACATGAATCCTTCCTGATTGCTATATGAAATCTTTATTTAATTTTATGGAGTGCAAATAAAATAGATATACTGGGATGACACACCCTTCGTTATTGTTATGATAACTTTATCTAAAGCTTGTTGAATAACCTTAAGCAACCTTTTAAAAGCGTCAAAGTGTGATTAGATGACAACTTGGCATGATTATCCTAAACTGCACAATTTCAACTTTTTTAATTGCTATGAGACTAGCAAGGCATTTAATGTAACACTTCTTTTTAAATATGAAATACTTCACATATACTCCGGGGAACCAAGGAAAATGTTCCCAGCATCCTAGCCTATCACATGACATATCACTGGAAAGCCCAGGATGTCCTCTTTATAATACAGCAGGGATTGATAGAGTATCTCAAAAGAAAAAAAGGAGCATGCTAGGAGACTACAGCTCCCACAATACATCAGGTGGTATGAGGGCATGCTGGGACATCACAGTAGTATTCTCTCTACCCTGATCCACATTCCGTTCCCCAGACATATAAATCAGAAAGTAAGACCTAGCTGAGGTGGAGCAAACCTTAATGTGGCTGCTCCTTTTATGGTGTGGCATGTCTCTGGAGCTTTGTTGGTGGTAAGTGATGATATCTGCTGAATCTCCCACACATATAGGGACCTCTTCCTCCTTGCCACAGCATTCAAAAGTGGATCGGCGGGAGGGAGGCCAGGTATGTGTGTGGGCTGGGGAACACTGAAATACGTCAGGTGCCAACCTAACTTAGGCCCCACGCACAAGTGTTGGTTTTTTTAACCCCTACAGGGACATTCCATGTAAAAGACTACCCCCAAAAAAAGTTTAGAAAAAAACAGTCTTATACATGGAAAAATACGGTATATGTCTGGGCAACATAATGCAAACCAGAGTGTCATTAACAGATATGTTGACATTCTGACAAGAATGTGCCTTCAATGTAGACGTCTTAAGGAACACTTCATAGCCAACAGTGGAAGATGTGGACCAAAAGCAAACCCTTAATTGAGATGGTAGGATGATTAGGTTAGGTTCTAAGATTTATTGAGATGATTAGGTCCTAAGTTCTATATTAAAACAGACGTTTTTGAGCATTTGTTCTTTTATAATCAAAATGAGTTGAAAAAGGACTTCAATTTTTTGGCTAAGATAGCAGAACTGAAAACATAGCTTACTTGGAGAATTTTTCAAGTTGGGCTATTTTTGGCCCAAAATTTGAAATTCAAGTTGAATTCACTTTGAATTCCTGTCTATTCCCACATCAGTGAATAATAATAACATGATGAATTTAAGCATTGTTATTTCCCCTATAACATGTCCTCTATGCTGAAATGTAAAGCCCAAATGAGCAAACTAGTTGTATTCTATATCTTATAAGCAAAAATGGAATCTTTAAACTTTTGAATACTTCTTTAACATTCCTAATGTTTCTCACAGTTTATGCTTGTGTTGCCGTATATATTTTGGTATAAGAAACATTTCTCTAAGTCAGTAATCTCTATATTGATTTCTCCATTTCCTTCGACTACACTTAAAATTGTTATATAAGTTTTAACAAAGGCAACACATTATCACTGCATACTTTAGCCTTATGTTTCACCCCGAGGCCACTAGGAATTCTTTGGTTTTCAAGACTTTCACATTAGATGCTACATATATGTGTTTTTTTCTTTATTTTCTTTCCAATACTATTAATACATAGCTCTCTCCTGCACATTGTAAATATAATAGGATAATCACGCTAGGATATAAATAGCCTCAATCTGCTCCTCTATGTAAATGTTTCAAATAGACATCTGCTGTGGTACTCTCTCCCTCCTCTACCCCCAAACCCGCTGTAGCGGAGTAGTAGTATTATCCACGGTATCTCCGCTGGCAGACAAAATAAAGCAGGTACAAAGCAGGCAAAATCCAGGGAGCGTAGTTACAATCCCTTTTCTCCCAAGAACTAGACGACACATAGCTTGGAGGTCAACTAAGGTTTTTAATCACAGGCACAGTATTTATGTGGTTACAATTGTGAGGGGTTTCCCGAGTCACAATGCAGGGTTTGTCCAGTAGGGGACTACATGGGGGACTGGGTTTTACAGACAGAATACCCATCTTACACTGCTGTACCAAGGAGATAATTATCCCAGAATGCATTGAAACATAGAAACATACTGTAGAATGTGACGGCAGATAAGAACCATTCGGCCCATCTAGTCTGCCCAATTTTCTAAAATACTTTCATTAGTCCCTGGCCTTATCTTATAGTTAGGATAGCCTTATGCCTATCCCACGCATGCTTAAACTCCTTTACTAATGGGATTATCCCTTGGTACAGAGAAATACAGTTTTTATATTAAAATATATAACCAACATAATATTTGTGCTAGACAGCTATTTAACCCTTTATTACATAGCTGGGACCTGGGCGCACAGTTAAGGGAACTTGCGCTCAGATCCCAGCACAAATAACCGAACGCGGTTCATTTTGCCGTATCAGGACCACTTAATTCAAACGATTGTCTGAACTAAGGTAATAAAAGTCCCGAAAATGGAAAACTCCCGAACGGCTCGGAAGTCCAGTGGGGCTTGTGTTGCCGAGTAGCCGAATTTAGTTCCAGGCACTCGACGACAAAACCCCGCTGGCTTTCCAAGAACAAAGATGGCCGCCGCCTCGTGTTCGGTACACGAATGGCGGCCATCCGCAACAGACTGCATCTAACACCGATACATTGTTGCAAAGTACCCAATTGGAAACACACAACTTGCTATGGGTGGTCTCCCATTCGGTACTTTGCGTATTCCACGAACAGTGCGGTGATTCACTGTTCGTGGATAACCAAACTTAACATTAGCAGTATTCGTGTGCTGTAACACACGAATGCCGCATGCATTACACAATGCGGTTAACAGCAGAAGAAATATACAGTTCGGTTAAAGATACAGTTTAGTTCTATAAGTGGCTAGATTTGCCACACCCGCACCTAGGACTTGTGATGTGTGGCAAGGTAATAAATACCATACCATATTTTTGGCATCTGAATATAATGCTAGTGTTGATGTGTTGGAGAGAGTATAGTGTCTGTAAAAAAAACTGTAATGAAACAATGCTCTACGTTCAAGGTACCCTTAATATTTCAATATTTTTCCAAGGTGGCCCAAGTCAGAATTTGTAGGTTGTATCTTTGTACATCGCTGCAGCATTTACTGGCGCTATAGTATAACGTGTAGTGTTGGTGTTTGATTAAAGGGGTGCTTGTAAATAATTTTAGTGTTTTAAAATTATACAAAGGTGTATACTTTGTGTGAAGTATTTGTGTAAAGGGGTGTGTTTGTATATCCTTTTGGAGTTTGAATGCAGGGGTGTGCTTGTATGTTGTGCTGGTGTTTGACTGCCTGGATGTATGCACATACACTACCACATACATACATACTTCCACAGATATACATGCACATTAACACACAGATACATCTAAGTACACTGACACATACACACAAATCCATATAGACACCGACACATACACACACTATAACACATGTATACATCGACATATACACACGCACCCTGACACACACAAACCCTGATACAAGCACACACTATGATACAGATACACACTCTGAAAAAAAAACCACACACCCTGAGACACAGATGCACATCCTGACACACAGATGTGTGCGCACACACACACTGACACATATACACACATACACACAGATGCACACCCTGATACACACACACCCACGTATTTCACACATTACATTTTTTTATATCTCCAGCCACCTTCCTGTTAGCTTCCCTTATGTATCCAGGAGGGTTGCTTGGAGTCCTGGTCCTGCTGGCTGGTGTGAGTGAGAGATCTGAAGCAGCTTGTGGATTGCTCCTCTCTCCTCATGCTGCGACTGCCTCCCTCCCACGCTGTCTCCCTGCACGAAGCTGGGAGGAAGTGACAGACTGGCACTTCCTCCCAGCTGGCTGACACTACAGGGGCTGAGAAAAACACATTTAAAGCAGTCCTGTCCTCGTCTGAGGTCTTAACCACCATGATGCTGACATTGCATCGGGGCTCCAGTGGTCATGGGGGGCAGGGAAAGGAGGTTTTTATTTAAATGAACCTCTCCCTCGTGGGCACCTCCATCCTCTTCCATCTAGACCTCTTCAGCTGCCAAGAGCCAATGCCAGCGTTATACTCTCGTGCATGCGCAAATGTACAGTGTTGAGGATCATGCAAGATACTCCATAGAAAGAGTTTTTTCCCTTCAGCCATCACTGGTGATGAATGGGGAAGTCCCAAGATTGACAAAATGTAGCTCTGACTTTTGTCCATCTTTGTCGGAACAGAAGAAAAAAAACTGAGACATAGTAGCCCCTGCTTTGACTCAGTATATCTTTTTGACTGGGTTGGAATTTCAGTGAAACTGCAACACAGTCTAGGTGAGTATTTCATTCTATCTTTATGAAATATTCATTTTGTAGCAGGGAGTGATAGAGGGAGCGAGCTTTCACAGCATCACAAAGTTACCACCTGTCTTTACAGGAACTCTCAGAACAGAGTTGTCCTGCAATTATTTAATGCATCATAAACATAATGCGCAATAAAAACCATAGAACAGAAAATAGAAAGTAGTTACCTGCGAAGTTACTGAAAATACACCAGGTATACTGGGTGAGCTCTCACCATACCAGGAACTTACTCAACCAATCCTGTTGATCCCATTATTTTCAGCGAACACTGAGCACAACCCACGAACTCCAGGTCATGAGGGTATTATGGGACATGCAGTTCAAAAATGTGCAGCAATTACATGTATGACTACTACTTGCTGTCTTAACAATTTTTTTTTTTTAAGTTTCTACAATTATTATTATTATTATGTTATTTATTGGCGCCATCAAATTCCGCAGCGCTTTACAATGGGTGGACGAACAGACATGTAGTTGTAACCAGACAAGTTGGACACACAGGAACAGAGGGGTTGAGGGCCCTGCTCAATGAGCTCAAGTGTGTTTTTAACGATTTTTTTGAAGGAGTGGAGACTGGGTGAGCATCTAACGGAGGAGGGAAGCGAATTCCACAGGAACGGTGCAGCCCTCGAGAAATCTTGAATGCGAGCATCAGAGGTGGGAGTACGGACGGAAGACAGACGTAAGTCTTCAGCAGATCGTAAGGGTCTAGACGGGACATAATGTAAATGTAATATGGACTGACAGTGAGAAATAAATATACCCAATGGGATGAAATAACAGTAGGGCTGCGTCACATACTAGACGGGACATACTTGTGTATAAGGGAGGATAGATAGGTGGGAACAGCATTATGTAGCGATTTGAAAGCAAGAACCAGAATTTTTAATTGAGCCCTATATTTTATAGGAAGCCAATTTAGGGACTGACAGAAGGGTGAGGCATGGGAGGTGCGGGCGGACAGGATTTACAAAAAGCTGGATGCGCAGGGATGCCAGGGAACTTAAGGCACCATATGCAGAGAGCACAGGTTGTTATGGTGCTTGAAGGGTCGCTGTAAATGAATCTTAAATCCAACTGACTAGTCCTGCATAAAACAATGATACACAATGAAAATCAAAATATAAAAACAATACAGGAATCTGAAGGATGGTATATGGACCTCATACACTATCTCCTATAAATGATGACAAACAGTTAACCTGCCGACAAGGCATGATCTCCATTTAACCCTCAGACAAATACAGAGCTCTGGATTACTGTAAATGGGGTGTTTCAGTCCTGACCTGCCAAAGAGAGTGGAAATTGCACTGTTTTACGGGACGTCCTGTTGCTCTTGGCAACCAGAATTTTTTATGTGTCACGGAGGAATGAGAAACTAAGAACCTAATGACAGATATAGCATGAAAGAGCAAAAGACATTTTCTTTAGGATTTTAATATAGGTATTTGAGCCCTGGGGTCTTGCAGGATTGCCAGGCAAATAATTACGGGGAACGTTTAACAAAATCAGCTTTCATACCAGCATTGTTCTTGAGGGTCGTTTAAGCCACAAATTGTGTTGTTAAGGTTGTTTCCTTAGGTCTTAACCGCTTGTCTGTGCCAGGGAATTTATTTTCTCGTACTAACGCACAGAACGAGTTAAAGGAAGGAATAGACTGCTTGTGCAAGTACAGCAGCTCCGTGGGCCAACGATTCTGTTCAATATGAATTGTTATTAGTTGATCCTGTCATATGGTTTGTTGTGTAATATCTCTTTATACACTGACTTGGAACCTTATAAATAAAACCACTAGCAATCCAGAGGAAGGCATTTTACACAGAACTATTTTCATCATGTGGATCAGAGCTTCACGGACTCTAGAGATACTGTGGGTGGTCCGGCAGGAGAGCTCTAAAAGTAGATTTTGGCAGACAGACTGAGGAAACATGAAAGTGTCCACTCGCACTGTTTGTGCTGTCTCTAATGACTAACTGACCCATGTTCCCATTTCCCAGTTGCAGTCTGCTTGCTTGAACGACAAATAATTTAGAGTACTTTGAATAAACAGTTCTGAGAGTTCATCCAGTTCATGTGTATATTTTGTCATGCCCCCTCCCGCCACTCAAAACAGATTCATTACAGGTTAGACGTCAATTGCACTCATGGAAGAGGACTGTTACAAGGTACTTGTGTAGATGACATTTTTGCAAGTAGGTGCATATGGTAAGCTCCATGTGGGTTAAATGTAAATCCAATAGGGAAACGACTGGATTTACTGCAGGAAAAAGCTAAGCAAAAAATACAGTTCCACAAAAAGAAAGGGTAGTAAGAAATATAATAAAACCATACCACAAGAATTGCAGGATTCACATGACGTGAGGTAGCAGAAATAATAGAAAATAAATCGAATAAATATAGGAACTGGCAAAAAAAAGTACACTTCAAAGGGAAAATATATAGGAATTCTCTATGAAATGGCAAGCAATATAAGGACATGCAAAGGCAGGGGCGCTGCTATGTGTGTGGGGAAAGGGGGGTGACACGTCCTGAGTGGGGTCCTTAAAATCCCTGAGTGTACTTTTGACACTATGTCATTGTTAGACCCAAGACTCCTGTAATACTGAGAGAGAAATAACACTTCATATCACATGATTTGTGAAAGTGCCATATTTGGAGTTAATGAAAATGTGTGAGGGTATTGCTGGGATTATAGAGTTTTAATACAGTGTGGTAAAGGTTAATACAAAAGGCGTGCGGTATATAAATATAGGTTACTGTAATACTCTGAATTCAATCAAAGATTTGATGTCACAGTGCGATTTATAGAACAGATCAGGATGTAACGTTGGAGTTAATCGTATAGGGCTGGTTTTAGGAGGGGTTTAAGTCAATGTATGTAGGAGGATCCCACATTTTAACCACCTGGCAGTGCCCCTGTGCAGATGTCAAGGTTCAGAGGGTAGGTTAGTCTGTATAACATGACAGAGGTTTTTGCAGACTGCAAACATATAGGACAATCATGTAATAAGTTAGCATAATCATATAATAACCAAACCAGGGCCTCGCATATTTTTGATAATTTTAGTATAATAATTTATTATTAGGAAAAAAAATATTTAAATGTTATAATGTATTGACATTTTGTGATTTATTTTTTCATATGACATATTTTTTTGATATTGAGAGTTGTTGGTAATTCTAAGTGAATTCGAATTTCATATTTTAGAGCAGAGTAGCTGAATTGGATTAATGATTAAGTCAGACATTTTTTTCCTTTTTATTATTATTATTATTTTTATTTTTTTTATCTGACAGTGATGTAATGAGATCCATCAATGAAAAAGCATGTCTGGTAGCAGGGGCGGACTGACAACTCATGGGGCCCCTGGGCAATAGGAGATCATGGGGACCCCGTGTACCCACCAACTTGCAAGAGACACAAATATACATCATGCACACATGCATGTGTTACAGAAAGAGTTGTCATGTGGGGGGGGGGGGGGGAGAGGCTTCAGTGGGGGACAGGAGTTGTTGTGTGTGGGACTGGGGCTGTAGTGGGAAGATAAGGACTCTAATAGGCAACAGGGGCACTAATGGGTGGAAAGGCACTGTAGAGGAGGTATAGGGGTTCTAATTGCAGATATAGACTGTAGTATTGGGTGTTTGTGGGGGACAGAGGCTGTAGTGAGGTCGTTTTTAGGTTCCCAGACCCCCTTTCCTCCTATTAAAACGTTATTTTATTCACTTTTTTGACCTAAATTAGAGTGGGTGCTGGTGCAAAAAAAAAAGGTAGATCCCCATCTTTCGTACAACTACCATAATACTTTGCAAGATGGGTATCTACCATTTTCCCATCCTTGCAGGGTTGTACTTAGCTCTGAGCAGTGTTTGTATGTTTGACTGTAAGCATGTTTTGAATGGAGTATGCATGTGAGAAGGTAGGGGTGTATTTGTGTGCACTGTTTGCCTTTGTATGTAGGGGTGTGTCTGTATGTAGTGTTGATATTTGAATGCATGTACAGATACACAGGTGCCGACTCACCGATACATACACACACTAACACATACACACTAACATACATACAGATATACACACTAACATACATACAGATACAGACACACAATAACATACATACATATACAGATACACAAACACACACTAACACATACACACTAACATACATACAGATACAGACACACACTAACATACATACAGATACAGACACACACTAACATACATACAGATACAGACACACACTAACATACATACAGATATACACACAATAACATACATACAGATATACACACACTAACATACATACAGATACAGACACACACTAACATACATACAGATATACACACACTAACATACATACAGATACAAAGACACACACTAACACATACACACTAACATACATACAGATATACACACACTAACATACATACAGATACACAGACACACACTAACACATACAGATAACATGCACACACAGATCACATTACATATTTTAACCACCCCCTGCTTACATACCTTTTTGGTTCAGGAGGGTGGCATCTGGCTGAGTGTGATGGGAGTCTGGCTCCCTCCTCTCTCAGATTCTTGGTAAGCAGGGAGGGCATTACACAGTAAAGGGTCCTGACCGGGCTCCTGATCATTGAAGCATTCTCTTCAATAACAGGTGGCCCGTGCAGGCAGCGCAAGTCAACGCGTGTGCGTGACGTCGGCGTTGTGCGCCCATGTGCACAGGGATCACATACTCCTCTGCTCCCCCGGGCCCTAGCTCAACTTCTGGTAAGACCTGCTGGGCCCGAGGGAGGCGTTTGACTCAAGCGGTTGGCGCAAATTCTGTTGTGTGTATATGCCACAGACACAAAGTGGCTGGGTGGCGGGCCCCCTACCTCAGTCCGGCCCTCGGACCATGTCCGAAGTGCCCGACCGCTCAGTCCGCCCCTGTCTGGTAGTGAAAAGGGCAATACTTATCTTCGAAGTTTCACCTGGTAAGATATAATTTGTCACCAATAGTACATCATGCATTGCTGGAATCAAAAAACTCAATAAAACATGTAAGACACACAATCAAACAATATTTCCTAACATTCGATTTTAAGGATTGGTGTAGCACCAAGATTGACAGTGACAATTTCTAATAAGTCATTACTGCAGAAATTCAGAGGAGGTGTGCTCTGTATGATTAAAGGGAAACTCCAGTGCCAGGAAAACAATCCATTTTCCTGGCACTGCAGATTCCCTCTCCCTCCCACCCCCCAATCCCCGGTTGCTGAAGGGGTGAAAACCCCTTCAGTTACTTAAGAGAGGCAGCAACATGTCCCACGTCGCTGCTTCTTCCTCCGCTGCCGCTCCTCCCAGTGATTGCGTTGGCCGGTGGGCGAGACTGATCCCGCCCACCGGCCGGGGAGACCTAATGCGCATGCGCATGCTTTTCAATGCTTTCCTATTGGGAATTGAGCGACGCTCTAGCACAGGTTTCCTGTGCTATGGACACGGAAGTGCCCTCTAGTGGCTGTCTAGTAGACAGCCACTAGAGGTGGAGTTAACCCTGCAAGGTAATTATTGCAGTTTATAAAAAACTGCAATAATTACACTTGCAGGGTTAAGAGTAGTGGGAGATGGGACCCAGACCACTCCAATGGGCAGAAGTGGACTGGGTGCCTGGAGTGTCCCTTTAGGCATTTCAAAGATTACTTCATGGTGTTAATGGGAAAGAGGGCAGATAATTAGAAGACAGTGATTGGCTGTGTGGCAGAGTCACGTTGGCAGCTCAGCTCACACTTACTTCTTATTGGCTGTGCATACACAGAAGTTCTAGGGAATCAACATCAACATTGTGGAACCCCTCCCTTGCACGCCTCTTAGTGATGCCGGAGCTGGAGTGACGTCATATTCTGGCTCCGGCATTACGGCTGTGTGCACGAGGGAGCTGAGCAGGGAGATCACTGACCACTGCTCCCTCCCCATTTTGTTTTTAGAAATTTTGGCGGAACCCAATTTGTGTTCTTGCAGATAGGGTTCCGCGGATATCAATTGGGAAATGTTGACCTAAACAAATACATTCCTTGTTCCAAAATTTAATTTAAGCACTCAAAGTGTAAACCTGAAAAATGCAAAACCATTTACCTTTATCCTATGTTTAACTTCTCTTTCATTAAACAACCCATGTATCCCAATACTAAATGTAACCACACTCTAATGCCAATAATTCTAAACACTGCTTATACCCCAACTGTAACCCCTTCCAAGCTTCTAATACTCTAAACACTAAACACCCCATGTAATCAGAGTAGCTCTGCAAATTGTGAGTTAGCATTGTTATTGATTTGTATACCAATTATTTATGTTATCTTAACATTTGACATATTGCACTATTATTGTTCTGTATTTTTATTTCCCTTGAGGGCTTTATACAACATTGTTGGATTATCTGTATGTATGTATATACCATCACATTATTCTATTCACTTTTAATGTTTGTCTGGCGCGGTTTACCACTCTGTTTTTTATAACCCCATGTAATCTAACTCTGCATTGTATACCTGTCTAATCTTAACCCCTCTTTACCCTAACCACTTCTCTAACATCATATTAAATCCTGCATGCATTTACACAGCTGCATACTCTCACTGTGCTCACAGATTCAAACACAATATATTACAAGCAGAAATATGCACATACATATATATGCAGTTGTCAGACACTTGTTTTATTATGCCTGTAATGGCCAGTTAATTAGTTAAACTCACTTTATCTGACTTTTTGTTTAGGGAGGGGCAAGTGACGCCTTAGAATTCAGTGCCTACAGGCACCTGACATTTAAATCCATCCCTGCAATCAGGAGCATGTTGTACTGTTCAGACCAAAATATATGTTTGTGTCTATTGTTAAAGCCAAGCAAAAACCTACACATGTCTTTATAAATACTTAGAATGCACTTCTAATTAAAGGAACACTATAGGGTCAGGAACACAAACACGTATACCTGACCCTATATTGTTAAAACCACCATCTAGAACCCCAGGTCCCCCCTTGTAGTAAAATCTTACTTGTGTTCAAGTCTGCAGCTGCTGCCTCTGCCCCTGATATGCCTGCTTGGCTGACATCAACAGAAGTGATGCTTTGCCATAGGATTGGCTGAAACTATCAAGGAGGCAAATCAGGGGCAGAGCCAGCACAAATCAAACACAGCCATGGCCAATCAACATCTCCTCATATATATGCATTGATTTAATGCATCTCTATTAAGGAAAGTTCAGTGTCTCCATGCAAAGAGTGGAGGCACTAAATGGCAGTGCTGCACATTGTGCAGCACTGCCCCAGGAAGCAACTCCAGCAGCCATCTGAGGTATCCCTAGGCTGTAATGTAAACACTGTATTTTCTCTGATACAGTGTTTATAGCCAAAAAGCCTGAAGGGAATAATTCTACTCACCAGAACAAATAGCTGTTTGGTGACTATTGTGTCCCTTTAACTTCAATTGTAATACATTAACAAAATTGGGAGCTAGATGAAAAATTGTATAGTAAAAGTATTCAAAACACAAATCTGATTTTTATGAGTTTGCAGTTGTGTATTATATATACAGGCTTAAACACCTGATACCACACTATAAATTTAGTCCTGAAGGACTGTTCAATAATTTAGAAATTTTAACAAGAACCAGCTTTAGGTACCTGACCTTTGTTCCAACAAGTGTATTGTAATGTTAATGGTTCTTAAAGGTATTCCTGTGTTCTGTATCCTTTTTTCCCCAAATTATTTGTACTTATACTTAAGCTGAATAGCACATGAGAAAGTATGTACAGCTAACCTTTTATACCCCCAAGGAGTCCATAAATAGTTCTTACACACCCATGAGAATAACAGGCACCATCAACCAGTTTAGGAGGAGGATTATCAACAGCCCAAATTCTCTGGCTTCTTTTTTTTTATTTTATTTTTTTGAGAATACTCGTGTAAATCTATTGATCTAACATTTTGTTTTGGTTTGATGTGTTGTGCTATTTCAGTCATTAAAACATTTCTGGAATCTGCTTGTTCTGTCCTAGGGTAAATCATCCAACTTTACCTGAGATTGAGCTCCACGTTTTGAATGAAGCTTTTTCAGAACCAACGTAAAGATTTTGGAGCACACTTTCAGTAGGTCTTTTGAACCTTTTGGAAAGAGAAATTCTAGGGCAAAACTCGAAATGTGGAGCACTCACAACGGAAACCAATTAAATGTTCCTAATGATTGTCCCACCTCTTGAAGCTTTTCCTTGATGAACTATTTATACCCCCACCTGTAATATTTCTGGATATACAGGGAGTGCAGAATTATTAGGCAAGTTGTATTTTTGAGGATTAATTTTATTATTGAACAACAACCATGTTCTCAATGAACCCAAAAACTCATTAATATCAAAGCTTAATATTTTTGGAAGTAGTTTTTAGTTTGTTTTTAGTTTTAGCTATTTTAGGGGGATATCTGTGTGTGCAGGTGACTATTACTGTGCATAATTATTAGGCAACTTAACAAAAAACAAATATATACCCATTTCAATTATTTATTTTTACCAGTGAAACCAATATAACATCTCAACATTCACAAATATACATTTCTGACATTCAAAAACATAACAAAAACAAATCAGTGACCAATATAGCCACCTTTCTTTGCAAGGACACTCAAAAGCCTGCCATCCATGGATTCTGTCAGTGTTTTGATCTGTTCACCATCAACATTGCGTGCAGCAGCAACCACAGCCTCCCAGACACTCTTCAGAGAGGTGTACTGTTTTCCCTCCTTGTAAATCTCACATTTGATGATGGACCACAGGTTCTCAATGGGGTTCAGATCAGGTGAACAAGGAGGCCATGTCATTAGATTTTCTTCTTTTATACCCTTTCTTGCCAGCCACGCTGTGGAGTACTTGGACGCGTGTGATGGAGCATTGTCCTGCATAAAAATCATGTTTTTCTTGAAGGATGCAGACTTCTTCCTGTACCACTGCTTGAAGAAGGTGTCTTCCAGAAACTGGCAGTAGGACTGGGAGTTGAGCTTGACTCCATCCTCAACCCGAAAAGGCCCCACAAGCTCATCTTTGATGATACCAGCCCAAACCAGTACTCCACCTCCACCTTGCTGGCGTCTGAGTCGGACTGGAGCTCTCTGCCCTTTACCAATCCATCCATCTGGCCCATCAAAACTCACTCTCATTTCATCAGTCCATAAAACCTTAGAAAAATCAGTCTTGAGATATTTCTTGGCCCAGTCTTGACGTTTCAGCTTGTGTGTCTTGTTCAGTGGTGGTCGTCTTTCAGCCTTTCTTACCATGGCCATGTCTCTGAGTATTGCACACCTTGTGATTTTGGGCACTCCAGTGATGTTGCAGCTCTGAAATATGGCCAAACTGGTGGCAAGTGGCATCTTGGCAGCTGCACGCTTGACTTTTCTTAGTTCATGGGCAGTTATTTTGCGCCTTGGTTTCTCCACACGCTTCTTGCGACCCTGTTGACTATTTTGAATGAAACGCTTGATTGTTCGATGATCACGCTTCAGAAGCTTTGTAATTTTAAGAGTGCTGCATCCCTCTGCAAGATATCTCACTATGTTTGACTTTTCTGAGCCTGTCAAGTCCTTCTTTTGACCCATTTTGCCAAAGGAAAGGAAGTTGCCTAATAATTATGCACACCTGATATAGGGTGTTGATGTCATTAGACCACACCCCTTCTCATTACAGAGATGCACATCACGTAATATGCTTAATTGGTAGTAGGCTTTCGAGCCTATACAGCTTGGAGTAAGACAACATGCATAAAGAGGATGATGTCGTCAAAATACTCATTTGCCTAATAATTCTGCACTGACTGTATGCTGTTCGTGTCTGAGCTACCTTGAAAAATAAGATCAACATGAAAAAGTATACAAAGCTGAACACAAGCCCCCGTAGTGAATGGAAATTAAGATCTAACATTTAAAAGGACAACACTTTCCTTAAGTAGAAGCAACTACCCAGAATATTTCCTCCGGTCTTCTGAATGCAAAATATATGGTATACTAAGGAAAAAAGAAATACAACATAGTGAAGTGAGTAAGTTCCGATTGGCCACTCAATATTATCCAGTTAAAATGAAGCCTTTCTAAAATCTTTGTCAGGAAACTCATCTTCCAGGTCCTCACTTTACTTCCACTTCAATTCCATGTGTAGTGGAACAGAAAGAGATAAAGTGCAAAATGTAAAACGAAGACCAAGTAAAGTGCAAAAAGAAGTCTTTATTACTTACACATAAGTAAGAAACAGCAAATAACAGTCCAACGTGTTTTGTCACCTCCGGGGACTTCATCCGGGACAAATGCTGCTGAATGCACAATCAAATAAAGAATAAAACTACTGCACTATGTTGTACAACTACCTATATATATTATAAAATAAGATCAAAGCCAAAAGAGTAGTAGTTGAATTTAGTTTAGAATTTAATTCACTTTTGATTCTGTTTATACAGCCCTAGCCACACCCCAATTGCCTGTGACTCACAAAGCCAACATGAAAAAGTTGTTTCATTTTTAATCTACAGCACATTGTAATAGGTATTACAGCGTAGTGTGTTTACTTTATAAGATTACTTTGTTAATTAAACTTTAACCACATGCATGCGACTTCTACAGGTTTTAGCAGGTCATCAACAGCAGGTGAGATAATAAATTCTAAATGAAACGCACTGTGCAATAAGGGAAGTTTAAAACGTTTAGACTTTTTTTCAGGAAGTGTGTAGGAAATCTGTGTGAGCCAGGGGAACAAAGTGATGTAAGCTCCTAAATGTCAGAGAATTGAGGGGTAACACTGCAGAAGCATGATCCATACACCCAAACCAGTTAATTAAGCTAAAGTTGTTCTGGTGCTTAAAATGACCCTATGATCCACAAAAATAGGGCGGCGATTACATTTTGGGTTCGGGCCCAGATGATCTCTTACAAAAGGTTTAGATGTTCTTTTCAATCTATTGTGATAATAAAAGTTATGGCAGAGCCCCACATTGGTACATACCTAAAACAAATAACTCAGTAATGAAAAGGGCAATATAACTGAAAGCAAAGGAGTTAACTTCTTCCACTTTGAGCAAAAGAGAATTAAAGTACCTTAAGGCATAACACAAAAGCATATTTTCATGTCTGGCCCCATCTAGGTATGCGACTACTGTATAAAACTCAAATGTTAACTTCATGTTAGTGGGGGCAGTTAGTAAATGATAGTATGCTGTAGACAGACAAAATTGCTTAAGGGATTGTTTTGACATCAATATAAAGAGTAACCCAAAATATGTAAAAAACTGGGGCTGCTGATCCAGAAAAAAAATGCCATGTACCGTGAAAACAAAAGGATGTATGCTTCATAGTTAAATGACATTTACCATGGTGTGTGGTCACGCTTAAATACGATTATGCATCAGGGAGTTTATTTCCTCAGCACTGAAATACAAAATATACCAAAAAAAAAAAGCAAAACAGCCAAATAGGATTTATTTTCCAATTTATGCTCTTTTCCTACTTGGCTATTTTGGTTAATTATTTATATTTCACTATGATTCACTGCTTAGTGAAAGAAAAAACGAAAAAAAAAAATGTATATGTATTTTGAGTCAATTTCAAGGTAGTTCTTCGAAAAAACTGCCGAAGAACCATCAATAAATATATTAGATTATTATGAGACTGTCCTGTGTTATATACATTTACATGAATATTTACTAAATCTAGACTAGACTAGAAATTGAAATTGTATGACATGACAGGAGGCAAATATTTGCATTCTTGCTTTACTGCACCTTCGTATAGCAGCAAAAATAAACAGTACAGAAACTACCAATCAAAACAAAGATATGTCAAAAAAAGGCAGTGTCCCTGAGGTCACTTCCTCTTTCTTTGCTGCTCGCCTCCTGGATTAGATTAGAATATTTCGTCTGCATAACTACTCTACATATCTACATTTATATTGTTCCTCTTCATCAAATTAATTAGCATAATTGTATTATTATTTTCTTACTTTATTTGTTACTTAATCTGTTTGTTCTTTTCTGTTGATCACTGGTCCCCTTCTCAGAAGAACAACCTCTCCTTATCTCTATTTTAATTATCTAGCTCTATTACCTTCTGTTTTAATTATTTTGTATTATCATACGTATATTATAGTACTGTTGCTCCTGCTTTCCTTTTCAATTCTGCCACAATTGCTTCCTTTTTTCCCTGTGTCTGCATTTTATGGTTCGCATTGTGAGAAGCAGGCTTTCAGGCCTTTTGGCCTGGATTCGGACACGAATTGCGGCTTTTCCCCAGCCGCCATATTTGCCTTGCATTGCAAGACCTGCCGTCACATACGAGTTGCATTGTACCACATGTTCTAAAAAAGGTGCCTGAAGACATTGGATTGCCTGGATCCTTTTTCTAATACTGGTTCATCTAAGCACTATCTTAAGTGAATTGAGTGTGGTTCCTTTTCCATTTTCCATTTTTGCAACTTACATGCGAGAGGTCCAGCGGCCATCTTGTTGAAACTGATAAGATCAGGCTTCCCCAAACTCCGGCCCTCCAGATGTTGCTGAACTACAACTCCCATGATTCTCAGATTATCTAGTTAATTCATAGAATCATGGGAGTTCTAGTTCAGCAACACCTGGAGGGCCGGAGTTTGGGGAAGCCTGGATAAGATGATTTCTTGATTTTTCAACATTTGTTGGTTACCAATTTTTTTTTTCTTTTAAGTTTCTTTTAAGTTTACTCTCCTCTTCCCTGTAGATAAGGTAATTATCTGGCATATCTATAAGACTCTCTGCACAGAGCCCCCTCTTATCTATCTTTTAATAACACTGACTTGGTTTTATTTGCCATATTACCTGATACTATTAGGAGTGAGCCACTCAGGGCAGAGTTAACTGACAGTAATAAAATAGTAATATACCTTAATACAATAGTAATATAAACAAGAGGTTCAAGTGTTTTAATATTCCAACACTTATACCTATTATTTATATTACTATTTTATTTTGTTACTACTTAATTACTGTCAGTTACCCCTGTCCTGACTATGGAAGGTCTATATGAATTCATGCCATCTTCTGATAGCCTACAGGCTATGGTTAATGCTGCTGTTGCAGCTTCTCTGGCAAAATAACTGCCTGATTATTCACTGACACAAAAGGGGGCCAATGCCCGGTACAGGACAACATACCCTCCGTTTACCCCCTGAGCTGATACGGCCATATAAACGGCAATAGAAAGGCTATAATTCTAAGCCAAATCCAAGTAAAGGGAATTCTCCTGCTAAGAAGACAAAAGTAACCTCTGCCCAATCTTGATGATCTTAGCCAACCCAACTCTTCCTTATATGGAAGCATTTGGAGGCTTATGTAGATGCACCAATCAGTATCCCATCATAGAGATGCATTGAATCAAGAGTGTTCCGCATCATCATGCAGAGTATAAAGACACTATTATGGAAATATTACTGGATCTCGTCCAGGGAGTCCAAGTGATTGCCCGAGAGATAGCCACCAGAGGTGGTGTTTGCAGCACTGTAAATACTGTTTTTTCTCTGAAAAGGCAGCATTTACAATGCTCAGTCTGCAGGGACAGACTATATGCCCCAAAACCACTGCATTAAGCTATAGTGTTTCTGGTGACTATAGTGTATTTTAATGTTAGACTACATCTCAATATTACCATTAAAGTGATTCTATAGTGTAAGGAACACAAATCTGTATTCTCCACTCTGACCACCCCCCTCCCTCGTGGCCTTCCAGCATGGAAAGGGATTAAAACCCTTTATGTACTCTCCCAATTCCTGCGCCGATCTCCCTCAGTGCTGGGTTGGTGCTCCGCCTCCTCCACTGTCATCCAAGATGAGGGGTGCTAATTAGCGGCGAGCACATTTGGCCCTCTCCATAGGAAAGCATAGAAGCAACCAATGTAGATTTACCTGACGTGTGATGTCCTCATGCAGAGTGTGAGGACGTCCAGTGTCAATTAGGAGACCAAAAGTCGGTTAGCAAACCGGTAGTGCCTCCAGTGGCTGTCAATGAGACAGACACTAGAAGAAGTCTTAGTCCATGTTTTACATTGCAAGACTAAGGGGACATGGACACTGCACCCAGACTACTTCAATGAGCTGAAGTGGCGTGAGTGCCTGTGGTGATCCTTTAAGATGGCAGATGATATATCATACAGGCCAACTGCTTTACCAACTCCATTTTAGTCTAACGTTTTGCAATTCTGTATTAAGTTCACTGTTTAGTAAATAAACCCCACTGTATTCATTAAGAAACTGTGACACATACAGCCTGCTGATGGGTAAGGTGTCATTAAAGAACAAAGAGCGGGTGGGCAAGTTGTCTGAGAAGACACAGAGGTAGACATTGATTTTGTCTTTATATTAGCTTCAGCACATACAATATAAATATATAAAGAAGGGAGCTTTTTGGCTCTGAGCCCCACGTTGTATCTGTACATGTCAGGAGCTTTAAATCAGGAAGGTGGGGAAGGCAGAAAGGTAACATCTGTTTTGTTCTTTCAAAAATGTCTCTTCTGCCGTTGGCAGGGTCAGTGTATCATAACATGTAAGAGCAGGCGTTCAGCTAAACACAGTGATAGGAGTGATGCTATCCAGACATCAAAATACTGTATAGAGAATATGCGTATTAGCAATACAAATCATAGATACAAAGACAGGTATAAAAATACTTTAAAACCCAAGCATAATTGGAATCAGATTCTCAATGGAATTCCAGAATAAAGTCTACAACGTGTAGGCTCTTACTCTGTCTGGATCTCCGAAGGGTTTACTTTTTTACCCAGTATAGACTTCTTTATTGCATTTTTTTTTTAGGATTAGATAGGACATTCACGCAGATCACACTGCAAAATGAGTAAAATCCAGATTACGAGTTTTGGGGCTCTTGCATTAAACGTGGCGGTTTTCTTTCGATATCTACTTTATTCAGTTAGATCTATTTCATTTAATTAAAGAGCAAACAAATGAAAAGGTGAATAGGGTACGCGACTGCCCCCTCCCCCCTCCCCTTAATGACGCCCCTGCTACAGTGATACATACTTCCCTGATGCTTACCAAGTATGTGTTCTGTTGAAACATCCTCACCAAATTTGGCAAAATCCAGAACTCGTTAAAGTCTTGTGCTCCAAAGTATGAGGCTTATACACAAATAAATAACACAACGTAGCATTTTCTAATTAAGTATCTCTATAGGCTATTTGCTGATATTGCAAATATAAGAATGAAAAAAAATGCATAACAATTATCAGCAAGCGACTAAAACAAACAGTTGGGCTATTTGCTTCGCTTTCAAAAGCTTATGTGTTTTCAGTCAAGGCTAGTATGTATTTTAGTGTGAAGAACAGGTATGTTAGAAGATACCATGCATATCACATGATGTATTTGGTATTTGAAAGATGGAAGAGAACTTGCAAATGCATACCAATCTGTCATGCAAGCATCTCAACACACTTCAAGTCTAGAATATGCTACACGCAGTACGTAGCTCTCTCACGATCTCAGGATTTCTATTTTTAACCGTGAAGAACAAGCAAATGAATGATTCTCCACTAATGGCAAGACATTTCTCAGTGATAATGAAAAAGACAGAAATAAGCACTCTCTTCTTAAGAATGAGCTGCAGTTCACCAACAAGGTGTTCCCTCAACCTTGTGAGAAGTGGACAAATATAGCAAAAAGGTGAACAGCGCTAATAATAAGAAAAATACATACGTATAGTGAAATACTGGCCAACGAAGTAACTTGAAAAAAAAGAACAAAATACAATAATGGTACAGTATGTATGAACAATATAACTAGACAAAATAGAGGTGTTAAATTCACACTCACACTTTTAAGAGCTATATCAGCTCGGTATTAGATGCCTGGACGGGGATTATTCTCAGTGATAGTCTGTTTTAAATTGTAGGGTTGTTAAGAAATTTTTCAGTATCCAATAAGACAGGCGATGATTGTTACAAAAAATACAAATAAAACAAATAAATACAAAAGTAAGCAGCCTTTGCTTGCAGCCATGTTTGCTTTGTAATTCTTAAGTTATCCCGTCTTAATGGACATTTGTATAGAACATCATATCCTTCTCTCATTTTGTCCATAGTTTGCAATCAATAGTTCCTGTTTACAGCTTGCAAATTCCATTATTTCATTACGGAGAATGAGATAAGTGCGTAATATGTGTAGAAAAGTAAAATCTGTAGAATTATTGTGCTTTATAGCCATTTTAAACGAATCAAAACACTTTCTATTTGTGCAAATAAATATTCCACTTAGGTCATTGGTTTAAATAAATACACTTTCATTGCAAAGTAGTCATTAAAGAGCTTAAAGGCTCCCCATAGGGTACATTTCTACACGTTCTAATCATTTCACATGTACACTGAACTCTTGCCAAAAATGCCAGAATTAATTTTTAGAAGTTCTGATTTGTACATGTTGCTATGGTTAGACTGCGTTTCTGTAATTAAACATAACCTTGGTTACTCGCTTCCCTGCGGAGTGTCACATATATTTATACATACATATACACACAATGCTGTCTATCATCTGTAAGAGTCAAACTGTACTGTGCAGCCAAAAGGTATTCACACATTGTAAATGCATGAGAACAATGCAGGGGTGGAAAAGGGGGGTGAGATAAATGAAGCTGCATGTAGCTGTTACACATTGCTAACCATTAAGCAGACATGGTTTTTATCCATGGTACTATTTAGTTTGAATAACACTTTGGAAGTAATTATGTATTTGTATTATTGTAAAAAATATAACAAACACGAGAACAGACATAGTCAGGGTTATTCAATAAATTGTGCATTGTCAGGAATTCAAAGGGTTACAAGGTGGATTTCAAATGTAAGGCCAACTTGCTGTACAAACACAAAAGTGATCTGCGCAACGTAAGGCACTTATAAAGTGGTAAAGATATTTATCCCAACCTATAATGGGGTAGCTAGTTTAGGATCATTTGTAATTACTTAGATGTGACTTTCAATGCCCATGGCAGGATTATTAATGCTCATATTAAAGTTGGTCAAGGAAAGAACCTTACTACTCCACAAACACATTGGCCAACTTAAAGCGGCACTGTCTATCACGAAGATAGGATCTTTATACTCATATTGACTATGTTGGAATTGCAGAAGTAAGTAAAAGTAGCAGAGACTACACAAGGGAAGGTTCCTCAAACTTTACATGGAAACATGCAAAAAAGCAGAGTGAATTGAGTGATGGTGGTACACTCACATAAACCCAGTGTAGCACTACCTAAATCAACACTCACCCTTTAAAAAAGGTGTATCTTGATGGAATATGCTAGAAAAAAAGAGATGTATATATAGTGTAATACGTTCAATATAGGAGTGCAGTAAATTAATATTGGATGCACTCATATAGATAAGAGCCAGACAAGGACAGGCTTAGATATCAACAGCAGGGGTATACTGTGTTGAACGTAGCTCTACAGGAACCATAGGTAACTTGGAAAAATGTTCCAACTTAGCTACTTTGGCCTTAAATTTGAACTTGCCAATGGATCTCATTTTAGTAAATAACCCTAAGTGGTAGAACGCTAGATTGGATTGTATTTCATATTTTCTACCTTAAATAAGGCTAAGGTATCATTATTTGACATATAAATGTCTTATGAGTATATGTTTGCATGGTAAGAGAGAGGGGCAATATGTTAATTAAGTCATCCGGAACAAACTCTGATGGGTATTGACGAATGATTTGCTTTAACCCCTTAAGGACCAAACTTCTGGAATAAAATGGAATAATGACGTGTCACACATGTCATGTGTCCTTAAGGGGTTAAATATAAATTGAAAAAAAGTGCTACACATTTGTGTCAGACTATAACTATAAAATATGTTAAGTACACAGAGACTGATCAGACTATTTCGACATGTAGCTCAGCTCAGAGACATACAAGCAATCAATTGATAGATGCATATTTACTTCCTGACACATTTAATCCATTATTTCATTTTCAAATATAATGTGGCTTTCAATTAAGTGTTTCTCGTTCATGTTTTTGGTTTATTGTCCAATGGTTAAGTTACATTGGCTTCCTGTATCCTGTAGGAGTCAATTCAAAGTGCTAACCCATACCGATAAAGCACTGAATAATTCTAGCCTCTCTTATATCTCTTCACAGATCAATAGGTATGCCCCTTCCCGGTCTCTCCGCTCTGCCCATGACCTTCTCCTGTCCGCTGCTTGCACCCGTACAGGCAACTCATGCTTGCAGGACTTCTCGTGGGTGGCTTCTTTCCTATGGAATAGCCTGCCTACCGCTATCCGACTCTCCCCTAGTCTTCAATAGTTTTAAGAAGTGCCTTAAAACCCATCTCTTTAGGAAAGCTTATGGCCTCCCCGACTAACCTCTACCTCACATACCTGTCTCTTGCTCTCTCCTAAAGGGCAGCCCTCTACTCTCTCCTCCAGCACTGCTTCACTCCCACCTTATTTGATTGCTATTTCCTGTCCTAATGTGTTTTATACCCCACCTCCTATAGACGGTAAGCTCGTTTGAGCAGGGCCCTCTTCAACCTATCGTTCCTGTAAGTTTTCTTGTATTATTATTATTATTATTATACTATTTATAGAGCGCCGTCAAATTCCGCAGCGCTTTACAATGGGTGGACGAACAGACATGTAGTTGTAACCAGACAAGTTGGACACACAGGAACAGAGGGGTTGAGGGCCCTGCTCAATGAGCTTACATGCTAGAGGGAGTGGGGTAAAATGACACAAGAAGGTAAGGATAGTATTAGACTAGTGACAGTTGCAGAATAGGAATCAGTTGGGAGCTATTAAGAGTTTAATTGATACGCTTTTATGAAGAAGTGGGTTTTTAATGATTTTTTGAAGGAGTGGAGACTGGGTGAGCATCTAACGGAGGAGGAAAGCGAGTTCCACAGGAACGGTGCAGCCCTCGAGAAGTGTTGAAGGCGAGCATCAGAGGTGGGAGTACGGACAGAAGATAGACGTAAGTCTTCAGCAGATCGTAAGGGCCTAGACGGGACATACCTGTGTATAAGGGAGGATAGATAGGTGGGAGCAGCATTATGTAGACATTTGAAAGCAAGAACCAGAATTTTAAATTGAGCTCTATATTTTATAGGAAGCCAATGTAGGGACTGACAGAAGGGTGAGGCATGGGAGGTGCGGGCGGACAGGAAGATGAGCCTCGCCGCCGCATTCATTATGGACTGTAACGGCGCAAGTTGGGAGCACGTAAGACCACTGAGAAGCGGATTACAGTAGTAAAGGCAAGAAAGTACAGTGGAATGGACCAACACCTTAGTCGCATCTGGCGTTAAGTAGGGGCGGATGCGCGCAATGTTTTTGAGATGGAAATGACAGGATTTGGCGATAGATTGAACATGAGGCTTGAAGGAGAGGTCGGAGTCAAAGAGAACACCTAGGCAGCGAGCCTGCGTGGTGGAGCTGATGGTAGCACCATTGACTTGGAGGGAGACAGACACAGGAGTAACAACACTTGAGGGAGGAAAGACCAGAATTTCAGTTTTGGTCAAGTTTAGTTTAAGGAAGTGGGCAGCCATCCAGTTAGAAACAGCAGAGAGGCAGTCAGAGACACTAGTCAAGAGGGACGGGGAGAGATCAAGAGAGGACAGGTAGATTTGCGTGTCATCTGCATAGAAATTATATTGGAAGCCAAAGGAGCTAATGAGTTTACCAAGGGAGGCAGTATAGATGGAGAACAGTAGGGGACTAAGGGCTGAACCTTGAGGGACACCAACAGAGAGGAGTTGGGGAGAAGAAGCAGAGCCAGAGAAAGAAACACTGAAAGAGCGCTGGGAGAGGTAGGAGGAGCACCAGGAGAGAGCAATATCTTGTAGACCGATATTGCTAAGGATGAGAAGAAGCTGTTGATGATCAACAGTGTCAAAAGCCGCAGACAGGTCAAGGAGAATTAGGATAGAGTAGTGACCATGAGATTTTGCAGCGGGTAGATCATTGGATACTTTGGTCAGTGCCATTTCCACAGAGTGCTTAGCGCGGAAACCAGACTGAAGCGGGTCTAGCAGAGAGTTTGATTCGAGGAAGTCTGTCAATCTCGCATACACAATTCTTTCAAGGATCTTGGATGCACAAGGCAGTAGCAAGATAGGACGATAGTTGGATGGGGAGTTAGGGTCAAGACTGGGCTTCTTTAGAATTGGGGTTACAGTTGCATGTTTGAAGGGTGATGGAAATATACCAGAGGAGAGAGAGAGATTGAGAATTTTAGTGAGAGGTGGAGAAAGAGAAGAAGACAGAGTACGGATGAGAAGCGAGGGAATTGGATCTAGGGAGCAGGTGGTGGGGCGGGAGGACTGGAGCAGAGCAGAAACCTCTTCCAATGTAGCGGGTGTGAATGAACATAGAACAGCAGAGGGAGTGAGGTTAGGGGAAGTATTGCAAGGGGGAGGAGAAAGATGAGAGATCTCTTATCTGATTGTAGAGATCTTGTCAGTGAAGTGAGTTGCAAAGTCTGAGGCAGTCAAGTTAGTAGGTGAAGGAGGTACAGCAGGGCGAAGAAGAGAGTTAAATGTGTGAAATAGTCGTTTGGGTTCGCGGGAGAGTGTGGTTATGAGGGTATTGAAGTAATTAACTTTTGCAGAGGAAAGAGCCAAGCTGTATGAGCTCAGCATAAATTTATAGTGGAGAAAGTCAGATGCACAGTGAGACTTTCTCCAACAGCGTTCAGCAGTTCTGGAGCATTTTTGGAGGTATCGAGTGAGCTTGGTGTGCCAGGGTTGTTGTTGCGGCATTTCAATGTACAAGGTGCCATGATGTCTAGTTGAGAGGAGAGGGTGGAATTGTAGAAGGAGGTTGCAGAACTAGGACAGGTGAGGTTTGAGATAGGTAAAAGGAGAGTTTGGAGATTAGTGGAGAAATGCTCTACGTCAAGACATTGGAGGTTTCTGTGAGAGTGATGTTCAGATGGTGGTGTCAATTGGGTCTTAGGTATGCCAATGTCAAAAGTCAGCAGATGGTGGTCAGATAGAGGAAAAGGAATATAGGAGAGATTAGAGGCAGTACAGAAGTTGGTGAAGGCAAGATCAAGAGTGTTTCCTGCTGTATGGGTTGCTAAATTGGACCATTGCGTAAGGCCAAAGGAGGAGGTTACAGAGAGCAGATGAGAGGCATCAGTGCAATTAGGGTTATTGATTGGGATATTGAAATCCCCAAGTATAAGGGAAGGAGTGCTAGATGAGAGGAAGTGGGGAAGCCAGGAAGAAAAGTGCTCAATGAACAGTCTAGGATAACCGGGGGGGCGGTAGATGATAGCAATTCCTAAAGGAGTGGGTTTAAATAGGCAGACAGTGTGAACTTCAAAAGAAGAAACGGATAGGGCAGGGGGAGTTATAATTGGTTGAAAGGTACATTGAGGGGAGAGAAGGATGCCTACGCCGCCTTCTTTACAGTTGAGTCTGGGAGTGTGAGAGAATTGTAGCCCACCAAAACATAAAGAGGCAGGAGTAGCGCTATCAGAGGGGGACAGCCAGGTCTCTGTAAGTGCAAGCAGTTTGAGTGAGTTTGAGATTGAGTGAGATTTGAGATGAAAAAGTCGTGTATGGTTGTTGATTTTAAATTACTGCAGATGGAGCGGGCATTCCAGAGTGCACAATGAATTTTGGTAAGTGAGGGTAAAGGGCAGGGTATTGTGATGAGATTTGTGGGGTTTCTGGTTGTCTTAGTGTGTGTATAGAAGGTGAAGGGCCCTGGATTGGGAGAGACATCACCAGCTGCTAGATGTAGGATGAGAGAAAGTGACAGGAGGTGTGAATGGGTTTTGTATGCATAGGGTCTAGGATGAGATCGATTATGGGCTGTAGTGAGAGAGAAGAAAAATGAGTGTAAGGCATGAGATGAGAGAAGGGGGGAGTGTAGCAGAGAAGGGCAAATGTAAATGTGGATGGGGGATGAGTGAAGTGGGTGTAAGGAGAGATTTTTATACTGAGGGAGACTGAGGAAGTGAAAAGGAGGAGAAAACAGATCATTGCTAAATTGTGAAAAATGAAAATTGGAGATAGTTGGAATGTCAAGATCAGGTGAAGGTAGGAAAAATGTGTTTTATGGTTTAAAAAAGTGCAGGAGTGTACTAATAAGAGGCAGGTTTCTTTTGTTTAACCTAACTAAAATGTAGGTGTGACAGACAATCTATAAATGTAATAATGAGCATGGGGTGGGATGGTGTGGGGAGGGGAGGGGAGGGTGGGCATCTCACTGCTCACTGCACGGCTTGCTCACTGAAGGAATAGGCTTGCAAAGTTGGGGAATCAGGCTGTTGAATAAAGAGATGTGAGGGTCAGAGAGCTTGCAATAAACGTAAGGGAGGGGGAAATGTATCTAGGTACAGAGATGGATATTCAAATAAAAACAATAAGAAAAGGGAGGAGTCAGAGGTCAGTCACAAATAAGAGGGGAAAAATAGAGGAATGCATATAGGCGAATAAAACAATTACAAACAGGGATAGCATAACAGACAAGATATAAATACAAGAAAATATTCAATGTACACAGGATATATTAAATAAAAATAAAATAAATGTACAGGGTGGTTAAGTTAAAAATAAATGAAGGTGTGCAGGATAGAGTCGTAGTATGGTCTTCCAGAAAGGGTACCTTTGCAGACGATCAGGCTTGCTCACTGAAGGAATGGGCTTGCAAAGTTGGGGAATCAGGCTTTGCAGACGATCAGGCTTGCTCACTGAAGGAATGGGCTTGCAAAGTTGGGGAATCAGGCTTTGCAGACGATCAGGCTTGCTCACTGAAGGAATGGGCTTGCAAAGTTGGGGAATCAGGCTTTGCAGACTCTGATCAGGCTTGCTCACTGAAGGAATGGGCTTGCAAAGTTGGGGAATCAGGCTTTGCAGACGATCAGGCTTGCTCACTGAAGGAATGGGCTTGCAAAGTTGGGGAATCAGGCTTTGCAGACTCTGATCAGGCTTGCTCACTGAAGGAATGGGCTTGCAAAGTTGGGGAATCAGGCTTTGCAGACGATCAGGCTTGCTCACTGAAGGAATGGGCTTGCAAAGTTGGGGAATCAGGCTTTGCAGACTCTGATCAGGCTTGCTCACTGAAGGAATGGGCTTGCAAAGTTGGGGAATCAGGCTGTTGTAATTGTCCTATTTATAGTTAAATCCCCCCCTCTCATAATATTGTAAAGCTCTACGGAATCTGTTGGCGCTATATAAATGGCGATAATAATTATAATAATGTATCAGGTTTTTCGATACATTGTTAAAATAGTAGACCTAACTAACATAAAACAGATAAAGACAGTTACAAACATGAAGTCGTGCATATGTTTTTTTTTTCTTTTCTTTTAATGAAATCATATTTATTGGTTTATTGCTAGGCAGGTCATTTTTTAATTTTTATTTTTAAACCATTTGTTTTATATGGTGCCTCTGAGGAAATGCTACTAGCATATTATGCAAAAAGGTGTCTGTTTTAATTGTCCCAGTCATTATGCTTGTTATTTTTGATCTTACGCAGCGATTGAAAATAGGCATTTGATTTTCGCATACTGATCAATGAGGTAAATTTAATGCATGAAGTGGTAAGGATTTTACATATTTTGCCTGTTCTGTCTACAGTGTTGCTCATCAGTTTTCTCCAGTTTACTCTTCATACCAAATGCATAACATTGCATTTATTTTTAAGAATTTTTTTTATAGAATGACATACTCTATAAAATACTCATATTGACTGTGTTGGAATTTTACTGAAATTCAGGATGAAAACTATTTTCATCCTGATGTCGAGATGTCACAGGGGTATCAAGCTATGTATTTTGTATAGTATTATCAGCATATTCTATTTTATACATTTGTATAAGTATGACATCTGGCTGCCCTACACAATGTCACTTGATTGACTACCTTATGTATCTGGTGTTATCACTTTCAGTCCTGCCTGGATCATACAGGTGAGCATGCTGGCCTTTACAAAAATAGACCCAAATGTTGAGGATTTATTAACATAATCTTGTCTTGACACCTGGCTTTGTTAGTTACATAAAGATTCACAACATGTCAAAAGAGAGAATTTATTAGACTTTTTCTTAAACAAAGACTCATAAAAAGCAAAATTAATTGAAACGAGGATTATCTTCAGACAAAGTGAATATCCCGTGAAGGACCCTTTCCACAAAGTCCTCAAAAGCGACAAAAAGTGGAAGACTTCATGGCTTGATTCTCCTCTACAATAATTTCTTGATTGAAATTAATTTTAAACCTTGTGGTAATATTCGAATACTTGAAATCTTAGGGAAAGAGGAAAAATGCATTTTTGGAAATAGAAAAGTACGGTTTTAAGGAGAATACTGAATTATAGTGTTGTCTTGGTTAGAAAGGATATCTGGAACGTGCCCAAATTGTGGTTTTGCATGGCTATTTTTGCTCACAGATCCTTTGTAAGCATTGTTTCATGTAGGAGTTTTTATCACGAACTTCAATCACTGCATCTCTGACAAGTTCAATGAACATCTGCGGCCATAACTTTTGCAGGGATTCATTTTTCATATTGATGTCAGCAGCTTCATTTGCAAGGTCCTGCACGTAGGTATGGCAAAAGGCCTTCTTTTCTTTGATTTCCTAAAAAGAAAACATTCATTCATTTTAGTAATTAGCATAGGTATTTGAAGTAAAACAAACAAACAAAGTATTTGTCAGGTTTCTGCCTGCATAGGATAAAAAAAAAAAAAAAGAGGTCTAAAATGATAGTCACATAAATAACATTTATTTCTAATGTAACGGTATTTAATTCTAAAGAAATATATAACCGAAAACACAGGAGTGGTGCAATTTTCAGATTAAAGGTGAAACTGTCACTTTCCAGGATTTTTAATAAGACGCTGACGAATGTACAATTCCACACGTCTTTATCTTGCTACTAGAAACCTCCATCTTAACTCACTTGTCAGTCTCCGTTATAAACGGCGTCCTTTGCATATGGCAGTCAGCATTTAGAAAACAATGTTTCTATGTCTGCTTTTCACTTGCCTTGTTATGCTTCGAATCTGTCTTGCCTGCATTGGATTGTGATGCCATTTTCTAACTCTTTAAAATAAATTTAAAAGAGCATGTCGTGAAAAAGGTTAGCATGAGTTATCAGTGATTTTCTAAGTTTGATTAAATGATAGTATTTCCAGAGTTCGGTTTTAAAGGAACACTATAGTCACCTAAACAACTTTAGCTTAATGAAGCAGTTTTAGTGTATAGATCATGCTTCTCAGGTTTCACTGCTCAATTCTCTGCCATTTAGGAGTTAAATCACTTTGTTTCTGTTCATGCAGCCCTTGTCACACCTCCCCTGACTCTGACTGACACAGCCTGCATGAAAAAAAAACTGGTTTCACTTTCAATCAGATGTAATTTACCTTAAACAAGTGTATCTCTTTCTCTGTAAATTGAACTTTAATCACATACAGGAGGCTCCTGCAGGGTCTAGCAAGATTTTAACATAGCAGGGGGTAAGAAAATCTAAACTAAACAGAACTTGCAATAAAGAAAGGATAAACATTAGATGACTCGTTACAGGAAGTATTTAGGAAGGCTGTGTAAGTCACATGCAGGGAGGTGTGACTATGGTTAATAAACAAAGGGATTTAACTCCTAAATGGCAGCGAATTGAGCAGTGAGACTGCAGGGACATGATCTATACACTAAAACTGCTTCATTAAGTAAGAAACAACTGTCTAAATCTTACATTTGAAGCTAGATCAAAAAGTCACAAAAACACCCAAATTATTAATATACATTCTCAAAACATTGATTATTGAGAAGGGATCTTGTGGAAATATGAGATGGAAATTTTTTTTTTTTAATTTTTTTTTTTTAAACTCACCCAGTATTGTGTTGCACCCAGTATACATGGAGACAGGGTAACATTGTAATTAAATGAATGCACACCTGTACATTTAGAAAGCATTCATGTAATAAGTGGGAAAGCAATTATTTTCCCTCTATATACTAAACAAATGCACAAAGAGACATCAGATTGCAGGCTAGTTATTAATTTAAACAACTGAGGAGAGTGTAGGTGCATGTAGAGCTAAAATAGAAATACAAGATTTTGGTTAACTGCATTCTATATAGACAAGGCACGCGTTAAATTCACTATAATATGGTTTTAGCACTAGTGTGGAATGACTTTTGTGCTTATGAAAAATTATTTTAGGAAGTCAGATAAAATATTTTGTTTATTTTTTTAGAGGAACATAGTTCACCCAATTTTGATCCTTCCATAGTGTAGGGTGTAAGGAACTATCTGTATGACTCTCCTGTCATCATCCAAAACCACATTGAGAAGTCATAGGGGAAGCATAGTGTGCACACATTGTACGACTCCCATTAAGGAGGGTCAGGATTGACAAAGGAATCTCAGCCACTTCCTGAACCATGAATATTCTAGGGATCTGCAGCATACAGTGGACATTTATAGCTTAAAAAAAATTAATATTTACTTTTTTCAATTTGTATTATTTATTATTATTACAGATTGATAATCTTACACGTAACTACATAACACATGGGTATCATTTTGTGACAAAACTGTAAATATTCAAAAACCAAACCCACGGTAAACAAGTACAAGTGTATTTTAAGTAAAGAATGAACAGTGAAATCGTGCAAAGGAAAATAATATTATAAGAAAACCATAAAGAGGTATAAGTAGCTGTGTTGTTCAAATGTGGGTACATAGAGGGTAATATATTAAAGAAGGACAATGGAGCAGGCTACTATTAGAAAAAAAAACAACATGAATTAAACAAATCAACCAAAACATACTTGTATCAAATGAGACAAGCTCTAAAGAATGCACAGATAGTGAAACTTCTCTCCTAAGAAGGGACAGCAACCTTGAGTCCCCACATGTCCTATGAGGCCTGTCCCCTGCAGTTTTCAGGTAAGAAAATGCCCATAATAAAATCAGGGCATGCCGACCCCAAGCAGGACTGGTGCCTAAGGCAGCCACTGGACTGAGCTTGATGTGGGTCTCTCTTGACAGATGTCTTTTCTGCTCAAATATACTGTTTGGCAAGGGTTTTAATGTTTAGAAATTATATCGAAAGTGGAAGCTTATGACACCTGGAACAGGCTGAGATTTAACATAGGACTTCGATTTAGTCATTATAAAATAAAAAATAAATAATGAATACTAAAATGTGTAAATAAACAATGGATAGTTAAATCTACCAATTTCTTAGGGAGGAGGATCAGGGAGGGTAGTTGCTTTAAAGTGAAAAAAGACTCAAGTAAATCTTATTTCCTGAAACAATTAAATTTTTTTTTTTTTTTGAGTGTAGAATGTATAACAGTTCAAATGTATCTGAATAATATAATACACATTTTAATTCTCTTTCTTACATACTATACAATGCATTACTTTACTCAGCAAATTTTTTTTTATTAGTGCTATCAGGGTTATTTTCTAAGATGATAATTCAAAATTAATTTTACACTTAAACCCAGTCTAACCACATTGAAAGTATAGACCTAAATAATTTCTCCAGTCTGGCTGTTTTTTTTTTTTCAATTTGAAACTTGTTTTTTTTATTGTTTCACATTGTTCATCTTTCAGCGCCTGCTCGCCAGGGTACAGAAAAGAAAATAGGGGTATGCAGGTACAGTCTGTTACATTTTGGGGGTGTATACACATTGCACATTACACATTACACATTCCAATTGGTTCATTTTGACTCGTGCCTGTTCCTTTTAATAGTTTGCATAGTTCTCGTGTCTACCCTTCCCTGGTTTTCGTGGAGGGTCTATGGCATCTGTTTTTTGTTGTGCGTTGTGGCGTCATATTGATATGTACCTCATTGTTGCTATGTCTTTAGTTAGGTATTGTGTGGGTTTTTCTCTAGGTATTCCCTCTATCTCTCTCCCGCTTGCTTTATATGTTTTCGTGGGTGTATGGGTTTGTCTGCCATCGCTTTATATTTCGAATTTAGAGTGACTTGGTCTAGCAGCACCTCTCTTGTGGGTACCTGTGTTGACTTCCATGATCTTGCTATGAGTGTCACCGCTGCTATCATCAAATTAAATATCAGACCTTTTTCTGTTTTGTGTGTTACGGGTGGTAACATGAATAATATGCATTGTTCGATATTCAATGGCCATGGCCTGCCCAGTAGGTCCCTAGCTATTGTTTCCACCTCCTTCCAGAATGGTTTGAGTTTTGAGCACTCCCACCATATGTGTCCCATTGTGCCCCTTGCTTCCCCACATCGCCAACAGTTGTTAGGGGAGCCTGGGTATATCACTGCCAGTCTCTCTGGTACCAAGTACCATCTATATTGAAGCTTTCTTATGGTCTCCAAGTGTGAAGTGCATAGTGTGTTCCCTTTATGTGCCCCGTAGGCTTTCTGCCACTCTTCTTGCTCTATGGTGTGCCCCAGCTCTTTGTGCCATGCTTGTTGAAATACCATTATATCATCCGCTTCTGTGTCTAGCAGGGCCGTGTATAGTGTTGAAAGCGTTTTCTTAGGGGGTCTGTTTGTCAAACACACGGTTTCCACCTTGTGTGTGTGTAGTGCCCCTTGGTTCTGTAGTTCTATTTCGGTGAGTAGCGATTTCATTTGTAGGTATGGGAAGATTGCTCTGCTGGGTAAGCTGTATTGTGTTTGGAGTTCCGGGAAGGGGAGTAGGTAGCCGTGTTTGTATCAGAGTTTAATTGTTGTGCAGCCCGCCTCCCTCCATGTTTTCGTTACTAGTGTTGGGATGCTTACTGTTAGTCATAATAGTGGTGCATCTCGGCATATGATCCTCGGGTTCCCTCCTTTTGCTCGCGTTTCATCCCAGTGTTTCAGTGTCAGTGTCGTGGTGGGCAGGGGGTTCATGGTTTGTGAGCGTAGTGGCCTAGGTAACCAGAAGAGATCTCTCAGGCTCTGTCTGCCTATCCAATGAGCCTCTATTTGGGTCCATTGTAGTAATTCCCCCTCTGCAGTGGCCGCTTTGACTGCTGTCAATTGTGCTGCTGTATAGTATGTCCGTATACTTGGGAGTCCGAGTCCCCCTTTCGCTACTGGCAGTTGTAAGATTTTTGCTGCTACTCTTGTTTTTTTGTCTGCCCATATAAAGTGAGTTAGCACTCTTTGTAGGTTGTCTAGGTATGTTGTTGGCAATGCTATAGGTAGGGTGCGTAATAGGTATTGGTATTTTGGGAGCAATATCATTTTTATGGCTGCTATCCTCCCCACCCATGACAGGTATTTCCCTTTCCAACTCGTCAGTGTATTAGCTATTTCCTTCCTCAATGTGGTGTAGTTTATCTCGAGTAGTTTGCCTAGATTGGGTGGTATTTTAATTCCTAGGTATGTTAGGTGGTCAGTCCGCCAGTCAAAGGGGAAGGCCGTTTTAAGTCTTGTTAGTGTATCTGTTGATAGCCCAATTCCCATGGCTTGGGTTTTCGAGACATTCAGCTTATAGTAGGAGTCTTTCCCATATTCTATAATGGTAGCCATTAGGTTGGTTAGAGATATGTGGGGTTGGGTCACAGTTAGTAAGATGTCGTCTGCGAATAGGTTTGTTTTGTATTCCCTGCCTCCCACCTGTATACCATGAATCGATGCATGTTGCTTTATGGCAATCGCCAGCGGCTCGAGAGCTAGCACATAAAGTAGGGGCGACAGAGGGCATCCCTGTCGGGAGCCGTAAGTGATGATGAAGGGGTCCGAGACAAATCCTGCGTTCACTACTCGTGCTGATGGTGCGTTGTATAAGGCCCTGACCGCCAAGAGGAAGCTCCCTGGCACCCCAACCCTAACGAGGACCTGTTCCAGGAACTCACATCCCAGGCGGTCAAAGGCCTTCTCCGCATCCAACAAAACCATCACACTTCCTATTTTCATGCGTTGGGCACTGTAAAGTATATCAAGGACTTTCCTGGTGTTATCACCTCCTTGTCTAATTTTTATGAACCCTACCTGATCAGTGTGTATAATGTGTAGTAACAGGTTTCCGAGACGTGATGCATATATTTTGGCATACAGTTTGGCGTCCGTATTTAAGAGAGATACGGGGCGGAAGTTTTGTGGGCATGTGGGTGGTTTTCCCGGTTTTGGGAGCGTGATTATGTGGGCCAGTAACGTTTCGGTCGGTAGGCGTTGAAGGGCGGTGGCTTCATTGACAGCTTTCGTTAAGTGTGGTGTGAGGATGGTTTGGAATTTTTTATAGTAGCAGTTGGCGAAGCCGTCTGGGCCTGGTGATTTGCCCAGCGGCATATTTTGGATGGCCGTGGTCACCTCGTCTTGGGTGATTTTGGCGTCTAGTGTTTGTTGTTGTAATGGTGTAAGCGTGGGCTTTGGGATCTTGCTTAAGTAGTCTTGTATGGCTTTTGGTTGTGGTTGGTGTGTTTGGGCGTCTGTTGCTAAGTTGTATAATGAGTTGTAGTATTGTCCAAACACATTGCTAATATCTTTGGGTGCTGTAACTTTGTGGCCTGCCGTTAAGATGAGGTGTGCTATCTTTTGTTTCGTTTGTTTGGCCTTGAGGTGCTGTGCCACTAATTTGCCCGCTTTGTTCTCCTGCGCGTAGTGTGTTGCTTTCAGTCTGTGGAGGTTGTGCCCGGTGGTGTCCAGTGCTTGCTTATGGATGTCTCGTGTGATTTGCATTATGTGTTTCTTTAGGTCCTGTGTCGGGTTCAGCTGGTTTTGGATTGTGAGGTCTTGTAATTGTTTTTGCCATTCCCGTGTTTGTGCCTGTGCCCGACGTTTTAGGAAAGCTGCTCTCTTTATTAATAGCCCCCTAATCACTGACTTGTGGGCTTGCCTCGTTTTATTTGAAATAGTGTGTGAGTTCGGTTTCTAATTCGTTTGTAAAGTTTGGATCTAAGAGTCGTTCAGTCTCCAGGGGCTCCTATGTGTGGATTCATATAGGTCCATTAGGTTCGCTAGTACTGGAGCATGGTCTGACCACGTGATTTGCTCTATGGAGCACTCTCTGACCTGTTCTAAGTGTTGGCCCTAGTCTGGCTGTTTTGACTCTAAATTTGAAATTCACTTTAGTGAATAACTGTATATGTTTTATATGTTTTGGGTAGCTTCCTGTACTATGTGTCACTTTCTTTTACTAGTTTATTCTCGTGTTCTGGGTGCTTGGAAATAGTACATACTGCTGACTTCCAGTTTACCAATGCAGACTTCAATAATGCATTTTTTGTGTTATGTGCCAAAGCTAGTCTAGCTAGTCTGCCTGTATTAATAAAACATAACCCCCCCAGTGGTTTCTAGGGTTTGGGTTAGCATAATCCAAATGTTTTTTTCCACTTTCCTTTAACCATATCTACATTTTGTTTAGGCGATTGAGTTAATCTGAGAACAAAAAAACGTTAACTAGATATGAGCTCAGAAACACATTGCACACTTGAGGGCAGTCAGACTACAGATACTCCTCCACCCCCCCCCAATGACACCAAGGGAGGATTCGATAATCAAAACCCCATAACAGCCAATATGTACCAAGCTTAGTTTACAATGCTTTCTACTTACATTAACAGCGTGCAAACAGGTAGAAATCAATCTGAGTTTACAAAAAAAAAAGTTAAATTTCTGTAAATTTCAAACAAGCCCAGTCTTGAATAGCCAGTTTCAAAAATATGTATATAAAAAAGTTAAATGTGTGTCAAACTCATTTTGTTCCAGATGGAAGGAATACAGCTCTAGTATACTGTAGAGTTCAAGTTCTAATTGTAGTAAATGAAGGACAAAGTTATGTGGGCTTCAACCATCCCAAAATAAATTAATTTGGCAGGTAAAATACACAATTTGTTGTGTTTTCATGAATGATTCCTTTTTACCAAACAGAGAAGGACATGTTGTCACCTCAAAAGGTAGGGTGGATAGCGACGGTGATTACATGGGAACTATCAACAAACAAAAAAAGATCAAAAAGGGAAAAAAATGGAAAAGTATGCAATGACAATCAAGTGTCTGACTTTCTGATTTAGTCCACAGAAACATTAGGGAGGGAGGCCCACGAGGAAGCCACGGTTTTAGTAAAAAAGGAAGTAGTAATCCTCTCAGGAGCTGGCTTGTTAGCCAGGGCATATTGGAGCCACTTGACAAAAATGAGGTTGAAGCCTTTTTTACCTAGATGGGGTCAAGAATAATAACCAAGCAAAGAAGAATTCCAGAATAGCCAAAAGGCCTCAGCAGAATACTTTACAAATTATGGAACAACCTCTCCTTCTCAGGCGAAGGACAAAAGGAAAGAACAACAACAGTTTGGTTTAAATTAGAGGCAACACTTTGGAAAAAGGAAATTAAAAAACAAAAGAAGGAGCCCACAAGCTAAAGAAATTTTCAGAAATATTTATTGCAGAGGAAACGGTCAGAAGAAACAAGACCTTCTAGGATAACAAATGTGAATATAAGTAAGCATAGGCACAGTACACAGCACATAGAATACCATGTTCAGAGTCCAAGGATTTAAAGTCCTAAAAGAGCTGAAATTTGAGTCTTCAAGGTATTTCTGTCTGGCCAAACACTTATCCAATCCTTCTTGAAGGAATCCAACAGTGCAAGGAAGCTTAAAAGACTTCCAACGGTACCCACCAAGAAAAAACAGCATGCCAGGGATGTGTGGCATACTTTGTGGTAAAAGCGACTGGTTATAGGTTGGCAAGTTTGAAGTAAGGCCTCAATGATCTTATTTGAAAACATCTGCAATGAAACATCAAACAACCAATCTACAAGCCATCAAAGACAGAGCCGAACTTCTGGATGAACCACTTAATTTCTATGGAGGCCAGGAAATAAACTTGCACGCCAGGCACCAGTGAGCTCTTTGAGAGGTTGATACATCACCCGTACTTGACCAAGACTAGACCGCCAGGTTGTAAGAAGTCACGTGTACCATGATCGTCCAAGTATCAGAAAAATGCCAAAGATGCTCGCATAGGCCATCAGAGCACCAAGCATCTTGGTGAATACTCTGGAGACCACTCTACTACCAGTAGAAAGGGCAAGTAGATAAACTGGCAGGGCCAGTCTTGAAAGGTGAACTACAAGAAAAAGTTTTGATTTGGAAGGATCAGATTACAATTATTATGCATGCGTCAGACTGACAGTTATTAGGAACTGGCCCTCCAGTGCCTCCCCCTGAGGAACAAGTTCAAGGACCAGAGCTCCAGGATTGGCTGGATGTTCTCTCCATAATTGGCTTCAGGAACAGGTTTTGAGTTGCACCCCAGACCCTGTTTGGGAACAGAAAAATGTATCTTCTTTATGATCCCAAACAGGGTTTGGGGTTGAACTCAAAATGTGTTCCTGATCCCAAAGAAGGAATATATCCAGAAAGGTCTGAGCCTTGAGAGGGTCACAGGAAGGATGAAAAAGCAGGAACCAATCCAGAGGAGGGCAGTGCTGAAAGTCCAGCCAGTAACCTGATAAAATCACAGCCACGTTCTGAGACAGACCGGGTCCAAGTGTCCCTGAAAAACTGCAAATATCCTCCCACCAGAAGCTCGGGTCATGGGGGGTGGGAAGTGAACACATTCCTGCAGACTTTGTAGAACTGGCAACTTTGTTGATCTGCATTGCAATGGCTTTTTATATGATCACATTCCTGGAATATCTTTGGACACATAAAATAATCGACAATAAATTACTCCAAATAATAACTCCAGAAATGTGATCCTATAGAAGAAAACATTAACTAATTTTCTCAGGACTTTCAGGAATGGGAAAAATAAAAGAGTAAAAAAGCAGCAACCAATCTAAAATTAGTGTAAGTGGGTCAGTCTTGCATGTTCACATATAGATTTCAGATATACAGGGAGTGCAGAATTATTAGGCAAGTTGTATTTTTGAGGATTAATTTTATTATTGAACAACAACCATGTTCTCAATGAACCCAAAAAACTCATTAATATCAAAGCTGAATATTTTTGGAAGTAGTTTTTAGTTTGTTTTAGTTATAGCTATTTTAGGGGGATATCTGTGTGTGCAGGTGACTATTACTGTGCATAATTATTAGGCAACTTAACAAAAAACAAATATATACCCATTTCAATTATTTATTTTTACCAGTGAAACCAATATAACATCTCAACATTCACAAATATACATTTCTGACATTCAAAAACATAACAAAAACAAATCAGTGACCAATATAGCCACCTTTCTTTGCAAGGACACTCAAAAGCCTGCCATCCATGGATTCTGTCAGTGTTTTGATCTGTTCACCATCAACATTGCGTGCAGCAGCAACCACAGCCTCCCAGACACTGTTCAGAGAGGTGTACTGTTTTCCCTCCTTGTAAATCTCACATTTGATGATGGACCACAGGTTCTCAATGGGGTTCAGATCAGGTGAACAAGGAGGCCATGTCATTAGATTTTCTTCTTTTATACCCTTTCTTGCCAGCCACGCTGTGGAGTACTTGGACGCGTGTGATGGAGCATTGTCCTGCATGAAAATCATGTTTTTCTTGAAGGATGCAGACTTCTTCCTGTACCACTGCTTGAAGAAGGTGTCTTCCAGAAACTGGGAGTTGAGCTTGACTCCATCCTCAACCCGAAAAGGCCCCACAAGCTCATCTTTGATGATACCAGCCCAAACCAGTACTCCACCTCCACCTTGCTGGCGTCTGAGTCGGACTGGAGCTCTCTGCCCTTTACCAATCCATCCATCTGGCCCATCAAGACTCACTCTCATTTCATCAGTCCATAAAATCTTAGAAAAATCAGTCTTGAGATATTTCTTGGCCCAGTCTTGACGTTTCAGCTTGTGTGTCTTGTTCAGTGGTGGTCGTCTTTCAGCCTTTCTTACCTTGGCCATGTCTCTGAGTATTGCACACCTTGTGCTTTTGGGCACTCCAGTGATGTTGCAGCTCTGAAATATGGCCAAACTGGTGGCAAGTGGCATCTTGGCAGCTGCACGCTTGACTTTTCTCAGTTCATGGGCAGTTATTTTGCGCCTTGGTTTCTCCACACGCTTCTTGCGACCCTGTTGACAATTTTGAATGAAACGCTTGATTGTTCGATGATCACGCTTCAGAAGCTTTGCAATTTTAAGAGTGCTGCATCCCTCTGCAAGATATCTCACTATTTTTGACTTTTCTGAGCCTGTCAAGTCCTTCTTTTGACCCATTTTGCCAAAGGAAAGGAAGTTGCCTAATAATTATGCACACCTGATATAGGGTGTTGATGTCATTAGACCACACCTCTTTTCATTACAGAGATGCACATCACCTAATATGCTTAATTGGTAGTAGGCTTTCGAGCCTATACATCTTGGAGTAAGACAACATGCATAAAGAGGATGATGTGGTCAAAATACTCATTTGCCTAATAATTCTGCACACAGTGTATGTGTAAACAAATTCTTGGAGGAAATGTAAAGTCACAACAAGCTGTGACACATAACTGAAGTAAAAACAGAGCAACATTATCCTGAAAATACTGATTTAATACTGAGCTACATGTTATCACATCATTATAAGCTAATGAAAAGTCAAAACAATGAGTTGGGATTTTTTCTGCCTGAAAGCATTAGACCTTGACTTGGGTCACCCATGCTAACCATAAAAAAAAAAAAAATTAAAAAACATTTGATAAGCGTCAGAAAATCCTTTCCAGCTGATTACTATGAGAAACTTATTTTTTCACAAACAAGCTCAACTGGGGATCCTCATTAGCAGGGCTTTTAGTGGCAAATCATATTTACTTTGCTATTTTATTGCTGATGGGAAACAGGACTTGGCGGATATTCTTTTTAATGTGAGTATTTAAACCCAAAGTAAGATATGAAACCAGCTGTGAAATGTTCTAACAACAGAATGAGACAAAGAATTCACGCGTGTTTCAAGAATGCCGTAATTCACTGATTATTGCACGCGCTCATTATAGAGCACTCCAGAAGCATATTTAATAACTCTAATGATTACATTTAGACAGGATCTATCAGGCAGTGGAAATGCCCGACTTAACTAACAAGTATGAACTCAATATAAATATTTATATACATTAAAAAAAAAAAAAGAGTAAAAAAATGTGTATGTTAAACTGCTGTCTTCTAAAGACCAATATATGCTCCATTTATTTTAAATATATGATCTTAATAGCTACAATTATACATTTTTTTTGTTATCGGTTTAAATAAGTTATATTGCTTTAGCCAACTCTATGGAGAGCACAATCCACATGTTATCTTAAAGTGAACTGCTATCCACAAAGCTATGTAGATTACAATTCACCTCCATGTAGTTATGAACTATGTTGCCGAAATTTCCAGAAATTGTACTGCTTGTTAGATATTGGAGATCGTAGGCTCTCGCCATATATAGAGAATTTTATACTGATTCTCAAGGTGATTGGCACATGTGTGGCAAGGCGAGGAAAAGCTAAACCAATCCTGTAATTTGTAGTGTTCCCAAATCTTTTTGCCACGCCAACATAAATTTCAATTTAGAGGTGGGCCCAGATGAAATATAGGAATAATATGAAACAGTACCTCTACTTTTTTTCTAAAGTAGAGATTTTCAAAGTGTTATATATCCCCAATCCAAATCCATTTCTGAGATCTCAGAACAATTGGGTAAGGGCAGCCATCATAGAAACATAGAATGTGACGGCAGATAAGAACCATTCGGCCCATCTAGTCTGCCCAGTTTTCTAAATACTTTCATTAGTCCCTGGCCTTATCTTATAGTTAGGATAGCCTTATGCCTATCCCACGCATACTTAATTTCCGTCACTGTGTTAACCTCTACCACTTCAGCTGGAAGGCTATTCCATGTATCCACTACCCTCTCAGTAAAGTAATACTTCCTGATATTATTTTTAAACATTTGCCCCTCTAATTTAAGACTATGTCCTGTAGTTGTTTTTCTTCTTTCAAATATAGTCTTCTCCTTTACTGTTTTGATTCCCTTTATGTATTTAAATGTTTCTATCATATCACCCCTGTCTCGTCTTTCCTCCAAGCTATACATGTTAAGATCCTTTAACCTTTCCTGGTAAGTTTTATCCTGCAATCCATGAACCAGTTTAGTAGCCCTTCTCTGAACTCTCTCTAATGTATCAATATTCTTCTGAAGATACGGTCTCCAGTACTGCGTACAATACTCCAAGTGAGGTCTCACCAGTGCACTTCCCTCTTTCTACTGCTGATACCTCTCTCTATACAACCAAGCATTCTGCTAGCATTTCCTGCTGCTCTTTAAAGGACCACTCTAGGCACCCAGACCACTTCAGCTTAATGAAGTGGTCTGGGTGCCAGGTCCCTCTAGGTTTACCCTTTTTTATATAAACATAGCAGTTTCAGAGAAACTGCTATGTTTATATAAGGGTTAAGCCAGCCTCTAAATCCTCTAGTGGCTGTCTCACTGACAGCCGCTAGAGGCGCTTGCGTGATTCGCACTGTGAAAATCACAGTGAGAGCACGCAAGCGTCCATAGGAAAGCATTGTAAATGCTTTCCTATGCGACCGGCTGAATGCGCGCACAGCTCTTGCCGCGCATGCACATTCAGCCGAAAGGGAGGATCGGAGGCGAAGGAGAGCTCCCCGCCCGGCGCTGGAATAAAGGTAAGATTTAACCCTTTACTCTCCCCAGAGCCGGGCGGGAGGGGGTCCCTGAGGGTGGGGGCACCCTCAGGGCACTATAGTGCCAGGAAAACGAGTATGTTTTCCTGGCACTATAGTGGTCCTTTAAGTCATCAGAAATAATCACCCCTAAATCCCTTTCCTCAGCTGTTGAGGTTAGGACTCTATCAAATATTCTGTACTCTGCCCTTGGGTTTTTATGTCCAAGATGCATTATCTGCACTTATCCACATTAAATGTCAGTTGCCATAACTCTGACCATTTTTCTAGTTTACCTAAATCATTTGCCATTTGGCTTCCTCTTCCTCTGTAAACTCAAATGTAACAAATTACTAATTTGTCCTTTTTTTCTAACCCAGGTCAATTTCCTTAATTTTCATCTGTAAATACTGAACAAAAATATTAATTGTGGCAGTCGGCTAGACATTTATCCTCTTCTACATACCTTCCTTCTTTTGTTTTTAATCTAACTGATCCTTGTTTTACTTTTCTTTTTTCATTTATGTATCTAAAAAAAATGTGTGACCTTTTTTTTTACTGACTGTGCTATTTTCTCTTCTGTGTGTGATTTGGAAGCTCTTATAACTTGCTTAGCCTCTTTCTGCCTAATCTTATAGATCATTCTGTCTTCCTTACTCTGTTTTTTTTTTTATAATTACTAAATGCTAACATTTTGTTTTTTACTATTTTGGCCACATTTGCGGTGTACCACAGTGGTTTCTTAAATTGTTTGCTTTTACTGACAAGCCTAAAGCAATTTTCTGTTGCCTTCTTTTAACACTTTAGTGACCAGACCGTTTTTAAATTTTCTTACCGTTTGGGCCGTTTTTACATTTCTGTGCTGTTTGTGTTTAGTTGTAATTTTCCTCTTACTCATTTACTGTACTGACACATATTATATACCGTTTTTCTCGCTATTAAATGGTCTTTCTAAAGATACCATTATTTTCATCATAACATATCAGTTACTATAAAAATAAAAATATGATTACCGTAATCTTTTTTTTAAAAACACACTTTTTCTAGCCTTGGCCCCCAAAATCTGTTACGCACCTACAACCGCCCAAAAACACCCGGGCTAAATAGTTTCGAATTTTTGTCCTGCGTTTATAAATAACCAATGTTAACATGTTCTTAGCTTATTTTTTAGCTTATTATTTTTTATTGATATATATATATATATATATATAATATATATATATTTTCCTTGTAAGTGTATTTTGATATAAATATATATATACATTATCAAAATACAGTTAGAATAAAATTACTATATATATATAGTGATGTCCCGAACAGTTCGCCGTGAACCGTGTTCGGTCCGCCCCCTATTCGTCATCATTGAGTAAACTTTGACCCTGTACCTCACAGTCAGCAGACACATTTCAGCCAACCAGCAGCAGACCCTCCCTCCCAGACCCTCCCACCTCCATGATGAATAGGGGGCGGACCGAACACACACACACACACATTATATATAGTTATATATTATATATATATATATATATATATATACATACACACACACACGTGTGTAATTTAATTATAAGTGTACTTTTATATTAATATATTTATATATTAATATAAAAATACACTTAGTATGACATAATATATTAATGATAAATATACATATTATATATAGATATATATATACACACACACACACACACACAGATACACACACACACGTTTTTTTTTTTTTTTTTACTAAACATAATATTTTTTATTTTACAGATGCAGTAGGGACGCCTATTGTGGCCATGTAATCGCTGGGGCCTAATTTGCCGAGGGGGGACTGTCTGTGCAGTCAGGCAGTCCCCCCAGACCAGGAGCAACACCGATCGCAGGCGGGGGAACGGTGACAATCAGGTAAGTAACCTATTTACTGTGTATGTACTCGGTACATCCGCGTTCCTTAAGGAACGCTTTTGTCGGACGTATCTAGTACATCCGCGGTCCTTAAGGAGTTAAATAATCCCATTTCTCTTGGACTCCATCTAAACTGCTCCAGTCTGATAATAACTCCTTTATACATATTCTAATTTTAGAAAAGTTTGTTTTTCTAAAGTCTAAAACTTTTGTTTTTGTGTGGTGTGACTTAGTCACTGTTCTCATTTTAAACCATACTGACTGATGATCACTGGATCCTAAACTTTCACCTACAGTAATATCTGATACCAAATCTCCATTTGTTAACTCTCCAACCTCTTAACGAGTTGGCTCCTCAACGACTAGTTTTAGAGATAATCCCAGTAGGGAGTTTAAAATATGTGTGCTCCTGGCACAAGCAGCTAATTTGGTTTTCCAGTTCACATCAGGGAGATTAAAGTCACCCATGATGATAACTTCCCCCTTCATTGTCATTTTAGCTATTTCCTCAACTAGTAGATTATCTAACTCTTATTTGTCCTGGGTGCTTATAAATCACACCTACACGAGTTACTGTGTGATTACCAAATTCTAACGTAACCCAAATGGACTCTATGTTCACCTCAGTAACTTTTATTAGGCTAGATTTTATGTTATCCTTCACATACAGGACCACCCCTCTCCCTTTCTTGCCTTCCCTGTCTTTTCTATATAAAGAGTACCCTGGTATTGTTATGTCCCAGTCATTTTTCTCATTATACCATGTCTCAGTAACAGCAACTAAATCTACATTATCAGTTGCCATTATTGCTACATGTTCATAGATCTTATTCCCTAAACGGCGAGCATTTGTAGACATGACTCTATGCCAGTGATGGCAAAACTATGGCACGCGTGCCACAGGTGGCATGCTGGGCCCTCTCTGTGGGCACGCGGCCATAGGTCGCCGGGGGAAGGGGCCGCTGGCTGTCTGCAGCAATGCAAAGTAGGCACCTGCCTGCCCAAAACGGCAGGCACCTACTCTGCTTTCTAGGAAGCAGCTCTCCTGTCCTCCCGCGAGCAATCTGTGTGGAGCTTTACCATGGCAACGCTCCACATAGTATCGTGCGGGAGGATAGGAGAGCTGAACCCTTCACACATACACACACACACACACAGCACCCCTAGCCCCCCACCACACAGCACAGCACCCCTACCCCCCATGCATACAGCGCCCCTCACACACACACACAGAGCACCCCTCACACACACACACACAGCACCCCTCACTCACACACAGCACCCCTCACTCACACACAGCACCCCTCACTCACACACACAGCATCCCTCACACTCACACAGCACCCCTCACACAGCACCCCTCAAACACAGCACCCCTCACACACAGCACCCCTCACACACAGCACCCCTCACACACAGCACCCCTAACTAACCCTTTTTTCTTTTTACATTTTTATTGCTATTATTGTATGTATAATGTTCAAAATCTTTAATATAAAAGTTGATAATAATTTGACTAGATCAATGTACAGATGAATTGTTATGATCTTTAAAGCATCACTGTGTCATTTCAGGCATGACAAGTGAACTTTAATAGTCTATATAAGTTGTCAAGTACATTATAAACCAACTAATCGATACAAATTTTAATGAAGACATTCATCCAAGCTTCCATATTGGATATATGTATGTCTGGAATTTGTTGCATTAGATTAAGCAGCAATGATCATAAATTACTGCTTTTTTGTATGCTTTGCAATTTTGCTTGACCCCTTTAAGAGCAGCAAAGTGACAAGATGAAAGCTTAATTTAAGATACCATGTGGTGATTGTAATTCAAGGAAAGTAATATAGAAAGCAAAAACACACTATTACCTCCAGTTTCTCGTTGAGCAGATCTTGAGGAAGGTAATGCAATGCCGCTCTGCTTGGGATATCTCCTCCTAACTTCCGGTAGTCATTACTTTCGTCGCCTGCTGCTGGATACTTCTTAGATTTCCCCTCCAGAAATTGATTGAACGGTTTTTTTCTTTAAAAAGACAACAGCATGACAGCATTTCACACAGCAAATCGACAATAGCATTTTTCTTTGGCAAGTGACAACACTGACACAAATAAAACATTTTTAACTTTCATTTTCTTAGCAAGTTCAGAAAGATTTATAAAAAAACAAAACAAAATTCAAACTCATTTTAAGTGTTTGCAGATTGAGTTGGCATTAATTCAGTAATGCAAGTGAGCCACGCTGTTAAAGGGACAATCTAAGCACTATAACCACTACAGCTAATAGTAAATTGGTGGCAGTTCATCTAGTTTATTTCAAACCATTTGAGTAGAGTTGACAGAAACCGAGGCTCTCACCCAAAGTACGGCCTCTTTGCTGACATTCAAATAATGCAGTGTTTGCACTCTGTTGCTATCCACACAGATAGGACAGCTTAGACAGCAAATTTACTATGAGTCTGCTTTCATGATGCATAGTACTTGTGTATGATGTCAAGATTTGATATCTCCCAGGACACTGCAAAGACTTGGATAAGGGAGATTCTGGACAAAGATGGCAGCTCACATAAAGCAAGTGCAAGTCATTAAATCAACTGAAAGAAGGTATATATATATATATATATATACGCATTACAAAACGATACACATAAAGACTACACTGATCAGCGACATGGAGGTGACCCTTGTGCTGCCAAAACATCTTTGAGTCAAGAAATGGACTCCACAAGACCTCTGAACATGTCCTGTGGTAGTTGGCACCAAGATATTAGCATCAGAGCCTTTAAGTCCTGCAAGTTGCGAGATGGGGTCTCCATGGATCGGATTTGTTGTTCCAGCACATCCCACAGCTCAATTAAATTGAACTCTTCGTCATGCCTGGTAAACTCTCCCAAAAGAGCTCAAATTGCTTGCTCATTTTCCCCCATTGTACCATCACTTACAACCCCACAGAGCACCTTGAATACCTAACCAACTTCCTATCTGGAAATGAGGGCCTCCGACCACCAAACAAAGCGCTACTTGGAAGGGAGATTGGGGAACTGATGAGGCATCCAGGGATACCAAAGACTTTTGGGAGATCCCTGATATGGTGCCCTTGAAAATCATTATTTGAGACCAGAGGTTACTACACAGCAGCATGGAACTATGTGACGGATTAAAGGATGGCGTTGGCCCAGTCAAACTTTAACCAGTGATTGCTCGGATTAGGCACCTCTGATCCAGTTTGTATTTGGACACCTTGTACCGCAGAACCTTCTCTGGGGATATATGGCACACCTTATGTTTTGAGGATGCTATTGTAAGGTGCCCTGGTAGTTAATTAAATTATCTTGCATTTAATTGAGTTATGACCTAGACACTGAGGAGTTGGGGTGGGTTTGTATTGTTTAGGTTGATGATCCCCTCGTGGGAATGAATGCCTGTATAAATATGTGTGAGTTTGTTAAATAAAGTATGTCTGTTATAACCCTTCATCAAGCCTAGGCTGATGTTTGGGAACATGACTAAAGTCACTTTAGCTATCCTGTTCCAGGAAAAGGGACAACCTTGGCCCAAGTACTCAGTCACAATCATCACAATGTTCCTCAAACTATTCCTGAGCAATTTTTGCAGCATGGCAGGATACATTATCCTTCTGAAAGAGGCCATTGCCTTCAGGGAACCCCACTGCCATGAAAGGGTGTGTGTGGTCTGCAACAATCATTAGGTAGGTGAGTAACATCAACACGAATGCCGGATCCAAGGTTTCCAGGTTTTTGTTTTTTTTAACAATTTGAGCTACTGTAGTTCTTCTGTGTGATCGGACCAGACAGGCCAGCCTTCGCTCCTCACATGACAACTTTTGTAGGTACTAACAACTGCATACCGGGAACATCACACAAGACTTGCCATTTTGGATATGCTCTTACCCAATAGTCTAGCCATCAATATTTGGGCCTTGTCAAAGTCACTTAGATCTTTTTGCTTGCCCATTTTTCCTGCTTCAAATACATGAAATTCAAGAACTGACTGATCACTTGCTGCCTAACATATGTCACCCCTTAATAGGTGCCACTGTTGTAATTATATACGATAATCAATGTTATTCACTTCATTGATTTTAATGTTGTGGCTGATCAGTGCATAGAACATGTAAACATTTATTTTCTATTGCAGTTAAATGTGTTGGCCTCTTAGTTTATTATGAGTGTTTTAAAGCTTATGACTGAGTCAGACACTACTTTTGCTCTGGTTACATATCTAGTAACAGGCATGCTAAATGATTTCTACCTAATGAGTTTACATTTGAGATCAGCAGGATGAAGACCATGCTGCATTCACCATATAGGTAATTGAACTCAGATACTCAAAATTAAATAAAATCCTCTGCAACTTTCCACAGCTTGCCAATAATGCCATCTATCAAAGTATATTAGATATTAAGGACAAGATAACAGAACAAATTGTCTTCCTGATGCATGACCCCAGTGGAAGCAGTGACTACAGTCTCCATGACACATTTCAGAATATTCATCAATAAAGTTGCCCCGCCACTTTTTTTTCTTTTCTTTTTTTTCTCCTTACCTTATGCCCCCTGTATTTAATGATTGTACTCTCCCCCCTTGCCACTTGCCTTTATTTATATGTATTATTGTTTCTCAATACCTGGACACAGCCATTTTGTTCTAGTCTGCCTATGATGTCTGCTGTTTTCCCTTCTTCCCTTCTCTGGTCTCTTTAGTGAGGATTGGTGGTAAATTTGATTGGCAACTGTAACATTAGCCTTGTCTAAGCACCGCCTTTGGCAAGTTTTGTCTGACTGCAATACATAAAGAAAGGTAATTCCTACTTTTCTTTCTCTATCAATCGAAAGCTAGAGCACTCAAGAAAAAAATAAAAAGAGATGCAGACACACGGAGCTATATAGAAGCAAATTAGAAAAACTTTATTTGTGTTGAGAGTCACTTTAATTTAACCTTATGCTGAGTTACATAATGCTGGGCTGAACATGCTAAACAATCCATCTAGTCGCTTACCTGAAGTCGCCAAGTATTGCAAGAAGTTTAGATTGTGGTAATTTGGACGATGCTATGTAGGCAAGGATACCAAATAATTTCTCCGACATAACAATGTCATTCTGAGTAACCTGTTAAAAGAATGTATCAAAATATTAAAATATGAAGTGTTAACAAAACACTAGACTTTATAGTCTCAGACTTTCTACTTATGTGTGCCAATAAGAACTGTTTCCAGGTAACAGTCCCTCATTTTTAATAAATGGTCTATCAAATACTGCCTCAATACTCATTGTTATGTTATAGGATTATGTTTAGTGATTTACATTTCTGGGTAAAATCATTGTCCTGAATGATGCATAAATAAATTACCAAAGTTCATTGATAAGGAAATATCAGTATCAAGTCAGTTCAAACCTGCAAAGTTGATTTTATCTGTACAGCCATACCAGTTTGTTTTTCTAGACACCAATCAATAATTTTAAATAGTTTCTGTTTCTTACAACACAATTTAATTACAGATTTCTACCATCATGAATGATTTACCAGGCTGTTGCTATGGGAAACAAAAAAGTGGAACATTTGTTTTGATCATTTTGATAAATTGCATGGCATTATGGGACTGTTGGGACAGGTTTTAAGTTTGACTATAATGTGTGGTTATTGTACCCAGCAAATTTACAGAATGTACTTAAAGCTTGTGGGGAGTTCCGACACTAATATGTCTACACACGACCTTATTAATGAACAGGGTCATATGGGCAGTGGACTACAGAAAAACACGAAAATAAAACACACATATATATATTATTTATAACTATTTTTCCCCTTTGAAAAGAGAGAAAGAGACTCATTATCAGACTATTTGGAAGTCAGATCACACGTGGAATATCCACAATGTGTCCAAGAAACAGCAAAGGAACATGTGAACAAGTTGTGTTACTTTTTGTCAAGATCCTCTTCATCTGCACTAAACCCAAACTGTGATGGGAAAGCTGGATGATGAAATCTATCGGTATGTGTCATCTATCACCATTTATATACAAACAGAATGTTTGAAATTGACCAGTAAGGGGTTTAGTCACCAAACAGTGAAATATGGTGAACTCAAAATCCAATACTAACATTAAAGGGGTTACTCACTAAAGTCCGGGGTCATTCAGATTGCAAAATCCAGACCTTGTTCATGCTATTCAACAAGGTCCGTGAATAGTCTTGGTTTGGTCAAGATTTCAGCCAGACCAAATGCTGCCGGATGGCTGAAATTCAGATCAATTCCTGCAAATCTAGTCGAGGTTTTAAATTTAGGCCCAGGTTTCAAATGATTAAATAATTAAAGCAAAACCATTTGCCTGCTTACATCAAGCAGGCAAATATTTAAAAATCCACTAGGTAAATGATTAGTTGCAAATGGACATTCTACTGGATGCATTTGGTCCTATTTTTTTGTATAGTGTTTAGACGCTAATCCAAATGCATCCGGGCAATTGATAAAGATATGCTTGGGCCAACTGAATTGCGAAATATAAAAATTGTCAATGTGGTCAGAATTTGGTAATTTTGACAATTTGGACGGTGTTTACTGAATAACCCCGTTATTACATAAAAACATATCACAGCTCTAACTAGGCCCCAATTTTTGGTTAAGCTTTTCAAATAATTAATATATTTGGATAAACGTTACAAAATATTGAATATTTTCAAAAATATATTTTTTATATATATTTTGATATTTTAGAAAAGAAAATATTTTAAAAGTGTACCCAAAAATAGTAAATCATTTAAAAAGCGTATCTGAAAATATTAAATTAGAGACCTATGTAGGAATTGTTTAGTTTCTATCTTTTTTTTTTATTTTTTAAATGAGCAATTTTGACAAAATTTTGCAATTAGTTTTCAAAAAGCTACAATCTGTTGTTTTGTGAATAAACCTACATATGTCTAGGTGTCGTAGAGCCTTTACCTTAAAAACCATCAGTATATGTGAGACGTTTATTGAAGGGACACTATAGTCACCAGAATAACTACAGCTTAATGTAGTTGTTCTGGTGAGTATAATCATTCCCTGCAGGCTTTTTCATGCAAACACTGCCTTTTCAAAGAAAAAGCAGTGTTTACATTGCCCCCCCCTAGGGATACCTCCAATGGCCACTCCTCAGATGCATTGGCTGAAATCATAAATTCTGATGATGTCACCAAGGAGGCGGATCAGGGGCGTGGGCAACGCAGGAAGTGTTCAAAATATGGTAAGTTTTATTACCTTTTAAGGAGGTGAAGGAAGGGGGGGAGGACGGGGTGCAAGCCACCTAAATAGTGGTTTTAACACAATAAGATCAGGAATAGATGTTTGTGTCCCTGACCCTGCAGTGTTCCTTTAAGCAAACAATTTATGTTGCTGACTTAAAAACTAATTGTAAAATGTAGAAAAACAGCTGATTTGCAATTCAGTTTTCAATTCACTAAAACTCACTGTTCAGTGAATAAAATCTTATGTGCAGTAAAAGTTTAAAATTCACAGTATGAACCTTTTGATGACCACACATGACCCTTTTGTTATAAACAGGGTTATATATTATGATTTCTATTTTGTTTTCCTTGATTCTTCTTACCTCGACATCATTAATTTTCTGTATGTTGAAGTTGTTCAGTCTAAAAAGAACATAGAATTTCCACAAACTAAAGTTAACAACAGGGTTTCCCTGAGGATCCAAAGTCAACTGATCAAGCCGACGTAGCTGAGACAAGGCATTGAACTGATGTAGGCTGCTCAAATTGGTCTCTTTAAATTTTAGGTGCTATGAGTCAACAAAAATAGAAACATTAAATGATTAGCAAACCTGTTTAATTAAGATAGCAAGTCCAATAATCACAAAGTAAATAAAGGTCATATCAATCATCTATTGTGTGTGGCCACTTGGAGAACCGTAACCAATTTCCCTAAACAAGGCTAAAGGTATAAACACAAACAGGTAACAGGAGTAAACACGAACATGTCCTAAGCTTTGTATCAGAAAATAGACACCCAAGCTGATAGATTTCAACTTGGCGCAATGGATTCTCATGACCAGATGCCTAATAAAAATCACATTTGCAATATTAAATAATTTAAAAAGGATCAGACCACCCCATACCTATTAATTTTATTGACAGATTTTTTTTACTAATAAGAGTGAGCACAGAGCCGTAGAAGCAGTTTAGTCAGTGGATTTTGTAGTCAGCATGTTTATCTCCCATTTTAAAATAAGTGTTGGGATACTTGGCGTACTTTACAATGTGGCCTTTTAGTGTGACTACATTTGCAGTTTAGCACAGGTGATTTTATGTAGCATCATATGATTGGAAACAGAGCTATGAATTGAATTAATTGTTCAATTCAGATGCATTTTGAATACATGTCTCTACAGCAGCACCATTGTTAAGAAATGTATATTCTGGGTGCACCACCACTAATTCCTCCCTTCCAGTGCAGCAACCCCGAAACTAAACTATTCATAAACTGGTTAGGCTATTACATCAGTCAACTGACAGCCCATTACCAGATGCCTTATTAAGCATATAATAACAATATTAAAATGTAATAGGATCTCTGCAGCTTTTTTTTTTTTTTTTTTTTAAACCTAAGCATGGGTTATGTACCAAAAGCACAAGTGACAAGAAACCAACCATGGACTGTACAGTTAAAACATTTTGGGTCTCACATGTTGCCAGTGCTTATTGGAAGTTGTATATCTCATATTTACAGTATAGTTACCGGTAATAATTTAATAGGATCTCTCCAAGCTACATCGACTCGTCTAATCAAATTTAAACGCAAACATACAAAAAACACTAAACAACACAGGCATAAAGCAAAGGCTGACATTTAAAATATTCACTCTTATTAACTACTGCTACTCTACACATTTTCTAATATCTGAATGCCAATAACCTTGTGTGTGTAATGTAACAAATATATCTGTCTTTCACAGAAAAAGGAAATATGCTCATTTTATTGTATACATGTATACAACAATTAATTAAAATAAGAAACATAGAAGAATACACTGATTATAAAATTATTTGTTGGAAATGTATTGTGACTGCTCTAACAGCAAAGAAGACATACTTTAAAATAATGCATAAAGGCTGATAACATTAATATAATTTACTTAAATGCAAGTTAGGGCATGCCAATACATTAACCAAGTATGCCTAGTGTTTAAATTCTACTAATCATGACATCCTTTAAAGGGGTAGGTTGTCTTTGGAACACCTTACATGAAGCCAAACAAGTGTATATACCTAACCAGGATTGGGTGGAGGGAACGAAAAAAGAATAGCTCATATTAGCAGAATTTGAAAATGATCCACCCCTGCTGCAATAGCCATGTTAGGCAAATATCTGACACACACACACACACACACACACACATATATATACACACACACACACACACACACACACACACATATATATATATATATAATTATTTTTTTGTTTACTTATGCACCTTATTTAAATTAAATGATAAAAGAGTGGTTATAAGAAATTAGTACATACTGGGAAACTATATAGCATAATATAAAAGTACATTGCACAAGAAGACAGCACAATTTTACATACAAAGCATAATAATGTACATAACGGTAGGTATTCAGGTAAACAGTATACACTTCTGACGACAATACATCACTTGCATATGATTGATGTCGCAAAGATTGCTGACACTATTTTTTGTATGTAAAAAACAGAAATAAGAAAAATAGAAAAGATACGTAAGGCAACAGTACCCTCTGCCACTACTGAGGGGTGAGAAGGTTGGTCTCTCGCGAGAGGTGAGAGATACTATTATACAGAGCAACCTATTGGTTGAACAGACGGACTTTCCGATAGGCGCTCACACGAGTGCGGAACTTATTCTCAGTGGTGGATAGAAAGGACTTCCCCTCTGGCGGGATATTTAAAAGACCGGGAGAACACAGAGTGTATCACACCAGCCGGATGCCCCTGACGAAGTCGTAGGACGAAACGCGTAGGGCGGCAAAGAACACTTTATTTACGGACTTTTGACTTTATTTGAGTTCTAATTTATTTTGTTCGTGTTTTCTTCAATTTGGTTTCCTGCATTTCCGACTGGGAGATCTACCAAGAAGTTCACAACAATATCTGATGGGCTTTTAACCTTCTTGCATGTTGTAAGTGCAGACAATAAAGTGTTTTACTATATTTTAAAGTGGTACACTATGTTCTTTTATCTTCTTTCCCTTAAAGTTAATATGCTGGGATAAAGAAGACCACATTGATCCTCCTGTCTACATCCAACGTATATATATGGGGAGATTTTTCTATTATATTTTGCACTACTGAGGGGTGGGCTTATTTGTGGTCATGCTAGTGCATTGTAGGACGCTCCAGGGAGTGATGTATTACTTTACATTGTATTATTTATTTTATGTAGTTATGCATTTTCTTTATTCTTACCGTAGCGTTTGGAAATTTGATTCTCAGCTTTGGAAGAACTTGTACTATATCATCAAAATTTACAAAAGTAAAAGAGACGGTGCAGACTGACCCCGAAGTCTGAACACTCCAAGTCCTATCCAATGACTCCAGGGCCCCTGACCCATAAAGGCAAAGTGTATCTCCTTCAAGTTCCACAAGGTGGGAATCTATGACAGAAAGAGCTTGCACTGCACTGCTGAGCACTGTGTCAATTGATCTGCAAAAAAAAATAAGACACTTCAAACACAGCAATTAAGATGATCATCATTATTTCACAAACCACCACGTGTTCTTCACATTAAAAAAATGATTTAGAAACAAACGGATAAACAGTCTATGTACAAAAGTCTCATGACAAAATAAAGCACAATATTTCTTGCCAACCAAGGCAACCATTTATACCTGATCTGTTACTATGTCACTTATTTTAAAAATAAATTCATTGATTTTTTTCCAAGTATTTGAGAGGGTTTAAACAGGTAGTTTTCTTAAACACTCTGACCCAAGTGTCAGTTTGTAATTAGCACACGTGCAATATTTTAAAAAAATATTAGATTATTATGACATACAATGCAATTATGTAAAGTGCTTTGTTTTGGGAGATGTTTTGCTGTTTATTTTAATCTTAAACAGGACCAAAACATTTACCATAAAAGCATATTTCTGAAGGAAAGAAGAGCTTCGCTTGTCAAGTGACACAGACAAGCAAACAATAAATATGTGCACGTCCCTTTACTGTACATCTTAACATTCAGATTAATTGTTAAAGGAACACTACAAGGTCAGGAACACAAACATGTATTCCTGACCCTATTGTGTTAAAAACACCATCTGGTCCTTCTGATCCCCATTGCCCCCCTAATTATAGTAAAATCTTATTTCTACTCCAGTCTGCTGCTGGCTTTGCCCCTAATCCGACTGCTTGACTGACATCATCAGAAGTGATAATCTGAGCCAAACACAATGCTTTCACATAGGAAAGCATTGGATTGGCTGAGCTGGTCAAGGAGGTAGATTAGGGGCAGAGCCAGCATGAGCCAAACGCAGCCCTGGCCAATCATCATCTCCTCATAGAGATGTATTGAATCAATGCATCTGTATGGGGAAGTTCAGATTATCCTTGCAGAGCCTGGAGACACTCTATGTCAGCCACACTGTGCAGCACTGCCCCAGGAAGCACCTCCAGCAGCCATATGAGGAGTGGCCAGTGAAGATATCCCTAGATTGTAATGTAAAAACTGCAGTGTCAGATATGAATAAAGTAAAATAGATGTTGTAAAAAACAAAAAAAAAAAATAGCTTTTTCCCTTTTTATAGACATCTGGCAAAAGAGAGCAGATACTCCTTTAACTTCATAGATTAATCTTGGCACCAACACTAACGGGAACTGTTAAAGTAAGCTTGGGTGGATCCTGACGATGGACTTAACTACTAGAATTCTCTACCACCGAGGGAATAGAGCAGCCGAGTGAGGGATTAGAAGGCCAGGTTAAAGTATGCACCTGGGTCTGAACTGGTGAAGATATAAAACTGCTTGTATAGTGCATTCGAAGCGTTTAATGCTATTTGAATGTCAGACGAAAACCAGCATGTGTGTTAATGACAGGGTTGATTAAGGCAGTAGACGTTATTGAAAAGTGCAAAGTTTTAGTTTACCTGTGGTTGCAGTTGATAAACATCTTACTCATTTACAAAGCAAACACAGTAGTAGTTGGAAATTAAACGTATTATTTTACCCAGCTCGTCACCCTAGCGTCTAATACAAATTGTTTTCATTATGTTATGGAAAGTTTGCGCAGCCATTTCAAGCGATCTTCAGCCAAACATTTACTCTTAATTCATGTCAACACTCCTGGCCAGGCTCTCGATCACACTACTAATCCAGCTTGCAAACTCGGATCAATGTAATTTAACTAAAGTTGGCACAAACACCGATCTAGTCTGCTTCCGTGCTTAGTTATTTGGCAGTGTTGTCCTCCTAATGTTTGATTTACGGAGGACCAACTAAGCAAAACCCTCATTGTTTCCAGGATTTTATAATACTTTCAGTGAGTTATCTAGTGATCATGTAAATGAAGGGTATCAAGGCCACCGCGCAAGTTGTTATAGAGTTATGCATGGAGGAATGCAAAGTAACGAGGCTGGAAAATGACAAATGGCTTTGTGTAAAAGATGCCCATATCTGTATATACATATGAAGATAATTGCTTTTGACTGACACAGGAAAGCTGGTACTTGAATACACGAGCGTTCATCGTTTAAACTAAATGTTAGTTTACAACACAACACTGTTACACAGTAAACATGCCCACCATTGTGTCAGACCTTGCAAGAGGCCAATCAGACAGTGGTAGTAAGTAAATCCTTTTGATTGGTGGAAAGTGGGTGAATGAGCTTTGCAAAGAAATAGTCATCATAAGAATGCAGTAAACCACGGTCCGAGTAATAAAAAGTAATCCATACTTTTCTAATGTGTATAAAAAAAAAAAAACACCTGAGACAGATTTCAAAACAACAAAAATAGTAAGAAACAGGGGGACAAACTGTTGTGCTTCTGATCTTAGTACAACATAATAGCTCATTAAAAGTTAGCTAGTGGCTTTGATAAAAGTATTTTACAATTCTTCATACTTTCTTTTCTCTTACATGCTCTGCCCAGTAAACTATGTACATTAATTAACCCATGCATGAAGCATACAGGCGTATGGCACTGCTGTGGGAACCCAGAGCATGCATGTTTTCCTACAACATTTCTCCATTACATACCTGGGCAATTGAGGTATCAAATCCACAGTACACATATACAGTATGTTATTATTGTCCTCTGCTGCATTATTCGCCCCGGTAATTACAGGAATAGCATTTACTGGGGTTAATGAATTAGGAACTGTCACTTCCAGTTCTGCTTTCTTTTTATCTGCTACATATAAATAGTAAATATAGTGAAGTATACATTTGGACTCTGGAAGAGGCATTTGGCATCCAAGCCTTGGATATCTAGCAAGACATTCCCCAATACCCGTACAGAGCAAAAACCACTGCACGTCCACCCATATATTAAAATCTTCAAACATTTGCATCAGTGATGCCACATGGGATAAGGGGAGCAGACCCATGCCCTTGAGTACACAATGTGTCCTATGCCTACATCTCAAGCAGATTAACATCAGTGGTATACTGATAATTTATCTTATACTGCTGGCACATGCATGTGAACAGGGTACTGAACAATTATTAACAATTGCATACAAACAGATATTTTAAGTATGGCATAGCAGATTACAGCTTTAACCATAGAAACACCAGAGAAGATTCTTCTCTTCAATTTTAGAAATCTAGAAGAGAGACATGGCATGAATCTATTGCCCTACGAAACTATAACAATTATAAAATATGAAATGAATTTACTCTAATTTTCTAAATGGTTTTAAAAACTTGAAAACTGTGCAATCTCAGTTCTTTAGAGCCCATGTTTTAGTTGTGTGTAACATTTCTTAAGTTATGAATTTAAGTTCAATTATACTATCATATACTATCATGTTACTACACAAATACATGCTGCAAGCAATATTTACAATCTTGTTATACATTTTCTGTCTTAAGGAATGATTTCCGGACATGCCTTGCTGATTTTTGGTAGATTGTGCTTGTATAAGGTTGCTATGGGGAGTGAATGATACATCAAATAAAACACATTGTATACCACAAGCAGGTTAATATATATGTATATATTAAAAAAATAATAATAATAATTAGTTTCAGCCCTGTTAACAACTGTAAAAATGTGCACGTACAATATTACTTCTATAATAATAATAATAATAATAATAATAATAACACCACCAGCTCAATGGATACAGCTCACATTATTGTCTGTAGTATCTGTTGATTGGGGTACATGTCTTTTAATCATTACTGGAGTATGTCTTTTAATTATTTTATTTATTTTTTAAAGGACCATGTATTCTTTCAGAACCTAAGTGGGAAACACAATACACTCGGATATGGTTATAAAAAAATAAATGAAATTTTTTTTTAAACATTCTGAAGGAGTACAAAGCAATTTAACCCCTTTGGGACGGAGTCAATTGTACACTTTCTGATCAAAACAAAATGTAAACAAAAAATGGAATTTGATCTATATGTCTGTTCAACCGTAATTCACCTCTTTCATATTAAGTGCACTCACACTTATTATATATTGTTTTGTTCAGGAGAAACAGGGCTTTAATTTCTCATGAACTATTCATATATGAAACATAATTTATTATGAATAAAATAGAAAAAACTGAGAAATTAAGATTTTTAAAAACAATTTGTAGTTCCGCCTGACATTTTAGCTGTAAATGTCACAATACTGTTAGCTTTTACTGCAATAAAATGAACATATTTGTATTCAGCAACATCTCACGAGTACAACAGTACCGCCATTTAACAGTTTTTACAGTGTTTTGGAAAGTTAAAGGGTCAAATATAGCACATTCCATTTTTCCGTTTTTTTCCACATTGAAATTTGCCAGATATTAATGTAACCTTTGAGACGGTGTGGTAGCCCAGGAATGAGAATTACCCCCATAATAGCGTACCATTTGCAAAAGTAGACAACCCAAGGTATTGCAAAATGAAATGCAAGCCTTATATTTGACTCTCTAACTTTCTAAAACACCATAAAATCTATACATGGGGGTACTGTTATACTTGGGAGACTTCACTGAACACAAACATTAGTGTTTCAAAACAGTAAAACGTATTACAACAATAATATCGTCAGTAAAAGTGCTGTTCATGTGTAAAAAAAATGCAAAAAGCGTAACTTTCACTAAAAATATCACTGTTGTAATACAATTTACCATTTTAAAACACTAATATTTGTGTTCAACAAAGTCTCCAGAGTAAAACAGTACCCCCCATGTACAGGTCTTATGGTGTCTTGGAAAGTTACAGGGTTAAATATAGTGCTTGCGAATTACATTCCCTGCACTTTCAGCCTTGGTTGTCAGGCATGTCAATCAAATTTTAATTAATAAAAGCACATAATTATGCTAAAAGATTACTCAAATATACACATAGAATTTTAATATACATACCTATATATGTATTTAAATTCTACGTGTATACTTATGTAATCATTAATGTAATTTTATATATATATATATATTTATCTATATATATATATATATGTAAAGGCCTTGGCCTGTAGTTGTGGGAGGGGCTTGAATTCCCTTAAAAGGGCTGCCAATCCCCTCCCACCTTACCGCGGTCAGTCTGGCGAGTCACCCCTCCCACCGCTCCCTCTATTCATATCACCCTCTAAGGTGGGCCCACTTTTATTACAGGCCTACTGCTCTGTCGGTTCCGGCACACCACAACCGACTGGTGTCATTTGAATATGTCTATTGGTTAAATATACTATGTTACACTATCATTACGGCTAGATTGCCCCGACTACAAATATATATATATATATATATATATAAATTTGCGGTTATTTGTATTTTATAGATAGAATGACATTGTATATATATATCCAAGTGTATTTTTTTTACATATATATTATATATATATATATATATATAAATAAAACAAAATACAGTTAGAATGAAATTACATATGTATACATAATTTATTTAAATTAAAAAATATATATATTTATTCATTATTGTAATTATACGTATATATATATATACACATATATAAATATGAAATATATGTATTATATATATATATATATATCTTATATAAATGTAACTTCATTCTAAGTGTATTTTAATACTAATATATGTATATATATCTATATGTATTATATGTATGTATATATATATATATATATATATATATATATATATACACACACACACACATACACACACACACGCACACACATTTATTTAATTTTAAACATGTTTAATTTTTTTTTATTTCATACTTTCCACCAGCAGGGGGACTGTCTGACAGCCCAGACAGTCTCCCTGCAGGCAGATCCCCAGCTAGCTATAGGGGGCCAGATTTGCCGTGTGAGGGCTGCCTGGGCTGTCAGGTAGTCATCCTGAAGAGGATCACGGCTGAAGTAAGTCCACCGGAGCTCCTGGGGTAGAAAGCCAACGGCTTTAAAGCTCATTATAATGGGGACGGCATAGAACGCCATAACTGCGTTAAGGGGTTAAAAGAAAGTTGCCCTCATGAAAATGATAATAAACAATCCGCAAATAAAAAAGTGTATGATAATATTTTGTTTCTTTTACATTGTGTAGTTCAAGCCCCATAATATGTTTGCAGAAAGTGATTGTGGGGAATGACAAGAAAAAACCTGCATGCGTAGAGTATCTCAGTAAGATGGCAGTACTGATGGAACTGAAGATAAATGTTATAATTACCAATGCGGCACATCTTACTGCAGTAGAGGCTTCAAATTTGATAGAACCTCTTAAAATATGCATTATCTTGATAAGCTATTATCAACAAAACAAAACAAACAAACGGAAAAAAACAGCAAAGGACAAAACAAATCCAAAACTAAAATAATTACTATTGCTTCTCTACTGTGGCATTACAATGTCTCAAATATTTTTAGCAGTTTCTAGTACCACACATTCCGCCAAGGTTATTAATATTCACATTGACTTTTATGAAACAGTCACAGAATATGTGACACTGCTCATTTAATTCCCATAATTAAATATGGTATGGTCACATTATTGTATTTTAACACCTTAAACAGTGCTTCGGTTGTGACACAGATATTACTCCTGGGAGCCGTGCAATCATTTTGACAGTCTAATTAACTGTAACGATGCATAAATCTCGCTTTGTTCAGCAGGAATGCGGACGATTTCAGAACAGGATTTGGATGTTGAGCCTTAGAGGTACGCGTGGAAATCTGACATATGAGGTAATCCTGTAACATTAATGTATACGTTCAGTTCTCTCTAAATACGTGGCAGACTATGAGGCTCCAGGCAGGTATTGCTTTGGCTTACAAACATCTCTCGGATTTCACTTATAAGTTTGCTTCTTTATGCAAATTATAAATTTGTAACACACACACACAAAAAATTTGAGATCCTGGCTAAGACATAGAATTTCCGAATGGAAATGAAACTATATGAATTGACACAAATCTCACACAACTTGATTAGGATGAGTTGTTCCACTATCTTAGATGAGTTTGTTTAAAAAAAAAAAAAAAATATTAAGGAGGAAGAATTCCGGTTTTGTCCCATTTTCAATATATATGGTGTACAACTCTTAACACTGGTTCATGTCAATAAAACTTTTTTTTGTAAACTACAATACTTGCTCTTAGAAATGAGATTTTGTAAATTAGATATATTGGTAAATTGGGTTTATCCCTGCGAGTAACTTACTAAATGTAAGAATTTATCCTTTTTTTTTTTTTTTATAAGATCAGATAGAACAATATTTTCTGATCTTACAAATAAAGTAGAAATTGTGCATTGTATTCATGCCTTCCTTTCAGCACATCTTTATGAATGCAAAACTCAATGAAAACTAGTCTCAATCATAAACATACCTATTGTATTTCAATTGATGTTTTGTCAAATTTAAAATGTTAACTTTTTGACTTTCATTTGCTCTATTTGCTTCTAGACAGTGGGAGGTCTTGCTGGATCCTCCATAAACCTCAATGCTGTACTCTTGCGCAAATGCAAAACTGCAAGGGAAAGGTTTAGAAAAGTAGAACTCACTGTAGCAAAGCCCTAGTCCTATCAGGGACTCTCCTTCGATGGATACATCAAAGTACAGTCAATAACAAGCAAAATAGTCAAAGAATCTTCCACCTCCTCCCCAGTAACTGGACGACACACAGCTCTGGGGGTACAATTGAAGTTTATTGGCACGTACATGGCTTTTATGCCCAGTCCCACGCAAGGAGTTTCACATAAAATAATGCAGGGTTTTCAATCCGAGGTTCCTCTGTGCCTGAGAGATAATTGCCTGAGAAAACTCCTCTAATTTAATTATCTCCCAGATACAGAAAATCCAACAAAATATCTTGTACCCCAAAAGTACCTCAATTATACCCCAGAACCCAACGAAAAGTACATTCCCTGATAGCCCCAATCTGAGTGTCCAACATATACAAGAATGACTCAGATTGGTTCAGCAGAAAGGGAATGGCATCGTGGTAAAGTTTTGACCGGCCAAACATGAGGCGCTAGCCCAAAACAGTTCCAGGGAAATTGGTGCCCTGGCCGGTATCCGTTCATGAGGTTCTGGTGCGAACACCATACAAGGGAATCTCTTTATTTCAGGATACAAATGCTCCCCCTGTTGGGTAGTTAATATCTCCCGAAAGTTGTTTGTGTCGGGTTTACCAGCGTTCGCGCGAGTGCCTAGGCGAAAAGAGTTCCAGGCACCCGACAACCAATAACCGCTGCCCACGTTCAGGAGACAAGATGGCCGCCATGTTCTCTTCCACGTGTTTGGTTAAACAAACTGGCGGGCACCCAGGGGAAGCACTTTAATTGTGTCCCTTATGGTTTCGACACTTAAGTGGTTGGTGTCAATGTTCTAATGGGGCACAGGGGTGGTGCCCATTTGGGAGACAAAGGGATTCTGTTCGTATAAAGTCTCCCGAACGGCAAAAGAGGAACTACACGAAATAACAGGGAAAAACAAACTATATGTGGAAGTTCTGCGACAGGGGATACGGACACCCTAAAAATGGGAATAAAAAGTGTATGGCAAGCGTCCATTCCGCTGCACTAACCTTTGCCTGCCCCTCACTGCTGGCAATGTCATTGCCCCCCGAAGGTGACAGTGCCACTTTAAAAAGAAACATAATATAGACCTATTTCCATTTTTTTCTTTAAACATACCTCCCTCTTCCTTCTCCTCTTGAGTCTTGACATCAGATGTACTAAGCTAGCCCTTACTATTTTGTTGAATAATAATATTTGTGTTTGTACATTTAAATCCCATAAAATTTACTTGCTTAAAATAATAGTAAACAAAACATGCTTCTCAAATACGCTAAGTGACAAAACTTCATACTTTGGTTCCCAAAATGTATTTTCCTGCGTTCGGTAGATAAATCTACTGAACACCAACAACCCGCTGGCTCATTAAGTTCAAAGAAAACCACAGGAATCAGTGCTCTCCCTGTGTGGCCGCCGTTCATATAACCGAACAACATGTGCGGAAGAAAATGGTTGCCATTTTGTTGCACGAAAAGAGGCAGCAGGACTTGGTCTTCGAGCGTCTGGAACTCCAAGTCGGACACTCAACCCCACAAACACCAATCAACTTCGCGAACGCCTGTTTCTTTTCAAAGACATGCCAGGAGAGCGCTGTTCGGTAGGTTTGTTCCCACGAACAAGGCAAACAAATCCAACATATGAGCCAGGGGAACCGTTCGAAGTTTTGTTCGGTTTGGAACTCCCGAAATTGACCGGCCGCTACCACAGAAACTATGGTGGCGATGCGGGTGTGTTAATGGGATCTGAGCGCTATTTGGACAACTTGGGCGCTCAGATCCAGGCTATCCAAGGATCTGACATTTATGGGGGTTCCTATATGTTTTGTGTGTGTTATGAATTTTAATATTTTGTATTAAATGCAGAGTCATGGTGTGTATATTGAACTCCTGAATTGCATAAAAGCAAACAATCTGGCCTGAATAAAATATAAAATATAAAAATATTTCTGATGTACCCTTCATCTAGTCTAGGCTGATGTTTGGGTATGTGACTGACGAACCGCTGGATTTACTTTCATGCTGCACTTTGATTCTTGGGAACGTACGAATCAGCGCTCCGGACTACGGGCTATAATCACTAAATCGTTAGCAGTTCGGGAGCCTACGAACAAACAGGTATACAAAATACCAGCGTTCGTTAGACGCTAAATGTACTATAGGCACTTAAAGTGCTTAAGTTCCGAAGTAAGCAAATTAAAGATAGTAAAATAATTCACTGGCTGTGAAATACGGCCTACTAAATGATGTTTGGAAAAATTTATTGGGATATTCTTAAATATTTTTGTGGCTTAAGAGTGGGACATAATATAACTGTCACGTCCCCCGTGCCTCCATACAGCGTGGCCACATCCGATCGATGCGGTCACGCTGTTAAAAAGATTAAAGACCTACCTAAGTCAAATCAGCTTGCCATTCTGCACCCTCATGCAGTGATCCCTGACCGGTGCAGCATTTTAATGAACGCTGGCCGCTGCGGACCCAAGCAACTATGTAGCCCCATCTCCGTCCTCAACAAAAATGGCGCCAATGTGCAGGTGACGTCACGCAAACAACGTGCACGCACGTTCCCGGGTCAAAGGCTATGTAAGCCAATCATAGCCTTAGGAGGGTTATTTAAACTCAAAATAGCATTTGGTCAGTGCCCTGTCGTGGTTTTCACTAATTGGTTAACAGAGAGTGCATTCCTATTCTAGTTCTTTTTGGTATTCAAACTTTTGCTTGTATTTTGACTTCCCCATATTTCTGGTATCCTTAACTTTTGGCTTGTTTGTGTCTCTTTCCGTGTCCCTGACCCCGGCTACTATTTTGACCATTCTTTGTTAACATTAAGTCCGGCCATTCTAAGACCCGGTATACGTTATCATTGTTTATTGTATATTACATAGTTCTGCGTGTTGGGTCATATTGTAATCGTGACAAACTGTAACCGAAACTCCAAAACTGGGCAATTAAATAAGTGTATGGATTAAGCCAACGGGAAGGTAGGAGAAAAGCTGAAACAAGAGGTCTCACCTTGAACTTGGAGGGTGGCAAGATCAGTTATCACACAAGCAAGTACTACTTAACAGAAAGGAAATTGGATATATACAAAAATATTCAGTACAAGTAATACATGCTAATATCGTAAAGGAACATGTTAATATCATTAGGGAATTGAAAAATGTTTGCAACTAGCACAAACGTAACTTAAGTGTAAAATAAAATGACAGCAAAATAAGCCCTAATAATGGACCATATGTCGTACTTAAAAACATGACATGCCAAATATATGTTTTTTTTTACTTTTCATTTATAATTATGTGGGTGTGCCTAAAATTTAACAAGCCACCTTTTCAATCTGTGTAAAAAAGACACTCTGGAATTGTTCCAAATCTCTTTTTTCTCACTGTGGAGTATATTACAATTTGGTGTCAAAAGCAATTTTATAATATTATTCGGCTCTTGCTAGACAGTTTCAAACATGATTACAATAGAAAATTCATGAACCACGTAACTGTAGTAATGACTCGTAAGTCAGGAACGTTTTTTGAGTTGTAAACAGGCATAACTCATGATTTAGTCGTTCTGTTTTTCAGTTTTGCTATGTTGTACCGTCATTACACAGACTATACATTGATCAGTCACAACATTAAGACCAATTGCCTAATATCGTTTAGGTCCCCTTTGTGCTGCCAAAATAGCTCTGATGTGTCGAGGCATGGACTCCATGAGACCTCTGAACGTGTTTCCTGGTATCTGGCATTAAGACATTAGCAGCAGATCCTTTAAGTCCTGCAAGTTACGGGGTGGGGTCTCCATTAATCGGATTTGTTTTTCCAGCACATCCCACAGATGCTCAATCGGATTGAGATCTAAGGACTTTGAAGGCAAAGGCAACACCTTGAATTCTTTGTAACATTCCTGAAACCATTCCTGAACATTTTTGCAGTATGGCAGGGTGTATTATTCTAAGTACCCAGTCATCCAACTGATCTAACAGAAAAAGTGATTCATAAGACAAGGCAACCTTCTTCCATTGTTCTACGACCCAGTTCTTACGCTCACATCCCCACTGACGCCACTTTGGGAGGTGGACAGGGTTTTATCTTAGGCCTTTTGACCAGTCTGCAGCTTTGGAGAACCATATGCAGCAAACTATCAAAGCCAGCTTTACATTTTCAGCAATTTTAGCATCAGTAGCTTTTCTATGTGATTGGACCAGGCAGGCTTGCCTTCGCTCTCTACATGCATTAATGAGCCTTGGTGCCGATGACCCTGATGCCAGTTCACTGGTTGTCCTTCCATGCACCACTTTTGGTAGGCACTAACCACTGGATACCAGGAACATCCTACAAGATTTGTCATTTTGGAGATGCTCTGACCAAGTTGTCATCTATTTGGCCCTTGTCAAAGTCACTCAGATCTTTTCGCTTCCCTATTTTTCCTGCACATGAAATTCAAGATCTGACTGTTCGCTTTCTGTCTAATATATCCCACCCACTGACAGGTGATATTGTAACAATATAATCAATGTTAATCACTTCACCTGTGGTTTTAATGTTGTGACTGATCAGTGTATGTCCTTTATTTGGTATAATTAAGGAGGGTCCATGTTGCGTACACATGTCAAAAACTTGAGGCAGATGTTTGAGGTATTCAGCTTGTGTACAAACACTATAGTCATAAACTCAATTTTGGTGTACTGGTTATTTGGCAGAAAAGTGCTGTCTGTGACTTTTCAAGTTATTTTTAATAATAAATAGCCAACAGTTATGTCAATGTGGTGATTAATCCTCTTTGTAAGTGATCAATTAGAAATCATTAAGTCATGAACAGCAGAAAATAAGTATTGATAAATATTAAATTATATATTCTAGTGAAATCTGAAATTTTAGTTTTTGTTTGAGCAGAAAATAAATTATTGTGAAAGAAATTTCCATGTGATTCATTAACATTCGCAAACCGTGCTATCTGCCATAATCCAACACAAGAATGCCTGGATTAAATTCAAGGAGGCTGAGCCACTGGAACCACGAAAGATAGTTAATAGATAGCTCCTTTTTTGTGAGTGTATTTTTTATAATTTTTCTTTTTTGCCTTTGACGCAAACTATTCTGTTTTTCCTGTTGCTTATTTTCATTTCATATTATGGAAGTTGGTGAAAATATTAGACTACCTGCGGAACATATTTACCTTACAAACACTTTTTGATATTGCTACTAAGTATTACTACTATTGTATTTGGTGCAACCTGTTTTATTTTCTTTATATTTATACAAATAATATCCCCCCCCCCCCCCCCCCCACTACACACACTTACTGTGGATGAGCCTCAGTCATGGTCATGTCTAACACCTTCACTCACACATCTATGAATGGAACTGTCAGTAAAGCTTAAAGTCAAATATAAAGTTACAGGAAAAGCTCTACTGAAAAATGGGTAATATGTGTGTGATTTTATAGGGTACAGGGTGCTCTTAAAGGAAGATAATCTGTTCCCATACCAGATATATACATGTAATAAAAATTAAGAAATGATCCCAAGGCCCAAGCTAATAGTAACTGAGCTACAGCTGCCATTAGCTTAGACATCCATTCATTACATCCTATGTCATGTAAGCAATTGCTGTCAACTGTTTAACTACATATACCATAAATGCCTGGTGGGCTTTCAAAGAAAAAAAAACTTTATTGATGTACTGATTTTATTATTTTGCCATCACTGAAGAATAACCTGCTCATGAAAGTTTTGTTTTGTCTTTTCAATTGCTATTTCTCGTGACACAGTGGCATCTAGTTTCTGGTATTTTTATCAGCAAATTACTCAGTAGTGAAGAAGTAAAAGGGAACTTTTTTTTTTAGAAGTAAACCAACTGCAAACAAAGCTTTACTTCTAGATATAAATTAAGAACTTTAATGAGAATGGGGCAGGAAGCCAACTTATGTATGATGAGGTGCTGCAAAATAGCTAAAGTTATTGAAATTGTACCAAAAAAAAAACAAAAAACGTAATTCAACAGACAAGAAGAAGTAAGAAAATAACACCTTATGTGTTTTTCCCAGAAAATAGGCTAATTATAGGCTGTGATTTTATTTTCATTTCTTAATGCATTCAGTAAAGCCTGGGTAATTTATACCGCATTTCATCTTATGACTCATCTCTCAAGCATTTGAGAAGTGCTGCCTCGATACTCCTATTTTCAGTAGTCGTCAAAATGTATATAAATTTATTCATCAATACCTAATCTTTCTATTGAATAAGCACTAATGTTACATAGAATTAAACTGAGTGGACATTGTGTTAGCATTTCACACAAACAAATACATTTTACATTTGAAATCAAGTTAATGTCTAAAAAATAATGCAATGAAAAAAAACAAACCCATAAAGCCTAACTTGATGCACATATTTTTGTTTTTCGTGTTGAAATTGAGGAAAATTTCTGCAGAAATTACACCACGAAATAAAACACTGAAAATCACTAATAACTTGTGCACCGACACACTATTAGCACTTTTTCTTCAGCACATTTATTTCTGTTTGTTTGTTTTAATGAAGGGACACTAAGTTACTTATATATACATAAAGGTTTTTTGCTTTTCATTCATTTATTTTAGGTTTCCCATACTGTCAGCATTATGTCAACCAGTTAGACCATTGCTTTCCCTTATAATTACAGTAATTTTGACGGACTTATAGGTTCCCCAAAGGTTACACTTACTGTTCTTTTAAGTTTATTTACTATTTTTGTACCGCACAGTGAACCCGGCGCTATGGAAGCATTTGCACATTAGCTAAACCCCTACCGGGTTCTTAACATCTTGGCCAGATCGTCATGTATAATCTCCAGCACATCTTGCTTATTCTTTAATCAGTTGGTACTTCCCAAGTCGTAAAGATAAACTACAGTAAAGCAATATTTCTAGCACCATAGTTCCCTCTGCCCCATCCTCCCTCCCTCGCACCCTACCACCACGGCGCTGCAACGGTTAAAAAAAATCCTTAAGTCACTTACCCAATTCCAGCACCGATCTCCCTCATCAGTCGGTTGGCCCACCCACCCAGAGTGGCGATGGCCGCAAGCAAATTAGGCCTTGCCCATAAGAAAGCATGCAGAGTGTGAGTTAGGTGACCTAAAGTCTGGAAAAGTCCTGGAAGTACCTCTCGTGGCTGTCTAGTAGACAACCACTAGAGGCTGCCTTAGTAATGCAATGTACACATTGTGGTTTCTCTAAAACTGTGTCAGGGTACCTGTAGTCTCTACCTCTGATAAGAGGAGAGACTTAGACGTTTTCCCGTTCAGAAGGGCTGTTTCCTCCGGTTACACGCCGGCCGCGAGGGATCCACGCCCTTTTATGACGTGACGCTCAGTAGCCGACGTCATGACACCAAGCTGGCTCGACCTGTCACTCAAACCCTGAACACGAACCAGGACTCGTCGGGGGTGTGATTACCTCCTAGAACCGGGGTATTTAATAGAGCTTGCCGCATTTGCTCATTGCCCTGTCGTGGTTCTAGCCAGTCTAGTCACTCAGTGCTCGTTTGTCTATTGTCTCTTTGGTTCTGACCCGGCTTGTTTGTATCACTCTGCTTATCTCTGTTATCCTTTGACCCGGCTTGTCTCTCGCTTACCTGTCTTCTCGTTCCCTCGACCTCGGCTTGCCTCTGACCATTCTCTACTTACTCCTTACGTTAAGTCCGGCCATTCTAAGGTCCGGTATACGTACCTACTACACTTTGTACTCTGCGTGTTGGATCCCTGTCCCGATCCTGACATTACGACAGGGCCAATGGATCCTGCAGGTACAAGTAGTCAGCTTGGTCCTTCCGATCCTAGGTTTGACGCCATGGAACATAGAATGGATCAGATGGCCTTAGCACTACAGGCGTTATTATCTCATCCTAATAACCCACCAGAAGAGATGCGTAATAATTCTATCTCCCCTGTAAGTTCAGGTTTAGAGGTAGCCACTGTAGGTGCCTTCTCTCGTATTACCCCACCTGTACGTTATGGTGGTTCTCCTGAGAAGTGTCGAGGTTTTTTAAACCAAATCAGTATCCACTTCGAATTACAACCCCGTTCCTATCCTACAGATAGGGCGAAGGTCGGATTTATTATCACCTTACTCGTTGAGAAAGCTCTGAGATGGGCCAATCCGTTGTGGGAAAACGATAATCCGTTAGTATAAAATTATAATGCCTTTGTAGCTGCTTTTAGAAGAACTTTTGACCCTCCTGGTAGAAAGGTCAATGCAGCCAGATTACTGTTGCGCCTTAGACAAGATAACCAAACTCTTGTGGAGTATGCACTAGAGTTCAGGTCCTTGGCGGCAGAAGTTAAGTGGAATGAACAGGCTTATATAGACGTATTTTTAAACGGATTATCAGATGTAATACTTGATGAGGTTGCTACTAGAGAGCTTCCTGAGAATTTGGAGGATTTAATTTCTTTTATCACTCGCATTGATGAACGCTTAAGAGAGAGACAGAACACTCGAGATAGAACCTGTAGACCTTCCTTCAAACTAGCTCCCTCATTTCTAAGTCCTGAGATCAAAACCTTACCTTTTCCAGAACCTATGCAGATAGGCAATACTCATCTCTCAGAAGAGGAGAGACAGTACAGGAGAAGGGAGGGGCTGTGTATGTACTGTGGAGTCAGAGGTCATTTACGCCTAAATTGTCCTAATCGATCGGGAAACGCTCGCACCTAAGTTTCTCTAGAGGACAGGCCTTGGGTGTTTCTATTTTGTCCTCTACTCATAATTATAAAGATCATAGGCTTGTGCTACCCGTTTCCTTAACTTGGGAAAGGGGAGTAGTAGAGACTGTGGCATTGATAGATTCCGGAGCTGCTGAGAGCTTTATCGACCAAGTTTTTGTCACTAAACACACTATTCCATCTCAGTTAAGGGAGACGCCCTTGGCCGTTGAGGCCATAGATGGTAGACCTTTAGTTGAGCCTGTGATTTTTCGTGAAACCATACCCGTTAACTTAACTGTTGGTATTTTACACGAGGAAGACATATCTCTGTTGCTCATTTCATCTCCTTCTGTTCCCATAGTCTTGGGGTATTCTTGGTTAAAGAGACATAACCCTATTATTGATTGGGAATTAGGGGAGATAATCTCATGGGGTCAGAATTGTCAGGAGAAGTGTTTACAGAAAGTCTCACCGCTTTGCATAGTTAATGCATCCACTCAGTCTACCGACCCTACAGAAGTACAAATACCTCCACTGTATCTGGACTTAAAGGCGGTATTTGACAAAAAGAAGGCCGATACTTTACCCACACACAGGTCCTTTGATTGTAAGATTAATCTACTCCCTGGTACCATGCCTCCCAGGGGCAATGTATACCCTTTGTCTACTAAAGAGAACTTAGTCCTAGAGGAGTATATTCGTGAAAATCTAGACAAAGGATTTATTAGGAGATCTTCCTCCCCTGCCGGGGCTGTTTTTTTTTTTGTTAAAAAGAAGGATGGTACACTGAGACCTTGCATTGACTACCGAGGTTTGAACAAAATAACCGTTAGAAATGCCTACCCGATTCCTTTGATTACCGAGCTCTTTGATCGTTTAAAGGGTTCCAAGATTTTCACCAAGTTAGATCTCAGAGGGGCATATAACTTGGTGAGGATTCAGCAGGGTCACGAGTGGATGACGGCGTTCAACACTCGATATGGGCACTACGAGTATACCGTAATGCCTTTTGGTCTCTGCAATGCGCCGGCAGTATTTCAGGACTTGATCAATGAAGTTCTTAGGGAGTTTCAACAGGACTGCGTTATTGTATACCTGGATGATATTCTTATACATTCTAGGGACATTGAGACTCACCACAGACAAGTCAGAAGAGTTTTGCGCAAACTTCTTCAACATGGCTTGTACTGCAAACTGGAGAAATGTAGTTTTGATCAGTCCCAGACAAACTTTCTTGGTTATGTGATTTCTGGGGAAGGGTTTAAGATGGATCCGGATAAACTCCAGTCCATTTTAGACTGGCCCTTACCTAAGGGTCTCAAGGCCATTCAGAGGTTTATTGGATTCTCCAACTATTATAGGCGCTTCATTAAGGGTTACTCGTCAATTATTGCTCCTATCACCAATATGACCAGACAGGGGGCTGACACTAAGAATTGGTCTACTGAAGCACTTCTTGCTTTCAAAACCCTCAAAGAACTTTTTGCTTCCGCACCAATTTGAGTTCACCCTGATACTACTCTGCCTTTCCTACTCGAAGTAGACGCCTCAGAGACAGGTGTAGGCGCTATCCTGTCCCAAAGGTTAGGTGTGGATAAACCATTACATCCATGTGGTTTTTTTTTCCAAAAAGCTATCTGGCCCGGAGAGCAGATATGACATTGGTGACAGGGAACTACTAGCAGTTATCATGGCTTTAAGGGAATGGAGACATTTATTGGAAGGGACCTTACATCCGGTTACTATTTTGACGGACCACAAGAACTTGTCCTATATTGGGGAGGCCAAGCGATTGTCCTCCAGGCAAGCTCGTTGGTCTTTATTTCTCACCCATTTCAATTACGTACTCACTTACAGACCTGGTTCTAAGAATTCTAAAGCCGATGCTTTGTCTCGCCAATATGAACCTTCTACTGTGTCTGAGCCAGTGTTGTCCTCTATACTCCCCAAGTGCAATATTTTCGCCAACACAAGTCTTAAAATTCATTCTCCACTGCTTGACCGTATCATGAAGTTGCAACATCTGGCACCTAGGCAGACTCCTGTGGCAAAACACTTCGTTCCTCCTGAACTCCAAAGGGAGCTCTTACAGTGTTTCCACGAGAGTAAGGTGGCGGGGCATCCTGGTATTCGCAAGACATATTCCTTAATCTCTAAAGATTTCTGGTGGCCTTCTTTACGAAAGGATATTAAGGATTTCATTGCAGTGTGTGAGATCTGTACTAAGACTAAGCAACCTCATACTCTTCCATGTGGTCTATTACAGCCCTTGGGCATTCCAGAAAGACCATGGTCCTGTTTGGCCATGGACTTTATTGTTGATTTGCCTATTTCTAAAAAACAGACTGTTATTCTCACTGTAGTCGATAGGTTTACTAAGATGGCTCATTTTGTGCCTTTACCTAAACTTCCGACTTCTCCTGAATTGGCGGAAATATTCGCTAAAGAAATTTTTCGTTTACATGGGATACCTTCCGAAATTATTTCTGATAGAGGTTCCCAATTTGTTTCACGTTTCTGGAGATCTTTCTGTTCTCAATTGGGCATCAAATTGAATTTTTCTTCTGCTTATCACCCTCAGTCTAACGGAGCTGCTGAACGTACCAATCAAAAAATTGAACAATATTTGCGTTGTTTTGTCTCCGAACATCAGGACGATTGGGTCGGTTTGATTCCTTGGGCAGAGTTCGCACACAATAATCTTGTTTGTGATTCCACTCGTTCTAGCCCCTTTTTCATGAATTATGGCTTTCATCCTTCCATTCTTCCCTCGGTCTCTCCTTCCCAAGGGGTACCGTCGGTTGATGTTCATGTTGCCAATCTGAGGAAGTTGTGGGATCAGACTCGACAAATTCTCCTACATAATTCTATGTTGTTCAAGAAACACGCTGATAAACGCAGAAGGGCGGCTCCTGTTTTTGTTCCTGGTGATAGGGTATGGTTGAGTACAAAAAACATTCGTTTAAAGGTTCCTTCTATGAAGTTCGCGCCTCGTTACATTGGTCCTTACAGGGTCCTGGCTCGTATTAACCCGGTTGCGTATCGTCTAGTACTTCCATCTGCCTTACGCATCCCTAACTCTTTTCATGTTTCCTTGCTGAAACCGTTAATTTGCAACAGATTTTCCTCCACTGTTTCCTCTCCTCGCCCTGTTCAGGTTGAGGGCCAGGAGGAGTACGAGATCAACTCCATCATCGATTCTCGAATTTCTCGAGGGAGGTTACAGTATCTTGTCGACTGGAAGGGATATGGTCCTGAGGAGAGGACTTGGGTACCTCAGAAGGATGTTCATGCTCCTCGCCTCCGCAGGGCTTTTCAATCCCGCTTTCCATCTCGTCCCGGATGCTTCCGCCCGGTGGGCGTTTCTGAGGGGGGGGGGGTACTGTCAGGGTACCTGTAGTCTCTACCTCTGATAAGAGGAGAGACTTAGACGTTTTCCCGTTCAGAAGGGCTGTTTCCTCCGTTCCTCGCGGTCTCTCCGGTCGGTTACACGCCGGCCGCGAGGGATCCACGCCCTTTTATGACGTGACGCTCAGTAGCCGACGTCATGACGCCAAGCCGGCTCGACCTGTCACTCAAACCCTGAACACGAACCAGGACTCGTCGGGGGTGTGATTACCTCCTAGAACCGGGGTATTTAATAGAGCTTGCCGCATTTGCTCATTGCCCTGTCGTGGTTCTAGCCAGTCTAGTCACTCAGTGCTCTCAGTATGTCTATTGTCTCTTTGGTTCTGACCCGGCTTGTTTGTATCACTCTGCTTATCTCTGTTATCCTTTGACCCGGCTTGTCTCTCGCTTACCTGTCTTCTCGTTCCCTCGACCTCGGCTTGCCTCTGACCATTCTCTACTTACTCCTTACGTTAAGTCCGGCCATTCTAAGGTCCGGTATACGTACCTACTACACTTTGTACTCTGCGTGTTGGATCCCTGTCCCGATCCTGACAAACTGCAATGTTTTACATTGCAGCACTAAGGGCAATAGGGATACTCTACCCAGACTACTTCAATGAGCTGAAGTGGTCTGGGTGCCCATAGTGTCCCTTTAACTGACAAACTTGCATGTGCAGTGCAATTAAGACAAATATCTAATTTAACAATTTAAATCATCTGTATACAACCACAAATCGCAAAACTCATTGCTACACCACCAAACATATCTGTTAAGCTCAGAATGACTGAAGGCATACAAATTGAGTTCAGCATACTAAACAATCTTAATCTATAACAGGGTAAGCACAGCCTTTACCCTGTCATTTTAAATACCATAAATTGATTACCTTTCTTCTTTAGGAAATTCATAAGACGTAGTCCCGTTTATCTGGCAAGGTTTATGAGAAGGACTTGCACAGTCAAGACTTTCTAGATCTGAAGCAAGTGTGGGAACTCTGTTTTGCTGAATATCCCACTGGCGTGCAGCATTGCAAATCGCTATTCGTTTTTTCTCCTGGAACAAAAAGCATGATAAAAGAAAGTTATGGATAGTACATTACAGAAAACTGAACAACCAATACAAAAGTTATATTCTCCTTTCTTCATACCTCCTAAATCTCCCAGGTTTGTCCCCATAAAGTGGTAAACAAATGCGTTAATAGACACTCACACTCAGATAAGTGCATTCAGGGATTAACGCCCCATGGGCTAAGCACTTCAGAAGCACTCTGCGTATGGTCTTAACTGAGTAGGGCTGGCTAGTTTGATGGATAGTACACAACGCTTACAAGCCCATAATCTGGGTGCTCTCTCTTATGTACAACCAACCTCATCTTCCTTCCCATTGTTGGGAGATAGGTTTACTGTTGTAAACTTCTCTGTGGAACGTAATTCATAAATTGATTGATAAAAAGTACATTTAAATCACTTAGCCTCTGAAAACCTAAAACAGCACCATAAAAAACAAAAACAAAACTCACATTTTCTTTTTCTTTTAATTCTTTATTTTATTTGTGCAAAGGTGAAACATGTGGTTTAGCACTGCCACAACAGCAGGTGCAACTCGGTGATATACATAAGATAACATATGGCAATAGAGATTAACATTGCACATTTTTTAAAGGTAAATTAGCAAACAGGTTTATGTCTAAATCGTCAATAAATGAGAGATATGCATATATATTAATACAAGCTAGGCGCAAGCTGGGTGACTATATTTGTCAGTAGTTTAGTTAGGGCGCTTATACAGTCGCTTTTCTAAGCTTAGTAGTTTAGTTAGGGCGCTTATACAGTCGCTTTTCTGAGATTAGTAGTTTAGTTAGGGCGCTTATACAGTTGTTTATCTGAGATTAGTAGTTTAGTTAGGGCGCTTATACAGTCGCTTATCTGAAATTAGTAGTTTAGTTAGGGCGCTTATACAGTCGCTTTTTTGAGCTTAGTAGTTTAGTTAGATCGCTTATACAGTCGCTTTTCTAAGCTTAGTAGTTTAGTTAGGACGCTTATACATTCACTTTTCTGAGATTAGTAGTTTAGTTAGAGTAGAGTAGTGTCATATCAAGACATGCAGGTTCAGCTATATATTCGCACTCCGCTTAACGCTACTGAGGTGCTCGGTGTACGTGTAAACCGTACAAGGCGGGCGTTCTAGTGTAGCATGAGATATAACATTATATACAACCTAACACGTAAAACATCATTGCTAACATTTGCAATAAAAACGAGTGTCGTGCTATCAGGGTTAGTGATCAAAGCATTATATATCATGAGGTCGTGCGTGGAAAATTAGTAAAACAACGTTAAACAGTGGCGGTAATGCACTTGTGAAACATCATATAAACACAATAAACTACTTGTGAGGCTATGTCATCTTGAACATGCACAGCGAGTGAAGGTGAGCGGCTGCTTAATATTTTCGTTTGAATGTCTCGCTGTAACAGGTCAAGGCAATTGTGTCCAGCATATTGGGCAAGAAAGTCCGGTAGTAGGAAGCATACTAAAGGAATAGTGTTTAGGACTAAATTAGACAGTCAAACAGGAGCATTGCCAGGATATGACTGAGTAAGTTCGGTAGTGGCATGTCGGTAACCTCCAGCGTTAGGGGTCTTGCAGCGTGGATGGCAGAGCTGCAGTGAGGCATTTTGCCGCCATCAGCCGATGCCCCTGCAGCGAGCCGGCCCAGGTCTCAGAAGCGGCGTGAGGATTAGGGAGTCCATGCATCCCGGTTGGTTCAGTTGGGGGTTCATGTGATGGAGCCTCAATATGATGCAGTGGGCCCATAAGTGTGGTTGAAGTCTTTTAGCTGTACCCTGTATCTTCGTGTGGGGCTCTGCTTCTTCCCCCCTCCAGCCTGATGGTCCTGGTAGCCGGCGTGGTGATGTGTTCTTCGAACGGGGCCCATAGCTCGGTCCACGGACTGGAGCATGTCCCTTGGGTCTTCCTCGTGGCTGTGGGTGTCGTGGTGATGTGTGAGCCTTCTGTCTGGGTGATTTGGGTACATGGGGTCGGATTCTGCCTGGTCTTTGTGCAGTGCAGTAGGGGCGGTTTGGGCAGGCTAGTTTGCTTCGGTTTCCTGCTTGGATGGTTTTGGGTGCTGGGTACTGGTGTAAGCGCCCAGGCGCTGGATAAGGGTCACTAGTTGGTGGGTGCTTCGAGGGAGTGGGGGGCCCAGGTGGAGCAGTTTTACCCAGCCTACCTTCCAGCTTCCTCCAGAATGCCTCGAAGTGACGGTTGAGTCGTGCTAGGACATCCAGCTTTTCGTCGGTCGGGTAGTCAGCACATATCTCGTCCGCCATTGTAGGTAGGCCTCCGCTTGTTTTTCGCGCTATTACGCTCGAGGTAGCCGACCCTGGGCGGACCGGGATCACCCCCGCCGGTTCAGGGGGGGGGTAACAGGGCTTACTTGTGCGGCAAGAAGCTCCATAGCGCTTCCCGAGCAGGGGAACGGCCGCCTCCCCCGTCCGGCGCCCACTAGGCCGCAATGCCGTTGGCTGTGTCATCTGGCTCCGAACTGGCAATAAAACATCTCGCTGTGTGCCTTTTGTCGTGGGTGGCCAGTGGATGCTGGAACCTGCATGTTGTTTTAGCCGATTATTGCTTGTTTTGCCCATCTTGTGCTGGAGCACGCGGAAGATGCGTCTATCCGCCATGATGGTCAGGCCCCGCCCCCAAAACTCACATTTTCTAGGCTACTTTTTCTAAATAAAGGAGATGGATACCACTTTGGTATAACAAAGGAAAAATCTTTCCAGATATCTAGATGAAAATAGAACTGACATAGGGTAATATCGTCAAATACCAGTTAACCCACAAGGTATAAAAAGCACTCACAAGATGGCAAATGATTTTCAGCCCATCAAAAATGAAGCCCGAACGTCTGTAGGTTCAAGTGACTTCAGGCGTGATGTATAGGAGCTTTGGTATGGAAAGATAGAAAAAACAAATATAGTGCAGACGGGAAGCACAAAAAACACAATTTATTAGAATGCACTTTCAGGATAGAAGTTAAAATAGGCATGTCTCCGTATACAACGGATCTGCCGCTGATCTATATGGTGTAAAAAGGATCAGGAACCAGCAGAAATACAGAAACAAAGTACCAACAAGAGATAAACTCAGAGTCTGTGTGCTTTTCATCCGACGCGTTTCATCTCACAGACTTCTTCAGGGATGTATGTCATCGTCTTCTCAGCCTTCTTTTAAATAGTGTGGGTGTGCGTTCCACGTTGAAACGCCACATAGTTTCCGGTTCTGGAACGTATCTGAGGATTACTATCACTATTTAAACGAAGGCTAAGAAGATGACGGCATACATCCCTGAAGAAGTCTGTGAGACGAAACGCGTCAGATGAAAAGCATGGAGACGGAGTTTCTCTCTTGTTGAGACTTTGTTTCTGTATTTCTGCTGGTTCCTGATCCTTTTTACACCATATAGATCAGCTGCAGGTCTGTTATATACGGAGACATGCCTATTTTAACGTCTATCCTGTAAGTGCATTCTAATAAATTGTGTTTTTTATACTTACCATTTGCACTATATTTGTGTTTTCTATCTTCCATTGAACCTACAGATGTTCGAGCTTCATTTTTGATGGGCTGAAAATCATTTGCCATCTTGTGATTGCATTTTATACTTTGTGGGTTTACTGGTATTTGATGATATCACCCTATGTCAGTTCTATTGTCAGATTTTTCCTTTGTTATACCAAGGAGGTATTCATCTCTTATATTTAGGTGATTTCATCCCTTGTACACCTCACTTATATTTTTGTTGTTTGCCTATTTGTCTTTGGTGCTTGGTGGACACACTTAAGTGGGTGTTACATATTGCATATATTGTGGTCATATATATTTTTTGTGGTTTATACTTTTTTTACATGCTGTTTCGTACCTTGTGATGCTGCAGTTTGGTACAAATAAAGCAAAAATAGTAAAAACATAATTATAATTTATGGTTATGCTTAAAATATCGCACTCTACAAAGAAAACACACTCTGTAAATACATAAGAAATGCATGAAAATTTCCTGGCAGCAAAACTGTAGAAGGAACTGTATTTATTAAAAGAAAATATAATTTTGCTTTCAGCTGAATTCTTTTCACCAGATAACTCAAGTACAGCATGTAAGTTATTTCGGTTCCTGCAGCCCATAATAATTTTGATGAATAGGGTTCATTATTATAAATAAGTCTAACCATAACATAGTTTCTTAGAAGATATACCGTAGCTATTTAGATACTGATGGTTTTGTTTTATATGCAGAGACAATCAAGACAAATCTCTTTTCATTAATGGGGATTTTCACAGAATTCCAACACTTTTCATATATAGACACGTTTTATATATAGAGGCAATTCACCAGTGACAGAAGCCGGGAATTATATGCCCATCTGAGCAGTGACTAAGTAGATGAAGCATCAGTGGAATGCTGGGTCCCACGGTGAATATTTTCCTTTCCTTCTGCCAACTCTTCTGCCTAAGTCTAAAATGTATATTTTATCATGCATGTCAAATGATTTCACACAGTTAGTCAAAACTTGCTGTGTTTTGGAGAAAAACATTCTCAGAATAGTGAATATTTCTAAGTTGTCCTTAAAATGAACAGTATGTGACATGAAACCAATTATTCTGGTACGATCATAAATAATAGTACCATTTGCTCACGTACGGACAGAGAATTGTGGTTTGTAAGTACAAAAAAGTGGAAGCCTTTTTTTGCGAGAATTGTACTTCGGAGATCAAATGCTTCTAAAAAAGCTAATCAATCCAAAAGATTTCTAGAATTCATATTAAACAGGGAAAAATAACTCCATGGGAAAAAGGGGCATCAAGTGTCTCGAGCACCAAGCAATACTGGAAACAACAGACAAAACCGACCATTCAAAGGAAGAGGCGTCTTGACTTCCCCTGAGGGCGCCAACTCAGTACCTGAGATGATACAAACCAATGTCATTATAACTCAACACACACTAGATCTTGCCAACTTGAATTGTAATCCTCCCAGCACATGTACCATTCACGATATTATTCGTGTTCAATACTAGGGGTGATTATTTCTGATGACTTAAAGGTAGGCAGACAATGTAATAGAGCAGCAGGAAATGCTAGCAGAATGCTTGGTTGCATAGGAAGAGGTATTAGCAGTAGAAAGAGGGAAGTGCTCATGCCATTGTACAGAACACTGGTGAGACCTCACTTGGAGTACTGTACACAGTACTGGAGACCTTATCTTCAGAAGGATATTGATACCTTAGAGAGAGTTCAAAGAAGGGCTACTAAACTGGTTCATGGATTGCAGGATAAAACTTACCAGGAAAGGTTAAAGGATCTCAACATGTATAGCTTGGAGGAAAGACGAGACAGGGGGGATATGATAGAAACATTTAAATACATAAAGGGAATCAACACAGTAAAGGAGGAGACTATATTTAAAAGAAGAAAAACTACCACAACAAGAGGACATAGTCTTAAATTAGAGGGACAAAGGTTTAAAAATAATATCAGGGGGGGCGGAGCCTGACCTCAGAGGAAGATGGACGCCTGATTCCCGAGCTCTCTCTCCCCACAGCACGCTAATCCACTAACATCGCCACCCCTGTTAGTCACAACCATCTACAAACAACATTGAACGGTGCCACTCATCCTACCCAACCTCCGACACCATGGGCGGTGGGAAGAAAAAACGGGATCAAACCCCGTCGGTAGCAACACTCTTCCGTACGCCGACCACCTCACAGAGGCCTACTAACTCCCAACTAACAGAAGAGGATGACTCTGAACCCGAGGATACCGTCCCCTCATCGGACACAACAGCCCCACTTACCATCGGGGTACTCCGTGGCATGCTCCGCGAGGCCACCGCCGACATCAAAACCCACGTGGCCGCGGAAATCACCAAACAGCTTGAGGGCCTCAAAGCTGAAGTGACTACCCTAGCTTCCAGGACAGACCAGGCGGAGACCCGCATATCTAAACTAGCGTCTACCACACAGGAACATGCCCAAGACATCGCATATTTCCATGGCAAAATTTCAGCCCTAGAGGACGGCATGGAGGACCTTAAAATAATATCCGCATCCGCGGCCTACCCGAGGCGGTCTCCCACGAGCAACTACTACCCACGCTTAAAGCCATATTTCAAAGGATGGCCCCGGATCTCACACCCATCGACCTGGAAATAGACAGGGCTCACCGGGCCTTGAAACCGCCCAACCTTAACCAAACTATCCCGAGGGACGTCATCACCCGCCTCCACCATTTCACGGCAAAGGAAAAATTGATCCAGGCGGCAAGACACGAACAGCCCAAATACAAAGACACCATGCTCACCTTTTTTCAGGACCTCTCACCGCTAACGTTGAAGAAGCGGAGAGACCTCAAACCCCTCACTATGGCCCTCCACCAACAAGGGCTGAAATACATGTGGGGCCATCCCTTCAAGTTGATTGTCAGAAAGGACGAACAAACCCACATACTCCTGCATCCAGCAGAGATGGGGCCCTTTGCGGACTCGCTGGGAGTCCAACTGTTGCAAAACACCTCCGCCTTCCGACGAGAGACCGACGCCCGCCAAGACACCAGGCCCCGCTCTCCACGTCCCCCTAAAAAGAAAAGACCACAGCCACGAGAACCGGAGACCGGCAACGCTTCGCAAGATTGGTAACCGCAACACTTCCCTGACCCCAGCATTACCTGCACCAAGATGACACTCACCACAACCCTGCATGACACACCAGACGCCCTGCTACCCGATGAACTCCCCCTCTGCTGAACGAGACCTCAAACTTCCACCTGCCCCGATCATTGATCTTCTGGTCAGGCCTGGGAAGCGCTCCCCCGAACTCTCCACCACAACTAAACCAAAGACACCATCCCGGGCCCATATGATTCACCTGCCGAGCCCAGGAAAAGGGACTCTACCACCGGACTATGCCACGATATAGCAAGTATACCAGGGGACCTTGGGGTGGGACCGGAGGGACTTGGGGTGGGGGGTCCACGGGGTTATGTATGTGGGTCGAGATCCCTGAAATTATGGCACAATCCCTTAGCCACCTGGGGGGCATACTTACGCTTTCCTGTCAGGACCATTGGATTACTCCCCCGACAGGTGCCCCGACCCGACCCCCTATCACTTCTTGCCCCATAGTCTCTCCACGCACCCAAAGTAGGCCTATTAAGGGACCGGAGCGTACTGCCACTAGCCAAGATAGGAGGATCACCCCCCACCGCTCTCAATGCCCAAGACCACGATAGACGGCTGGGTAACAAGACCGGACCCTAACCCCCCCATTAGCAACATACCTCTATCATAGCACTATAAAATAGAAGGGAAACAATATTTACATATAATACAAAAATCTAACAAAAACTAAATAAATAAATAATAATAAATAATAAAAGGGGGAAAAAAAAAAAAAAAAAAAGAACAATAAAAATTATAAAAAATAAACAAGAAATAGGGTGGGGGGAGACAATGAAGGGGGAGAATCAATCAATAAATAAATAAGTAAATAACAAAAAAAAAAAAAAAAAAGACATTATAAAAAAAAAACTGAAAAAAAAACAAAAAAACAATACTTTAAAAAAAAAAAAAAAAAAAAAGAACATTTATAATACCATAGAAACCAATAACAGGAGGTTACACAGGGGAGCATATACGTTATACGGATAAGGGAAAGGAAGGGTGAAATCTACATCCCCAGGTATGCCTCTATCTGGGGGAGTGAGACCACTGGGGTACACGGCAGCTCCCTATGGACACCCTCACTCCTGACGGATCCCTACCTAACTCATGTCTTACCTGGATACAGGGAGATGACCTTGAGACATTCGGGACAGGCCCCAGAATAGGGAACAGCTCTTGGGAAGGGGGGAGCAGACACTAAGATACACCATAGGACCTTAGAAATTATACTTTAAACCAACCCTAGAGAGGGGTCTGCTCTCATAACCCTCCTAACCTGCTCTAACACTCCATGTCCTACTGACTAAGCCCAAACATAGGTACTGGGCAAACAAGAAGTCACTAATGCTGGGAGCCGTAACTCCTGACTTGGCGCCCCTACACCTTGATATCTATTGTCTATGCACACAACTGCGGGTAAATGCAACCTATAATCCCTACTTGTTCAATGTTGTTAATTACTGTTCAGTTATGCCTTCAAATGCTTTTATTTTTATGTTTGTTCCAGTCCGGAATAGCACTTCACCCCCAGAAGCTGAAAACAATGGACTCGACATGGGACTGACCCCACTTCAATGACGCACCTCACAGACCATCAACCCCACATCGAGACACCCATCCCGGACGCCAACTGACTTCTATCTCCCACTTGTGACTCCACAGAGAAACCACTCCCGGCACTACCTAGGACAGCTATCTTGAGAAACCTACAACCGTGAGTGTACCATACCACTGCGTGCTGGGGGGGGAGGACAGAGGGAATGTGAAAACCTTCCTCCTCTCCCCCCAGACTTACACAAACGCCCACGACAGGGCACGAAGCACATACGACCCCTCACCCCTCAGGCAACACCAACACCCCCCCAAACAACACCACCTGGCTAGTACTCTATAAGACCAGGGACCCTACAGACCCGATTCCCCACACCCTTACCCTCCAGCCCAAGACGTTACACCCCCACCCTTCCCTTGCCTCACAGCCCTCCCTCGCAACTAAGCTACCACTTCTCTCGGGGACCACCCCGTCCCACCGTACCCCCACCACACCTATAACACCTGAAATGCCTAGGACACTCTCGTGTGTATCACTTAACTGCAAAGGCCTCAACAACCCAGCTAAAAGACACCAACTTTTGAGATGGGCAACCCGCTCGCGAGCGGAACTAATCCTCCTCCAAGAAACACATTACGTTGACTCTAGACCCTTTCCTTTACGCAACAAACACTACACCACATGCCACCTAGCTAATTCCCATCACGGTAAAAACAACGGAGTGGCCATCCTGATCCACAAATCCTGTCCGATTCACTTCACGCGCTCTATCCCGGACCCCCAAGGCAGATACCTCACAATAGTGGGACATCTGGGGACCCAAAAATACGCAATCACTTCCATTTACGCTCCCAATACCCCTGACCCATCCTTCTGGTCGACCCTCAGGGCACACTTAAAACTATTTAGCTCCCACCACCTGGTTGTAGGTGGGGACTTTAATGCGACTATGGCCCCTGAATTTGACCGCAAACGCCCCACGCTCCACACGAAAAGGTCCACCCCCCACCCAACGAGACTGGACAAATTGCTCTCAAACTTCGCACTCCACACAAACCTCCAGGACGTATGGAGACTACAACACCCCAACACCCTAGACTTCTCATTTTACTCGCATCCCCACACCTCATACTCTAGAATTGACATGTTCCTAATCTCCCCCTCCCTGCTACCCCAGGTCACAAACTCAACAATAGGCACCATTGCATGGTCCGACCATGCAGAAATCTCCCTTGAAATGGACATTCCCATAGCGTCCAGGCCCTGGAATTGGAGACTAAACCCCACTCTACTGCAAAACCCTGACATCACGAGGGACACACGCGCAACCATAGAAAACTACTTTACCGAAAACTCACACTCGGTCACCTCAACCAGCTCCCTGTGGGCAGCACACAAGGCAGTGGTTAGGGGCACACTGATTGAACAGGCCACCAGGCTCAAAAAAAAGAAGCTCAGAGAACTGGAACACCACATATCCTCCTTGAGAACCGCCTCGGCCCTACACAAACTAGACCCCTCCTCAGACAAGCTGGCCCAAATAAAGATCCACCAACAGGCTATCAAATCCTTCATGGCCAAGGACTCCCAAAAGGCGCTCTTGTGGACTAAACAACTCTATTATGATAAGTCCAATAAAGCGGACTCACTCTTAGCCCGCAAACTACGCCACAAAGTGCAAGCCAAAAATATCGATAAGATCAACTCCCCCGGCGGCACCACACACACTACCCCAGACCGAATTGCCGCCACCTTTGCCAAGTACTTCACTGAACTCTATGACCATAAAACACACCCTAGGCACGATCAATCCCACTCGCTTGACCCCCAAGCCATCGATTCGTACCTCCGAGGCATCCCCCTCCCTGCACTGCCAGATGAAACCAAACAATACCTCACTTCACCCACCACAACGGAAGAAATTGCCCTCATAATTAAATCAATCAAACCTCATAAATGCCCAGGTCCGGATGGCTTCACGGGCCAATACTACAAATCATTTTCGGCTGCCCTCCTTCCACACCTCGCCTCGCTCTACAACTCGCTACTCCAAGGTGAGGCCCTACCTGACGATATGCTGCGGTCAAACATCAGCCTCATCCCGAAACCAAACAAGACACTCACCGACCCAGGCCACTATAGACCGATATCCCTCCTCAACGTAGACATCAAAATCTTCACGAAACTTCTGGCGAACCGCATCCAACACTCCCTACCCAAATTAATCCACCCCGACCAGGTGGGATTTATCCCCTCGAGACAGGCCAATGATAATACCAGACGCACTTTAGATCTCATTTGGGTAGCAACACACCGGAAGATCCCGACCCTTCTATTGTCCATGGATGCCGAAAAGGCATTTGATCGCCTCCTTTGGCCTTTCCTATTTACCACCCTCAGGAAATTTGGATTCCCCGAACCCCTGATAGAGGCCCTGTCTTCTCTCTATAACAACCCAAGGGCCACCCTCCTTATACCCAACTCCATCCCAACATCAATTACAATTAAAAATGGTACCAGGCAGGGCTGCCCTCTCTCCCCGCTCCTCTTCGCCCTCTCCCTTGAACCCCTCCTGCAAAAAATTCGTGATTCCCCATTAATCACCGGTCTCATTGTGAGACAAAAGGAGTACAAAATATCGGCCTATGCCGACGATATCCTCCTCACACTCACCAACCCTCTACAATCCATACCTCCCCTGCTGGCACTACTGGACGAGTACGCTGCAGTCTCGGGGTACAAATTAAACCTAGACAAAACGGAATCTCTCCCAATCGGAATCCCAGAACATGACCTGAATGACCTACGACGCTCACACTCTTTTAGGTATCACGACACCAGCATTCGGTACCTCGGCATACTCCTACCGGCTAACCCCGACTCCACATACGATTTAAACTACCCCCCCTTAATCCAACAAGCCTATACGGACCTCCAGACCTGGAACACCATGCCTATCTCATGGTTGGGGAGGATAGCCTCCGTTAAAATGAATCTACTCCCCAGATTCCTGTACCTATTTCAGACCCTACCCGTCCCTATCTCCCGAAAGGACTTCAAAGCACTTCAGACGAAAATCGACAATTTCATTTGGTCTAACAAAAAACCCAGAATAAAAAGATCCACGATGTACAAAACCACGAAAACAGGCGGACTGGGGCTCCCCAACTTCCTACACTATTTCCAGGCGGCCCACTTGACACAAATACAACACCTACACGCCCCCCCAGGACTTAAATTATGGGTGGACCTCGAACACGATCTGTTGGGTGGGGACCACCCCTCACTGCTCCTCTGGGTTCCCAAACATTCCAGACCCGCCACTCCACAAACGCCCCCAGCCCTTAACACCTCTTTCCAGATATGGGACAAGACCGTACCACATACCCGACTTGTCAACTCCCCCTCACCCCTAACCCCAATCCTCCGGAACAAACAATTCCCTCCCGGCATGAATCCCAGAGACTTCGCACATTTCGAAGACAACAAACTCTACCGCTTCTACCACTTCTTTCGATCCAACCAGCTGCTCCACTTCCCAGATCTGCCCAGGCACACACCACTGAACACCTTTGACCACTTTAGATACCTCCAGATCCGCAGCTTCCTACAACACCCCCTTCACTCCGCCACGGCCACCACTACCCTGACCCAATTCGAAAGAGACTGCTTACACTCCCCGATACGCAAAGGCCAAATCTCCTTCATCTACCTCCAACTAAACTCCTCCTCCCCGTCAGAAGCACTCGCATACACCAAAGCGTGGGAAAGGGACATCGGCCCCCCCAATGACCCGTCAGACTGGTCGGCAATATGGGAAGCAACTGCATCCCTAACCATATGCGTTAACCATAGAGAACAGGCCTACAAAACGCTCCTCCGATGGTACCTGACGCCCCTACGGATGAAGCAAATGAAATGCTCGACCACGGACGATTGCTGGAAGGGCTGTGGGTCACAGGGCACCTACATTCATGCCTGGTGGTACTGCCCACACATCGCACAACTCTGGACGAAAATCGCAGACCTAGCATCAGCTCTCCTTCATACTGAGATCCCTCTTGATCCGTGGGTCTGGTTACTATCCAAACCCCATCCCCCCCTATTTAGGGCACAAAACAAACTACTCGCTAAAATCGCCTTGGCCGCGCGGCGTACAATTGCCGAACAATGGGGCAACAAAAACATTCCCACCATGGACACAGCTATTAAGAAAATAGAGGAAGCCAGGGAAATGGACAATCTCTCGGCCCTACTTCACGACACAACCCACCACCACAACAAAATATGGGACCCCTGGATCATATATAGGCTGACCCACCCCTAAACTTTCCCAACTCCTACAGACATCAGCCGTCCTACTCCACTACGACCCCTCCAAGATACCACTTCTTCGACCTCCCCTAACCCCCTCACCCCCCACCGACCCCCCATGCAACTTCGCCAGACCACTGACAATCGACCCACCAATGTTATTCCCAACCTAAACTGACACTTCAACCCCTGCCTCACACAACTGAAGATTCTCCAATGGAAACGAGGGTACCACGCCCCCCCCAAGACACCGACCCCTCACTACCCGAAACCTTCAAAGGGCCAACACCCCCACGCCCCTCTCCCCATAACTTTCACCACAAGGCCCCCACCGCCCTGGAAGGGCTCTTGTCCCGAAACGGCCACCACAGATCACTGACTCTGACAGCTCATGGCCCAACCACAGCGACCAACCCCGCACCAGACCGCGAGAGGCCGGTCTCATGGAGACCACAGAGATACACGAGCGGACACGCTACCCCCCCATCTCCCAACTACCCTACCCACCACTGTTACCCCCCCAGACACATAGGGTACTAACCTAAAGACACAATCACTGAGCGACAGCTCACCCCCATGACACCCTCAAGACCATCAGACAACGTCAGCTAAAGAGACCATCGTTAAAGGACATCTTATTCACGAGCCATAGTTATCCCGGCCTCTTTCTCTCCGGCTCAGACAAGCCAAATCCTTACTCACTCAAATATGTGAATTGTACTTGTACCCCTCCCCTCTTTTCATTCTGTACCCCACATTAACAGTTGAAAAATTGAAAATAAAGAATTTTGAAAAAAAAAAAAAAATAATATCAGGAAGTATTACTTTACTGAGAGGGTAGTGGATGCATGGAATAGCCTTCCAGCTGGAGTGGTAGTGGTAGTAGTAAAGGAGTTTAAGCACGCGTGGGATAGGCATAAGACTATCCTAACTATAAGATAAGGCCAGGAACTAATGAAAGTATTTAGAAAATTGGGCAGACTAGATGGGCCGAATGGTTCTTATCTGCCGTCACATTCTATGTTTCTATGTTTACTATTGGAGTCTGTGAAACCTTTACTGTAATTTATAGTGAAAAAACAACAATAAATTAGAACAAAAAAAAATTTAAAACAGGGAAAAATTTCATAAAATTATACAACTAATTTGAACAACATATGGTGACTTACGTTATGGACAAGGATAAGTATTTTGTTATTCTGGCTGATGGTCAACCAGATTGGAGCATTATATTGAGAGGGCTAATCTGGAAAATACAGTACACTATGTACCAATATGTATAACTCTAGCAGTTATCCAGTCATAAGGAAGTAAGGATTCATAACACAAAAGTAGAATATAACAAACTTACTTCTTAAGTATTCTGTCTTTATTTTGCTAGGTGGTGGATTAAGAAGCAGCAGCTGACAGAGGTTATCGATATTTTGATAAGTACCTCTAATGCACATATCACCACAAGGCTTTTAGCAATTTTTTATGTTTAGGATGTAAAATAGTGCTATATTAGACACACTATCTCCCTTTTAAAAGGTTTTAAATAACACACATAATACTTTGTAGTTAATTTCACTCTGAATGAAACCAGGGTCCTCTAGCTGCAGAAAGACCAAGGCTACATTAATTTAAAATTGTATGGGGAATCAAGACATTGGTTTTAGAAAGCATCTTACTGCAGACAACTTGGTTCTAAGCCAAGCTCTTTCTCAAGATCTGGACAAAGAATAAGTACCGGTATTTTAACTCTATTGATATTTGTTGAGGGAGAATAGACTCTTCCAAACAGTGGTATCTCTAACCTCTAAGTTTAAGATACCAAATGACTGTTGCCCTTTTGGCGTACTTAGTGTTAATAAAGTGAGTAACATTCCGACAAAACTTCCTAGGACTGTGCCAGTGACATTATCAGACCCCAATCTGCATTCACAAACTCATTTCCATATAAAACCCACAGTTCTACGTATGAATATGTGTTCCAGTGAGTGCTACAATACATGTATTTCTTGGCCTGGAATTCACAGTGTCATCATCAGTTCTTCATGATTTGAAGTTTAGTGAATAAACCAAAGGGCCAGTGGACACAGCAGAGACGCACCAACCTTATTCATAGGGTATTGTTCTGTACGCTATACTGCTCTGTACTGCTTCCCTTTCATACTGCGATCAAGCCGTATAAATGTTATATACAGTAATACTAGCAAAAAAACAAACAAAAAAAAAAAACTTGCGTGGAAGTGGTGTACCATGAGCAAGTATACAAAATAAATCATGTTTTAGTTCAGTTTACCTTAAAGTCAATGGAGGATTTAAATATAAAAAATGTTTAACTATATTTTGTCTAAACATATGATTAAAACAACTATGAAAACGGTTTCAAATCAAATAAAATGTATGTTTGTTAAAAAATTTTGTTAATCCCATCGTTTATGAGCGGAATATCCCTAGAACACAAGGGTGACGCTCAAAATCCCTTCCCTTAATGTTAAAGGTTTGCAATGTTCCTAAGAAGCTTTGATTACTACTACGAGAACTTAAAAAACTGAACCCTTACATAGCCTACATACAGGAAACTCACCTACCAGTGACGGCACACTTCACATTTAAAGACCACATATACACTATGTACATGAAGCTAGTGATCGCCGCAAACATAATGGATTGGCCATACTCATCCATAAATGTTGCCCGCTTCAGGTAACCAAAGTTGTCCGAGAAACAGATGTAAGATATGTTTTGGTATCTGGGAAAATCCACAACCAAACCCACCACTTGATCAATATTTACGCTCCAACTTCAACACAGTGCCGTGCCCGGCTGCCGACAGGAGCCTCAGGCAAGGGTCTTTGAGATCACACGGATTGGGTGGACAGGACAAACAGTTTCACCAATTCATTAGATGAACAGGGCTAATTGACGCATGGAGGGCACCACACCCCGATGTGAAAGACTATTCTTTTTACTCGGCCCCACATAACACCTACTCAAGAATAGACAACTTTCTCGTTAATAACACCAGCATTCTAAAAAGTTAGCAGAACAGAAATAGGATCTATTACGTGGTCAGACCACGCGGACATAGTGATACATTTAGATAAAATAAGTGTAGCCACCCCTTGGATATGGAGATGAAATAACTCCTTACTTAAAGATAATACCAATGTAACTACTATCCATAAGGAATTAAAATAATATTTCCAAACCAACCTAGCTCCTGCCGCCCCAATAGGCACAGTCTGGGCGGCGCATAAAGCCATGATAAAAGATTCTCTCATCAAAATGGCTACCCGTAAGAAACAATTGCTAGACTTTCTGTGCAAATTAGAACACCACCACCACAAAACAGATCCGACACAAACAAAACTAACAGAACTACAAGCCATAAGGCACACAATCAAGGAATTACTTTGGAGGACACAGCACACTTTTTACAATGGTCATGTCGAACATTTTATGAAAAGTCCAAAAAATGGACACACTTCTGGCTTGTTCACTGAAACCTAAACAACGCCGCACTCATAACTACTATCTGGGCAAGTGACGTCTCCCTAACAAGTACCCCTGAGGACATATCCCGAATCTTTACAGAATTTTTTAGAACTCTACATAACCACACCAAGGGACAGGGGGACTTGATAGAAAATGACAAAGATATCATAGAGATGTGCTCTTTTCTAGACAGACAAAACCTCCCAAAAATGCCCACAGAAGTTAAACACATCTGGGATCACCTTTTATGACGGACGAGGTAGAGGCAGCAATTTTTTTTAAATAAAATGGCCGCAGGCAGCGAGGGAGCAGTGGGCAGTGATCTCCCTGCTCAGCTCCCTCACACGCACAGCAGTGATGCCGGAGCCGGAATATGACGTCACTCTGGCATCACTAAGAGGTGCACGAGGGAGCTGAGCAGGGAGATCACTGCACCCGCGCTGCTCGCACGCCAGCCGCTCAGCAGCCCCACTGGACCCCAGGGGCCGCACGCTCAGCCCAGCAGCCCCACTGGACCCCAGGGACCGCATGCTCAGCCCAGCAGCCCTACTGGACAAATGGGACATAGAGACTGCATGCCCGCACTCCCAAAGGTAGGGGGGCTAGGAGGAGTAACATTTTAAAAAATTAATAAATTGTTTGTGTGTTTGCAAGGGAGTTTGTATGTGTATGTGTGTCTGTCAAAGAGTGTATGTGTATTTGTCAGTGAGAGTGTATATGTGTTTGTATGTGTGTCTGTCAGAGTGTGTGTTTGTCAGTGAGAGTGTATGTGTGTCTGTCAACGAGTATGTGTGTCTGAGTGTGTCAGTGTGTGTATCTGTGCGTGTGTCACTGTTGGTATCCAAGTGTGTATGTCAGTGTGTGTGTATCTGAGTGTGTATATGACACAGTGTGTATCTGAGTTTGTGTGTATGTGCCAGTGTGTGTGTATCTGCGGCTTAAGTGTATGTATATGTCAATGTATGTATCTGAGTGTGTATGTGTGTGTGTGTATTTGTGAGTCAAGATGTGTGTGTCAGTGTGTATCTGAGTGTGTATCTGTGTGTCAAGGTGTATCTGTGTGCCACTATGTGCCAGTGGGTGTGTATCTGTGTGTCAGATACATATACACACACACACTGACACAGAGATACACACACTTTAACTAAGCAGCAGAAAAGCTGTGATGGCTGCGTGGTTAAGGTGTTGGACTCGAAATCCAATGGGGTCTCCCTGCACAGGTTGAAATCCTGTTCACAGCGAGATAAATTACTTTTTTTAAAGTTAAAAATGTGATTATGTTCATGCTAGATGAAATTGCACATTAAGAAACTGCGTAAAGTGACATTAGTATCTATTTAGAGACAATTCCTAAAAACATGCACGCTGAAATAAATGACTTCTTAAATCTACGTTTCTAGTTGTAAAGTGGGCATCAACATTCTGCTGTGGAGTGCAAGATTAGGTTGTTACCTATGGCTCTTAACACAGTAAAGGAGTTTAAGCATGCGTGGGATAGGCATAAGGCTATCCTAACTATAAGATTAGGCCAGGGACTAATGAAACTAATGAAAATTGGGCAGACTAGATGGGCCAAATGGTTCTTATGTTTCTATGTTTCACTGGCACAAACAAACACAGACACACACCTTGACACACAGATACACACTGTGTGTCAAGGTGTGTGTATCTGTGTCAGTGTGTGTATCTGTGTGCCACAATGTGCCAGTGCGTGTGTGTGTGTGTGTGTGTGTGTGTCTGTTTGTCAGATTCATACACACTAGCACATACAAACACAGACCTTGACACACAGATACATACACACACACACACACACAGATACACACACTGGCACATAAAAAAAAAAAAAAAAAACAGCGCAATTTTTATTTTTTTTTCCAGGGGGGCGGTTGGGGTTCCACAATGTTGATACACTATGTCAAAGGGTTCCATGGGAAAACATTTTTGGGAACCCCTGCTCTAATCCAATGAATGGCCTACAGGAGTACCCTACCTGATGTGGCAGTGTGTGAGTCTATGCACCACTGAACACTGCTCTCATTGACCTCATATGAATCCACATTGCCTCCAGGCTCCTGAGTAATGACGTGGGCTTTATAAAGCATCATTGTAAGCACGTCTAAGCAGGTCCTCATCAACCTATTGTTCCTGTAATATTTTGTAATTGTTTAATTTATTGCAAAATTTTCCCCTTTATAATATTGCAAAGCACTGCAGAATAAGTTGGTGCCATATAAATGCCCCTAATAATAATAATAATATTATTATTAATAATAATAATTAGACATTTACATCAGGGCACCAATTGGCAACAGATGCTAAGGAACTGAAAGGAAAGTGCTTCCACAACAAGGAGCCTTGAAATTTTCTTCTGATGTATGCTATTCCAGTTGTTGTATGGCTGCTGCAGCTCTGTCCTATATTCGCGCTTAACAAAGCAATGTAGTGTTTTAAAGATGAAATGTTGATTCCTATATTGTACAAGTGTCTTAACAGCCTATACCATACAGTACAACATAGTTAGGAACACCTATGACAACTTAAATTAATGTATTTTTGCAACTAAGAAAAATTACTTAAGTACAATGGTACTTTACAACATCCAATAAGACGGACATAGCCGTGACATTCATGCTATTCAACATTGGTTTAATCCTTTTTCATACCCCCACCCCATGTCAAGCAAATCTTTTAGATCATGACGATAATGGAATGTCAAGCTAAATGTTTAGAAAGTAGGTATAGCAGGAGAAATTAATGGATATTTGCCTTTTAAGTCTAGGTTACTCTGTATAATGATTAACATGGAAAGCATATGAAGCTTTGGTGTACTTTGAACGTCTTATCCATGATTGTATTTTCTTGACACATTTTAGATAGGGTATTTGAGCTGGGAGCACTACATTGTTTTATTAATTTGGTTTTGCACGTGGTCACAGTCTCAGTTTCCAATAAGATAATATTGTAATAGCGCCCCAGAGCTTTTTAAGTCACAGTTCACTGTCATGGTATGTTCGAGCAATTAAAGTCATTCATATATATCTTATCACATAATCCTTCAGTGGGTCTCGCTGGCAGTGAGGTCTAGTGGAACTGTAAATGGTATATTGTGCGGGCCTCATACTTCTATGTCTGAGTTTTCTACTGAAGGCCTTTCAAATTAAACATTTAATTTACTGCTGAGTACATTTAATTTATTTAATTGCTATTTTTCAATCCACTGAGATCTGCTCAACCATAGCACTTGGCAATGTTTTACTTTACTGAGTGTACCAAAGTTTCCAATTGAAATCTGTTAAGATCCAAACTTCTGTCAGTCTAGAGCAAGACACCAGACAAATGGAACATTTAATACCATGCTAATATAGGGTATAAATTACTTTTCAAAACTTTAACCCATTAGAGTACTATAATTTGATAAGTCACATTACGGCACAGGACATTTGTCCAATTTAGCATCAGAAAGTCCTGCACCTGCTAAGGTACAAGAGATTAGCATTTTTCTTATATTTTTTGACAATCTTTATTTTGGTTTTTCATAAACAAGGAAAGTACAGTGAGATAGTTAAGGAAGTCTGTATTCACAGCTCGTGTTCAATACTAAGGCACAGGATACATTGCATCAACATGTTCGCATATAATTTCAATAGTACAGGTGCATCTCATTGTGTCCCTAGAATAATGTGTTCTAGTAAGTGGTACAAGGTATCAGTTTGTATATTCAATTAGGTCCGTCGTTACTAGCCAGCCATATTTATATCCTGGTGGAGTATACCCCACTGTCAATTGCCATTTTTGTTTGGTAACTGCTCGTTCTTCATGGCGAGTGGCTAAGTTCCCCCTTCCTCAGTGTATCGCTGATTCCTTTACAGTCGTTGGGCTAGCCTGATCCCTGCATGCCATAAGGTTTTCCGTGGGTTAGTGTGCCTGTTGTGTGTCGGCATGTGTTCTCTTTGGGGTAAGAGAAGAGTGATGGGGTGGTTCATGGGTTCGCTTCAGTTACCTTGGGGGACTACCCCAGGCTTCCCCTGTATAGTGGCTCCGGGTCTCTCCTAGTGTGTAGTCGGTCGTGTGCCCATCAGTTTGCCCAGGTCGAAGGTCCCGTCACCTTACTCATCGGTGCGGTTTGTGTTTCGTTTCTGTGCTTAGTGCTACTTCTATATCCTGTGGTTCCAAGTATGTTGTCCTGTAGAATCGTGTCTGATGCATATCTAGTGCCAATCAGAATCAGTGCCCTATCTATTGGCTGCTTCCTATTCTAGAGCCCCGTGTGTCCAGCATCCCCGCGCCCTCCCCCAGTCAGCCCACCCGGCCTGCCCCCTCTAGGAATCCCCCCTGCTCTGGAGTCCCCCTTGACTTATGATGACATGGCCTATAGTATGTTGGGTAGGTTAGGCCAAGGGTTGAGAGGGAACGGGAAGGAGCCAAGAGGGTCGAGAGTCGAGAAGATATAGAGCCGGGTCAGATATGATGGGTGTAAAAGGAAGCGTCTCCTTCCCCTTCCCCTCCGCCCCAAGCCAGCCCTGCGCCCACCGCCTCACCCCACGTCTGTGTCCCATGTAATGCAGCAGTAAGCGTCTCAATCCCATATATGTCCTCCAAGTCTTTTTCTTAAAGGGACACTATAGTCACCTGAACAACTTTAGCTTAATGAAGCAGTTTTGGTGTATAGAACATGCCCCTGCAGCCTCACTGCTCAATCCTCTGCCATTTAGGAGTTAAATCCCTTTGTTTATGAACCCTAGTCACACCTCCCTGCATGTGACTTGCACAGCCTTCCATAAACACTTCCTGTAAAGAGAGCCCTATTTAGGCTTTCTTTATTGCAAGTTCTGTTTAATTAATATTTTCTTACCCCCTGCTATGTTAATAGCTTGCTAGACCCTGCAAGAGCCTCCTGTATGTGATTAAAGTTCAATTTAGAGATTGAGATACAATTATTTAAGGTAAATCACATCTGTTTGAAAGTGAAACCAGTTTTTGTTTTTTTATGCAGGCTCTGACAATCATAGCCAGGGGAGGTGTGGCTAGGGCTGTATAAACAGAAACAAAGTGATTTAACTCCTAAATTACAGTGAATTGAGCAGTGAAATTGCAGGGGAATGATCTATACACTAAAAAAATGCTTTATTTAGCTAAAGTAATTTAGGTGACTATAGTGTTCCTTTAATTGCTCATATACCCCTTTAAGAGCATGCAACAAAATGTGATGGTTTTTATTTTACAAGTGAATATATTAGTGAATATATTATATGGCCTTAAGCCAAGCACCACCAAATGCCTAGATTCTGAGTAAGGTATTACCTATACAGATTGTAACAATATTAAACCCTTAGAGAGAGAATGATACCCGCTCTTAATGAATTATTTATTTTTTTGTCAAATTTAAGACTACTGCCATGGATTTTTCTTAATTATTATTATTTATTTCTGCATTAATCACCATTTATCATTGCTTATGCCTACCATGGAAAAAAGGTTTGTTTCTACATGCAGTTTTTGTATAAAACAGAGGGTTTTTTTTTTACATAGAAGACTGAAGTATTTTTAATTTTCTTTTGCTTAGATCATGTTCATGTTTAGAATGTATCGGCTAACAAATCAAATGTCTGTCTACTATTAATTTCTTATAAGTAAAAAGCAAATAAGGAAAGCAGGCCCAAAACCTAACTCATTTTACTTTTATTTCTTCTGGTCTCAGACATGAGTCAAGCATGTATGGGTACCACATCGCTATCTGTATAAAAGTTCTTTCTTTAAGAAAGGTAGTGCAAATGAGACAAATTTATTTTAAAGAAGCGATATGCTTTACTGAGTATATTGAGGGAGGCACCCAGACCACTTCTGCCCATTGGAGTGGTCTGGGTGCCAACGCCCACTACCCTAAACCCTGCAAGTGTAATTATTGCAGTTTTTTATAAACTGCAATAATTACCTTGCAGGGTTAACTCCACCTCTAGTGGCTGTCTACTAGACAGCCACTAGAGGGCACTTCCTGGTTTCTAGCACAGGAAACCTGTGCTAGAGCGTCGCTGGACGTCCTCACGCTGTCTGAGGACCTCAAGCGCCGCTCATTTCCCCATAGGAAAGCATTGAAATACATTTTCAATGCTTTCCTATGGGGAGCGCTAATGCGCATGCGCGGCATTGCCGCGCATGTGCATTAGGTCTCCCCGGCCAGTGGGCGAGATCAGTCTCACCCACCGGCCGACGCAATCACTGGGAGGAGCGGCGGCGGAGGAAGAAGCAGCGGCGTGGGACATGTCGCTGCCTCTGGTAAGTGACTGAAGGAATTTTCACCCCTTCAGCAACCGGTGATTGGGGGTGGGAGGGAGAGGGGACTTGCAGTGCCAGGAAAACGGATTGTTTTGCTGGCACTGGAGTTTCCCTTTAAATAACAAGTATCTTACATTGGAAAGCCAAAACTAGTCATTCTACAAAATTAATGAAAGTTTCTCAGTCGCTAATAAATGCGCTAATGGGGGACATCAGTGCCAATGTTATTTGTGAGCTCAACAAGATCTATGCAACCTTGATTTATTTGCACGAAATAGTTCTCCAACCCCCACCCCCCCAAAAAAAAAAAAAATTAAAAGGAACAATTTTGATACATTTTATAATACTAATAAGCGTCACTCGTTTTCCTAAAAAAAAAAAAAAAAAAAGTCTTGCGGACCTACTATCTCAAGTTTTAAAAACTGTAATTTAAAACTTATAAACAGAAGGCTTTATTAACCTTTTACAGACTGGGTTTGATCGCTCTCAGGAATCAGATAACATCTTCACTATTTTACGCATGAACTGTAAGAACAATGTCAAGGTAAATAACTTGAAGAAATGTTAATTATGCATTTTTATTCATGTGTTAAATGAGGCTGAAACTATTTTTTTCCCACAAATTTGAATTTCCAGTTAAATGCTTAATATAGTACTATTTACTATACTTTATATATTATGTGTTTTGATAAAACATGTCTTTGTTCCCCAATCCCAATATTTCCTGTTTAAATTTCAGATGCTTTCAGGCAAATCTGGAATGTCACAGGCTCTTACATATCAGTTCCTCACGGTTAAGTTTAACACCAGGAAATAAAATGTATAATTAAAAAATGAACACATACAATTTATCGCTTATCATCTGTGGGGTCATTAATGTTTTAAACATTGCAGTTAAATTTGTTATTAATATTTTTTATAAAAATCATGTAAAAAAAATAATAAAAAAAATAAAGGGTTCTTTTGCAAATATGGTCTGGTCTATTTAATCTAACCAGAGGCACCCTCATTGTTGTTGACCAAACTTTCATGTCATGGGAATTGTGAATTTTATTGTACGGTGCTATTGAACACATAGGTGTTTAAGAAATAATGGTACAGACAACTGACTCAGCATTTTATGTAGAATATAATTTGTTGTAAAATGGGAACAGTCTTTTGGTTTCCATGGTGAAATTCTCTCATTCTGACTAAAACTAAACATGTTTATTCTTTTATATACTAAGCTTAGAATAGAGTATAATTGGGCATTATAGTCAAAATAGTCAAACTTGGAAAAAATCTCCAAACCATTTGTTTTCCAGTCTATCTACTGGCAAAATATCTGCAATCCATATCGATTCACACACTTAGTATTTTAGAGAATAACCCCATGTGCACATGTTAGATTCACATATACGAGTTTAGTTAATACAATACAGGTATTTCCATCAACATATCATAAACAAAATTTACTGCAAGTGCACATGTATTCGTAGTGAATGGAACTCGTGAACTGGCTTTGATACTAAAGACATGGATGTCACATACAAATGACAATGATATTTTGCAGACATTGGTCATGCTGTGACATCAATTACACTATCTTGTGCACCCCACAACTGAATTCCATAGACCATTCTGATACTAATGTCACATGTCGACAGAGCAGGGCCTACATATGGGGACCTCTATGCACGATACATTAACCTTCAGTGATTAACTGATTACACATCTAAAGAAGGATGATTTACTAGTCACACTTTCCAGAATTAGCCTACTAGTAAATGTGCCCTGATATTAACGTATGCAATCTTTGCACAGAACAACACGCATAGAATGCATCTTTCAAAATAGATACAGTTACAGTGTGGCCAAATGCTGGACATATTGTATGCTGAAGTCACCTAATTGCTATGTGTTTCACTGTGATAAAAGTTACCTTTAGTAAGGCTTGTTTATGGCTCTCACGCTTCCTCTCTTCCTCTTTTCTTGCCAGAACAGATGCAGTACGCCTTTCTTCTTCCTGAAAACAAACATCCTATACATAAACTTTTGGATTCTGGAGATACATACGCAATAATCACTATTCTGAATTGAATCATGCCAAGACAAAAAAGCATGTAGTGTTTTTTTAAAATTTGAAACCTATGTTTTTCTTTTAGCGTAGTATACATCCATGTTGTCAATATTATAATTTTCGTTTTTTCTTCTAAAACATAAAGTGAACAGTTTTTGCTTGAAATAGTCCTGTTACCTGACACAGAGGTACCAAATCAAATCTTAAAGGGAAACTAGCACATGTGGGGTTTAACACATCTGATACCATGCTATATATAAATCTATCATTTATATTGTGTCTCCTTGCAAAATAAAAGCATGCCATGTAAATTTAATTAATTCCTGTATTGTTCTGTATTCTTTTATGGTTATATGCGGGCATTCTACATTTTGTAAGAAGGGTCGAAAAACACATTCTGTAGGATGGCACGTTTACATGCCTAAGGATATGTAAGTGTACACCGAACATAATGTGTAGACAACATCTCCACAGACAAAAAAAAGTGTTGTGAAGTGTGCTTTATACTTTCCACAGCTGCACTACCCTTACCAGTAAACAGTTCAATAATATTAACACGGGTGAGAAAAAAGGGAGCTCTCATTCTTTAAAGTAAAAATGAAAATGTATCAATGCTTGCTGTAAATAAAAAAAATTGGATAAACGGAAATAAATCTAAAAGTGATAAAGTATCATTCTCTATTATATACCCTTTTGTATTAAAGCATTATTAAATATATCCTTAAAGCAAACATGTTTGTGCTGAATGATCTTTTTAAGATGGCAAACTAGACTTCATGCCAAATTCAGTAATTTTCAGATTATAATTTGCTCTCTGCCCAACATGATTCAATGTTGCAACTTGCTCCAGGTCTCATGAGATTAAATGAACCTTTTAGACACAGTTTTGTTTTGTAAGGATTTGGGGATTTAACAAAAAGTAAAAAAAAAAATGCTCCTTAAGGAATTTAGCCTTTTCTGCTAAGATTATGCAGCCCCTGCAGAATTGGATACATCCATAGGGTAAACATCTCACTCCACCTCCTCAAAAAGGTGATTTCTGGACAGAAACCTGGGGATTATGCAGGTCACAGTAAATAGATGTCCCTAGCATGTTTGTAGAATAAGCTTGAGATGAAGTTTGCTTCATGACCCTGTAAATTACCCTACTGGATGTATTACACTGGCTAATAAAATATCCCTCACAGCATACAATGCTTCCCAACATTGTGACGTATGAATTTAGGATGGGATTGTCATAGGTCAAAAATATGATGGGCCAGTGATGTGAAGAGGTCATCCCATGTCTGCATACCATGTTAACTTACAGCTGCATTGGCCCTGTGAGCAATTTGCACATCACAAGTGAATATACTGATGTCTACTGTGGGAGCAAACCAAGTAATACCTTGTGGATCTCTATTTTTGCCCTTAGAGGCAAAACTTTTTTTTTCCAATTTATACCTGTAAATATAAAGGAGGGGTTTGAGGGGGATTTTAAGCAATAGAACCACTACAGTCTCTGGGAAGTGTCATCTGGTTTTATGTCAAACCACTTAGGTAAAGTGTTAAAATGCTGCATAATGTTTTACAACTAACAAACAAGGGCTGACTGCTTGTTCTCGGCTAGTTCAACATTATTACATTATTAGCATTCCACTTATTTATATTTTACAATCTTCTGCCACCTAGTGGTTGTCATTAGTCACACACTGGAATGGGTACAATGAAAATAGAAAATTAAAATGGAATTTTGACATAAGTTTTGCCCAGAATAAAGGTACCCTAACAAACCCTTGCACAAAGTGCCTGGCCTATTCACTAAGCAGTTGGTTCGTGGTGAGGCTCTGGAACGTGAGGCACAATGTGCTGAAGCACTGTGTGCCAGTCAATTTTTGGATATTATCTTGCTTTTTTATACTTGAATGCATTTGCTTATGGTCTGAAACGAACATCTGGAGCCGTCGTACCTCTTGTGCAAAAGGAACTTTCAAAATCTAGATTGCCCTTGCCCTTTTGGGTGGGATTAGTCTGACACTCTTTAATGAAATATGTGAGCAGCAATTTGTGTGAGACATCAGCAGTGAATAACTGAAGGGCAAACGATTAAGTTTTTGTCTGTTCTTATATTGTCTTTTTTTAACTGAAGAAAAATGCTGTTATGTTTCGTAGAAGTTCATAGAAGTACTAGTGTCTCACTGCACAAACACAACCCTGCTACCAGAATGTAATAAAGAACCCCCTATAACATATGTATATATATTTTATTGCTGCAGTCAGAAGCTTGGGGACCACAGGAGCTTTAACATATAAAAAAGCAACAAGCCTGGGCATCTCCATGACCTGTAATGAGGGGGAAATTGTGCATCCACCTAATGCACAGAGAATGGAGTAGGAAGGGGCATACCCTCATTTACTGAAAGCTTATAATGACTACATTCAACATTTTCATGAGAAGGCTGTTAACTGAGCCATGTACTGTTATCAATGGCCAATGGTCCACAATACATTAATTGCTTGTTACCAGTTTGCATGTGGACTATGCAAAAGTCTATTAAGCAATAACATTCCTGAATATTGCAATATATTGTCCTCTCCAAGTTATTGTCAGGTGAAATGAAATATGGTCAATAACCATCACTCATAAATTTTTGGTATGGCATGGATACTGAAACATCTACCTTTTCTTCTTTTCGTAGAACATATCTAACCGTACGGATGCACTGAAACAGGCATTTGAGATGAAAGAAATAGGCAATATAATAAAACCATTGAATATGTTTGCACGTATCCTGCCAGACTGGTGGCCAATTGCAACAAGCATGATAAATCCAGAAAAGTACGTTTTGCTTTTTGGGGTGGGAGCGGGGGGGGGGACGGGACACATAAAAACAAATCCCTTCTTTAATGGACTTGGCAAGTGGTGCCCTACTTGTAATGTTCATTTACAATGGGCTGCTGTATATTTGAGGGGAGTTGCCTTCATAAAAGTATGTCTGAAAACGAGTGCAATTTAAATGACTTCTGGAGGACACTGCCAAGTTGGCTTACAGTCAGTTACTTCACATTTAGTTTACTAGTTTCTTCTTCCATTTGGGTTCATTGTATTAAGTTATACAGCTGGTTGGTTTAACGTGTAAACACTAATTCATACATGACTAAATGTCATGCTCTCACCGTGATTCTCTTCATATCCAGCTGTCGTAGCTGCAGCATATGTCCAAGAATGGTTTGTCTGTACCATGTCTCTTGAGCTATAGGATTGCCATCAAGTGTGACATCTGAAAGTGATGTAGAGTCAGCAAGGCACAGGATGTCATTGATTCTGTCCAAAAGACAAACATAGAAAGGGTTTTAGCAGATTCATTTTCTCCCCAAAGTCAAAACACGGTTATTTCGAAACAGAGTCCTATTATTTCAGTCCTGTTGATCACAGACTATACCCATATATATATATAAACTATTTCAGTGTGTGACTGAGTGAAATGAATACATTAAAATCTCTCACTTGATATTTATCAACACGTTTACAGCTGCCAAATCTATTGCAAGGCTACAATTCCAATACTTTTAAAAAAACATTTTTTCAATATTCTGTTTGGTAAAAAAGGGCACTTTTGTTCACAAGTTTGAACAATCAGAAACATTCCAAAGAAGAGTTACTGAAAATGTAAAAGATCAATTAGACACTAGGCAAAATAAACACAGAAAGGAAAGTTTTTTTTCTAACAAAGAACCAACAAACATGTATTCCTGTCACTATAGCTGTAATATCAATATTTAGGTTCCCTGACCCCCGTAACCAATGTAAAAGGTGATTTAACTTACCTTTATTACAGGGTAGCGCAGATCTGTCATGTCTGGTCCTGCTCACGTTCAGCCTCATTGGCTGAGATCATCAAAATTGACAAGCTCAGCCAATCCAATGCTCTCCCATAAGAAAGCACTTTCATGCAGAGTGTGGAGACGCTGAATGTCGGTGCTGCGTGTTGTGCAGCACTGACCCAGGATGCAACTCAAGAAGCTGTCTGAGTGACAGCCACTAGATGTGTTACTAGGCAGCAATGCAAACACTGACAATTTCTCTGAAAAGGCAGTGTTTACTATAAAATTCCTGCAGGGACATACTGTATACACCAGTAAGCTGTAGTTGTTCTGGTGACTATAGTGTCCCTTTAATTACATGTGCAAGCAATTAACATTAGCTAAAATTTTCTTATTATTCAATTAAGGCAGTTAAAGGACAACTACACAATGTCACTAAAATATAACCACAACATTTATATCACTACAAATACATGTTTGCACAATATCTGAAATATACATTTCTAACTATGGCCTCGATTTAATAAGCTTCCTAAATGATTCAATACGGTTAGAAAAACTTTCCAAGTGATTTATCTACAGAAGTCACCATTAAAGTCTATGGGAATTTTTGTAAATAAATGATTTAAAAGTTTTTCTAAAAGTATGGAATCATACACGTGTAGTTACATACATAGCCATATAGGCTAAGAAAAAAAAACTTGCCTCCATCAAGTTCAGTCTTTCTCACATTTTTGCTGTTGATCCAAAAGAAGGCAAAAATCCCAAGTTGTACCATTTTCCAATTTTGCAACAAATTAGAAAAAAGAAAAAAAAAAACCTTCTTGACCCCAGAATAGCAGTCAGATATCTCCTTGGATCAAGAAGTTGTTACCCCACATATTAAATACTATATCCCTGAATATCATGCATTTGTAAGAATGTATCCAGTTGCTCTTGAAACATCTGTAGACACTCTGATAAAACCACCTCTTCAGGTAGATAATTCCAAATCTTTATTGTTGTTACTGTAAAAAAAACCCTTTCCTTTGTCTTAGACTAAATGATTTGGATGTTTGTTTCTTTAAATGTTAAACTGTTCTGAAATGGTTTAACACTGAATGGAGGGATAGTGCCATTGTATTCCAAGCACTATTACCATTTGTAGAGGATCTTGGTACTCAATAGATTGGAGGTTGAGATTGAAAATCTCAATAGTAGAGTTAATAGTATGGCTATGAAAACCGCTCATCTGGAAATGATAGGGACTCCACTAAAAATCCCCAAATTTGCAAATAGAAATAATATTAGATAAAATCGAATGAGTATCCAGGAGTAGGTTGTAGTATATACCTTTAAATATGAAACCGTGTTGGAAATACAACGGAAAAATAGTAGTAGAGGATGGTTGAACTGAATAGTTAAAACACTTAGAAGTAATTAATAATTGGTGTACTGTTAGCTATAATTCAATTAGTATTCAGAGGTATATGCCTTTAAAATATAAGTTTAAAACAATATCTCACAAAAAAATATCTAAAGTGTATGAGCATTAAAATGATTATGCAAAAGCTGGCTATATTCACTGTGAATGTATCACACTTGAGTCCAATATTATATAGTCTCTTTTTGATACAATTACTTCAGTGGAAAGAGTAATAAATGAAACCTGAGGATGTTACTTGCTCGATATCCTCTGATGAAGTGAGCAAGCACTCACGAAACGCGTAAGGACAGAACAGCAAAATTTTTTGGCACTTACCGTAAAATCTTACCAAGCTGCACTTAGAACGCAGAAAAGGGAGATCGGTGACACGCATGCGGCAACCTCCAGTCTTCTCATCTACCGGCCGGACTGCAGCACCGTGCAAACTACCCCCCGCCCAAACAACTTGCCTCCAGTAACGCTTGGTGTAATTTACAAAGTGTGAGTGCATTTTCAACGTATTATTTCAAATACATTTTTCATGCAGTATACACTCTGGATTTCTACTCTGTTTCTTTCAGAATGGAGAACTAAACCTATAACTTAAGATCACTCTCCATGATCTTATAGTATTTTATTTTATTTTGTTAAGGGTACAACTATTATTGTCACCAACTCTAAAAAGGAGATTCCATTAAAGGGACACTATAGTCACCTGAACAACTTCAGAGAAAATACAGTGTTTACATTGATTGATAGGAATACCTCCAGTGGCCGTCACTACGACTGCCACCTGAGGGACTTCCTATCATGTAGGGCCCTAAAAAGGCCTTGTACACGTCAGACGTACTAAAATACGTCTGACGTGTGCAGGAGAGAGAAGGCACTGTGTGCGTGCCTTCTCTCTCCAGCCTGTCAGCAGAGGAGAGGGGGCAGGCAAAGACCGCGAGCTGAGCAGTCAGTCAGCTCAGCTCGCGGCCGCGCACACCGCTCACATGCGCGGTAGTGCGCTCAGGACTTCAGAGAAGGGCATGAATGCCGCCCTCTGAAGTATGGGCGCATGTGCGTCGAAGCCGCGCATGCGCACAAGGGAGCAATGACGCTTCCAAATGGAAGCGTCTGATTGCTCCCTGCTCGCGCCCGCCTATTTCGGCATTTTGACGAAACAGGGGGCGCGGCTTCAGGAGGCTCCCGGCGCTGGAACCAGGTGTCCCTTTAATATTGTACTACAACAAATGTGAAGGCTTGGCCTGCAGTTGTGGGAGGGGCATGTTACCTACTTAAACCCCCACCCTCCACTCCCTTTATTTATACTTTTCATTACACCTCATGGGTGGGTCCTCTTTTATTACAGGCCTACCACGATGTCGGTTCCGGCACACCACAACCGACTTACTCCCCCCTTTTTTATTTCCTTTACGGCCTTATTTGCCCCTCACACAACTAAGCTTTTTCAGTATTCACATCCCAGCTGATGTATAACTAAAGGCAACTGAAATAGCTCACAATTCAAAGACGGTTTCAATTTCATTTATTACTCTTTCCACTGAAGTAATTGTATCAAAAAGAGACTATATAATATTGGACTCAAGTGTGATACATTCACAGTGAATATAGCCAGCTTTTACATAATCATTTTAATGCTCATACACTTTAGATATTTTTTATGTGAGATATTGTTTTAAACTTATATTTTAAAGGCATATACCCCTGAATACTAATTGAATTATAGCTAACACCAATTATTAATTACTTCTAAGTGTTTTAACTATTCAGTTCAACTATCCTCTACTACTATTTTTCCGTTGTATATCCAACACGGTTTCATATTTAAAGATCTTGCTACTCAGCCTGAGTATCTCTGCTATTTACCCTCAAGAGTTCAGCTCTAATCTTGCAAATGTATATGCCTTTAAGGTAGCACACTACCTTCCTTCACTTTCTCCTATATGAGTAAAATGGGAGACACAAATGTTGCAGTAACTGCAGACAGGATAAAACTTACATATACAGAAAAGAGAGATATCTCCAACCTATTGTTCTTGTAATTGTCCTATTTATAGTTAAATCCCCCCCTCTTATAATATTGTAAAGCGCTACGGAATCTGTTGGCGCTATATAAATGGCAATAATAATAAATATAATATTGATCACCTTATTAAGAGTCTAAATAAACCAACTCTAGGTTGAAGTAGTAAAAACACCTTCAGTGACTTACCTGAATCCAGCGCCGATGTCCCTCAGTGCTGGGTCAGGCTCCACCCACGCTCTTACCCCACCAATGTCAGCCAGTGGGGTACACCTAATGCGCATGCTTGGCCATGGCCACGCTCACATTAGGATTTCCCCATAGGAAAGCATTAATCAACGCTTTCCTATGGGGATTCCGGTGATGCTGGAAGTACTCATGCATAGCGTGAGGACGTCCAGTGTCATGTAGGCGACCAAAAGTCGTCTAAGCACCCAGAAGTCCCTCTAGTGGCACCATTGCACATTGCACCCAGTTCACTTTAATTATCTGAAGTGGTCTGGGTGCCTACAGTGTCCTTTTGACCTGTTATATACATTTGTCAGTTTAACAATTTCTTTTGATACATTTGTCGTTACAATTTAGTTTAATTTGTGCAAGTGCAGATATACTTTCTTTTTCTGTTTATTATGACTTTTTCTATTTTCTCAATTGCTATACCATGCTATGGGGTAACAACTTGCAGTATTTATATTTTTGAGAGATTTATAGTTCCAGATATATATATACCCTGCCAGTTTCAGGTGTCAAATAAGTTATTCAAAGGAGTGGACAAGAGAGTGTTAGAGGACAGTCCCCAGAGAGTGTAGAGCGAGTGTATCATTAGATGCATTTGCACCAGCTCAAGGCACTGTCTGCATAGTTTGCCCTTAGTTGGCCAGCCTGCATAATTAGCAGGGAGCCTAACAGGCATTCAGTCCAGGATGACCTTACAGTTCTTTGGGCTGACCCGTCCCTTTTGCCCTTTGGGTGGTGCTGGTTACATGATTTGAGTCAGTGGCCCACCTCTTAACCCCGCACACGGACATCCTGCGTCAACGAAAGCTGCTGTTAGGAGATATCTATATGCTTGAGTGAAATAAGCGATAGATTAGCATGATTCGCATAGGGTATGTGTTTTCTTATGGATAATTCCTATGAATTTCCTTCCAGCAAAACCTCCACCAGATACCTTATACTGACTGTTTTAGTGTTTTTGTCATTAAGAATCTATGATTAGTTGTATACAACTGTAGCGGAGCTCCAATACTACGGCTGAGTATCTCTGCTAAAGTCCCTTCCGACAAAAAGAAATGCCGCTTCAGTGATTATAGCCCACCACCCCAAGCACTAGATAACAATATTTCAAGGGGAGAACAACAACCTTTATTGAAAACAGCACATCTATTTATACTCCCACAGCCTCATTTACATACAATATGATTACAGTAGTACCCAACAGAAGTATGGACTTGGGATAGCAACCAATAACAGTGCATATCCTAAGCCAACCAATAGTTGTATGGACTTGAGATAGCAACCAATCACACTACAAAGCTTACAAGCAGTGTGAATGGAGCCCTGTAATTACCAGGAAGGCTGGAGACAGTCAATAGCAAAGGTTGCAAACCACCTGAGGGATTTAAAGGAGTGGCAGGGCAGCCACTTGGAACTGGTTTGGAAGTGTCCCTGGAACAATGGCACAACTCCCTACTGGGAGAACTATAAGACAGGAAAAATGGGGAGGGGGAAAGGAACATACAAGCTGGACAATTAACCAAATCATATGAGGAAACATATAGGCACTCATAATAACACAATATAAACCAACAGACAAAGGGTCTCTGGGCACGGGGATTCTGTTGTACTACAACAAGTGTCTGGAGCCCCTTATTCTCAGGGGCTCTTGGGACCAGGCCCATAGTCTGTGGGCAGGAGGCTAGCTGCTACGCCTCTCCAGAAGGCTGTGGCACAGGAGCTTCCGTCTCAACAACTATTAACATCAACCTGTTTAACCCCTTAAGGACACATGACATGTGTGACATGTCATGATTCCCTTTTATTCCAGAAGTTTGGTCCTTAAGGGGTTAAAGCGCATACTAGTTTATAATTTAAAATTTGAAAAACATTCATACAATTAACTTTTCTTTACTGTAGTTAAAGCAATAGCCAAATCATTAGAATTTATATTATTATATTTATTTATCACCAACATATTCTGCAGCGCTTTACAATATAAAATTAAATTTGCAACAAGTTATTGGCATAACAAATATTAACAAGAGGTGAAGAAGGGTATGCTCAAACAAGCTTACACTCTATGAGGAAGGGGTAAAGACACACAAGAGAAATAAAAGTATGTCAGAGGGCAGGGCCGCCATCAGGGGGTGACAACCATGAGGGTTGTCACGGGCCCGGCGGCCCTGGGGGGCCCGGACTGCTCTGGCAGTCCTGGGCCCCACTTTCCCTTTCTGCACACATAGATAGCGAATATCGCGATCTATGTGTGCAGCCGCGGGCCCCCGGCTCCCTGTTACCGCAGAGGGGGCCCAGCACACTTCCTCTTCTCCTCTCTTCTCTCTTCTAATAACTCTCGCGAGACCCGGTTGCCATGGCAACGCTCCGCGGGAGGGGGGGGGGGCCACCGGACCACCAGGGATGGAATCTCCCCCCTCCCTGGACCAGGTAAGCAGGGAGGGGGGAATAACATTTAATTATTATTTTTTTATTTTTTTATTTATTTATGTGAAAATGCCCCTTCCTCCCCTTCTGTCTGCTTTGGACTAATACTCTCATTGTCTTCCTGCAGTCTGTGTGTTGTGTCAGTGTATGTAGTGTGTGTGTGTTGTGTCAGTGTATGCAGTGTGTGTTGTGTCAGTCTATGCAGTGTGTGTTGTGTCAGTGTATGCAGTGTGTGTGTTGTGTCAGTGTATGCAGTGTGTGTGTTGTGTTAGTGTATGCAGAGTGTGTGTTGTGTTAGTGTATGCAGAGTGTGTGTTGTGTCAGTGTATGCAGAGTGTGGGTTGTGTTAGTGTATGCAGTGTGTGTTGTGTTAGTGTATGTTGTGTCAGTGTATGCAGACTGCATACACCAACACAACACACACTCTGCATACACTAACACAACACACTCTGCATACACCAACACAACACACACTGCATACACCAACACAACACACACTGCATATACTAACACAACACACTCTGCATACACCAACACAACACACTCTGCATACACCAACACAACACACTCTGCATACACCAACACAACACACTCTGCATACACCAACACAACACACACTGCATACATTAACACAACACACACTGCATACACTACACAACACACACTGCATACACTACACAACACACACTGCATACACTAACACAACACACACTGCATACACTAACACAACACACACTGCATACACTAACACAACACACACTCTCCATACACTAACACAACACACACTCTCCATATACTAACACAACACACTCTGCATACACCAACACAACACACACTGCATACACTAACACAACACACACTGCATACACTAACACACACACTGCATACACGAATACACCAATACAATACACACACTGCATTCACTAATACAACATGCACTCTGCATACACTACACACTAACACACTCACTGCATCCACTATACTGGCATTCGCTACACATTAACACACTCTGCATTCACTACACTAACACACACTCTGCATCCACTACACATTAACACTCTGCATTCACTACACTAACACACACTCTGCATCCGCTACACTAACACACACTCTGCATCCGCTACACTAACACACACTCTGCATCCGCTACACACTAACACACTCTCTGCATTCACTACAAATTTACACACACACTACATTCATTACACTGACACACTCTGCATTCACTACACCCTAACACACACTCTGCATTTATTACACACTAACACACACTCTGCATTCACTACACCCTAACACACACTCTGCATTTATTACACACTAACACACACTCTGCATTCACTACACCCTAACACACACTCTGCATTCACTACACCCTAACACACACTCTGCATTTATTACACACTAACACACACTCTGCATTTATTACACACTAACACACACTCTGCATTCACTACACCCTAACACACACTCTGGTTTCACTATACTGACACACACACTCTGCATTTACTACACTAACATACACTCTGCATTAACTGTACACACAGCATCCACTACACAAACATCCTGTATTCACAGTACACACACTATATCCACCACAAATTGAAACACTCTGCATTCACTATACACAGACACTGCGTCTAATACACACACTACATCCACTACAGACAATGCATCCGCTAAACACATTTCATCTAGTACATACAAATACTACATCCACTACACAAACACACACTACATCACTGTACACACACTACATCCACTACTCAAACACTCTCTGCATTCACTACACAATAACACTCTGTATTCAATACACTAACACACACTCTGCATCCGCTACACACTAACACACTCTCTGCATTCACTACACATTTACACACACTCTGCATTCACTACACATTTACACACACTCTGCATTCACTGCACTAACACACACACTACATTCATTACACTGACACACTCTGCATTCACTACACACTAACACACACTCTGCATTCACTAAACTATGCACACACTCTGGATTCACTATACTGACACACACTCTGCATTAACTGTACACACAGCATCCACTACACAAACATCCTGTATTCACAGTACACACACTACATCCACCACAAATTGAAACACTCTGCATTCACTATACACAGACACTGCGTCTAATACACACACTACAGACACTGCATCCACTAAACACATTTCATCTAGTACATACAAACACTACATCCACTACATCACTGTACACACACTACATCCACTACTCAAACACACTGCGTTCACTATACACACTGCATCCGCTACACAAACACACACTCTGCATTCACTGCACAAACAGTATCTAATACACACAAACACTACATCCATTACACACATTCTAATTCACTTCCACTATACACACCACATTCAGTCCTGCATCATTGTCAGCGGACTAGGGAGGGAGCGGGCAGGGGGGGAGGGGGGAGGGCAGACTTTGTGCTTTGTCAGGGGCCCCAAAATTTCTGATGGCAGCCCTGTCAGAGGGGAGGAGGGAATGACGGATACAATGCCTGTGTTGAAATGAGGTAGTAAAAGTAGTGTGTGGAAGAACTGAACAGTAAGGGGAGAGAGTAAGCAGGCTATGGAGGGGAATGAATGGAGGTCGGCAATTGTAATGACAGAAGCGTCACCCAGGAACATGGTAGGATTTCTTAGACGTATGTCTTTCAGTGACTTCTTAGAAGCTAGGGGAGAGCATTATGGCATGGGCTAGGGAATCCCTTAGGAATGGGACAGCCCCTGAAAAATCCTGCTGATGACAGATGGGAGTGCGGGAAAGAGCAGATGACAAAAATATGTCACTTGAAGAGCAAATGGAACAAGAAGGGGGTGTATTTTTCTTGACTATAGAGGAACTGAAATGAGCAGTGGGGTTTTTGAGGGCTTTGTACATCAGTGTAAGCAGTTTGAATTGGATCCTGAAAGGTACAGGAAGCCAATGTTTTTGTCAATTTAATTTTTCAGTTTTTAAAAGTTATTATTTAATCTAAAATGCAATTCTTATTTCTATAAGTATTTAGCACGTGTGTCCTGAACAATATCTCTCTCCAAAGGGTGTTAAAGAAAATATTTCGTTAACCCCGAAGTTTGGTCCTTAAGGGGTTAAACACATTTTATGTTTAAACTTTTTCAGGTCTACTTCATTATCTTGCAATCATTATTATAATCTCTGTCGATGACACCTGGCAGTCAGCATAGGGAAGAGGAGAAATAGAACAAAGTTAGTATTTCTTCTTCTCATTTGCAATGTCTACCCTGGCTGTGCACGCACAGTTTGAGGTGTCAATTGGTAAATCTTTAAAGTGACACTAAAGTCACCTAGATCACAATATCTCAATGAGGTTGGCCGTGCAGTGGTCCTGTCCTTTTAAATTTGAAATGGCATGGTTTATATTGCAGGGTTAAGTCTACTTCAGGTGGCTCTATTTTTGACAGCCAATAGAGGCGCTTCTGCTGCACTGTGTGAGTAAATATCAGTCAAAAGACACAAAAGCCCATAGGAACACATTGAACACATTGTTTTCCTATGGGGACGCTTGGATGCGAGCAGCGCTCACTGCATATGTGCATCAGGACCACCATGGCTACTTTTGAGGAGCATAGGATTGGACCATCACCGGGAGAAGCCATGCCTTCTCAATTACATCATAGGAGGCAGGGATGTGAGCAGCACCAGAGAAGCCATGGCACCGGAAAAAAGTAAGTAAAACTTACTTATATTCAAATTAATTTATTTTGCCTAAAACAGGAACCAAACGTTGTGTGTATTTTATTGAAAATACAGAGATATTTTTTTTTAACATATTTTCATAAATAACCCATTGTACCCATTGATCTCTAATAGTTCATGGACTTAATTCCCATGAAATACATCACTTATGCTTTCTTAGTGGAGTGCCAAACAACACATTTATATTTTAAAATTTGTTTGTTTTTAACCCCATTAAGGACCAAACTTCTGGAATAAAAGGGAATCATGACGTCATACATGTCATGTGTCCTTAAGGGGTTAAAGTTCCCCCTTTTTATATATATTTGTAAACATGGCTGTCGATGAGTTAATTTTATTTCCAAAAATAAATACATTATAAACCGGGGAATACTTAAACAAATATTAACTCTGTACCATCTCTAATACAATATAACTGAATACAATTTGCAAATAAATAGACAATGTGATCATATTTCAGCTGTGTTGCTCTGTTACTGCCGGTCTAAAGTGAATTAAAAAGAACATGTGCCAACGCCGTCACAACTGCGCCTGTTCTTTCACCCATCAGCTGGTAACGTCAGAGGGGAGATTATTAATAATCGGCCACGATGGTCCCAAAGCCTCTCTTGCTAGTACAACACCCCTTATATGGTAAATAAAGATTAGGGGAATCTCAATTCACAGAGCTTAATGTCCCTCATCCACACAATACAGTAAGGTCCCTGCTACCTCGGGCTTGCTACAGAACTTTTCCAATCTGAGTTTCCAGTATAGGCTCCTGGTGCTCAAAGGATTTTCACAACTATTTTCAATTAAGTTTGCTTTGTCAGTCCATGTTACTACCAATGTGTGAACAACCATGTTGCTGACGGTGTCTATCCCAGGTCTGTTTGTATTTGTCCAACATGTAAAGAACCAGGAGTAAACCATCACTGTGCCTGAAGACAGGTAGACTGAAGAAAAGGGAAATAAACTAACACGTACTTTGTATTTCTTTCTATGTTAAAAGGGTACTGTACGTATTTGTGGCGGAACCAGCCCCGCCACTTGTGCCTGGAGAGGACTGCTTGCCAGCCTCTTGCCCTGCGACTATGGCCCTGGGATGTATTGCCCTCTAGGAACTGATTTGGGCATGTTGTTTTTTATTATGCTGCTACTGGCCCTTTAAGAACCATCTGGGGACATACTGTGGAGTTACTGGGTGGCCACCATTTCATGTATCAGAGGCACATGGTGAGAACAATGGATGAAGCACATGGTGAGAACAATGGATGGCGGCCATTTTAACTCACAGACACTGTTTTGACTTTTCTACACGGTGCCATCTCGCCGGTATTTGGTGCACAAAGACATTGTTCAGTAGTTTTAAAATACAGAACAGGGGACACATTTAACAGTAATTATTTTTCATATAGCCTGTATATGTTCTGCAGAATCTGCATTAAACCGTATCTTCCAAACTACTGGGGTTTTATGGGGTTATTGCATGTTTTGGGGTCCCTGTGATATGTTTTATAATACTGTATTTCTCTGCCTGTGATAATTATATTAACCATTGTGTTCAGTAATCATATCATAGGCAGAGGGGAGGATTTTGTGTGGGAGTGTCTGTGTGTATTGTACGGATTGATTGGTTGTATTTCAAATCCCTGTGGGTAGTACTAGGTTTGTGGATTGGGAATAAAAGAGGCTGTATGTGCCAGTACAGTCAGTTCTGCTTGACCTCAAAACGAAGTGTCGTCTCGTTATTGGGGGAATTGGATTGTATGCTGATTGCCAGGAGTGTAAGCTGATTGTATGCTTTTCCTGTTCAGCTGTTTACAGCATTCAAATGCTTGAGAGCATTCATATGCTTCTCCGGTTTGGTGGTGGTGGTGGTGTCTGCTGCAGTGCTTGGAGTCCTCAGGAAGCGCTAGGAGCATCCTTCAATGGAGGTACCCAGTCGGGGTGCCCGTCGATCTGTTACAGTACTATAAACACTCTGGTTAGGATTAACCCCTTAAGGACCGCTGACGGTTCAGGACCGTCAGCGGTAAAACGTGCGTTTGGACCGCTGACGGTCCTGAACCGTCATAACGGTTTTGGGCAACTTACCTGATCGCCGTCGGTCCCACGGCGGCGATCAGCTCTCCTCTCGGTCCAGGGGGACTGCCTGTCTGCCCGGGCAGTCCCCCCTCGGCAGATCAGGACCCCACGGCCATGTGATCACTCGATCACATGACCGCAATAGGGGTCTGTGTATCTGCCTGCAGGGGGACTGTCTGTGCTGACAGGCAGTCTCCCTGCAAGTAAAAAATCATAAAATAAAGTGTAAAAAAAAAGAAATCAGTGTAAAAAAAATAATAATATGTGTATATATATATGATATATATACATTCATTATATTTATATATACCTATATATAATATATGTATATATATAATATATATAATGTCACACTAAGTGTATTTTTATATTTATATATACGTATATTAATATAAAAATACACTTATATTTAAATTACACACGAATATATACAATATATATAATAACTATATATATGGTATATATATATTATTATAAAATACAAATAATATGTTAATAAAAATAAATAACAAAAAATAAAAATAATTTTTAATAACTAAAAAAATTATATATATATATTCAATTGTATTCTAACAGTATTTTGATATTGACATATATATATTTATATCAAAATACACTTAGAATGTAATGATATATATAATAAATAAAAATAATACAAAATATACATATGTCCACATACATAATTACATAAATAATTTCATAAATATACACGTAGACGTCAAATACATAAATATGTATATATATTAAAATTCGACGTGCATATTTATGTAATATTTTTACCTAATTAAGTAATTTTAATGATTGAAATTTGAGGGACCTGCCTGCCAACCCAGGCCAAAAGTCCAGATAATTTAATTTGCTAGCACTGTGTTTAACCCTGTAACTTTCTATGACACCCTAAATCCTGTACATGGGGGTACTGTTTTACTCGGGAGACTTCGCTGAACACAAATATTAGTGTTTCAAAACAGTAAAACATATCACAGCGATGATATTGTCAGTGAAAGTGAAGTTTTTTGCATTTTTCACACACAAACAGCTCTTTCACTGAGGATATTATTGCTGTGATATATTTTACTGTTCTGATACACTAATATTTGTGTTCAGCGAAGTCTCCTGAGTATAACAGTACCCCACATGTAGAGGTTTTATAGTGTTTGTGAAAGTTACAGGGTCAAATATAAGGCTTGATTTTACTTTTTTTTTTTTATTGAAATTTGTCAGATTGGTTAGGTTGCCTTTGAGAGCGTATGGTAGCCAAGGAATGAGAATTAGCCCCATGATGGCATACCATTTGCAAAAGAAGACAACCCTAGGTATTGCAAATGGGGTATGTTCAGCCTTTTTTAGTAGCCACTTAGTCACAAACACCGGCCAAAGTTAGCGTTTTTTGCATTTTTAACACACAAACAAATATAAATGCTAACTTTGGCCAGTGTTTGTGACTAGGTGGCTACTAAAAAAGACTGGACATACCCCGTTTTGAATACCCTGGGTTGTCTACTTTAAAAAATATGCACATGTTAGGTGTGTTTCGGGGATTTATGACAGATAACGGTGTAACAATGTCACTATTGATACATTTAAAATATATATATATTGAAACAGCAATTTCCTACTTGTATTTATAGGCCTATAACTTGCAAAAAAAAGCAATAAAGCATGTAAACACTGGGTGTTTTTAAACTCGGGACAAAATTTTGAATCTATTTAGCAGTTTTTTTCATTAGCTTTTGTAGATAAGTAAAAGATTTTTCAAGTAAAAGTCCAAAAACATGTTTTTTTTTTTATTTTTTACCATATTTTATTATTTTTTTTAAATACAATATATGACATAATATAAATACTGGTATGTAAAGAAAGCCCTTCTTGTCGTGAAAAAAACAATATATAACTTGTATGGGAACCGTAAATGAGAGAGCGGAAAATTACAGCTAAACACAAACACCACAAAAGTGTTAAAACTGCTCTGGTCCTTAACGTACAAACATCGCAAAAACAGGCCGGTCCTTAAGGGGTTAAGCATTAAACCATTTCAACTGGTTTGACACTTAGCTGCGCCCATAGTCAGACACCTCCTTATAGAAGCAATATTCTAGATGGAATGCATTGGCTGAGGAAAGCCAGTTGATCCGTCAACTCTATATGGTTATGGTGGTTACAATGCTAATGTAATACATTTCACTTTCTTATTTTGCAAAGAAAAAATTGTATCAAAAGGAATAATAAGCAGCATATAATATTTAAATTAATGATGATCAAACACTGCATTGTACTTAATAACAAGTCACAAGTAATGACTAAAAATATGATACCGAAAAAAAAAAGTACAGTGTCTTAAACATGCATGGTACAAAAATCTGAAGCTTTATTTAATATGCCAAAAACCCTGACATGACAATGACTGCAGTAACAATACAGGCACTGCGATAAACATGAAAATGCCAATTCTAACTGCTCTGACCAAGCCAGTTCGAATAAGCTTTCTACTTGGCATTTCCACAAGTGAAATAAATTATAGAGAATATCATTAGTTATTTATTTTGAGCTCAGTAGACACAGGGAGTGACAAACGCATCCCAAGTCTTGCGCTAAGCCTCTCGCCGATTGTGAATGAGATAAGCTTTGCGTTAAGGATGGACCTTCCCATCCCCTACCTTGTGAGTTAACTCAAGTATCATCCTCACACACTGTGATTGTAAAATAGACCTGGTGTGCAGAGGCGTAACTAGAAACCACCGGGTCCCAGTACAAAAATTGCCCTGGGCCGTCACATATGTGTCGCTTTCTCTCCCCATCTTCCCTCCCACCACCAGACCCTCCATGTGTCCCATTGCCTTCCCACCAGTACCTGCTCACCGACGCGGTATCTGTCTGATAGGAAGTGCTCTCTCAGTGAGCACTTCCTGTCAGACTGCTCGGCTACGCTACAAACAGCGTCAGGCAGCCGCGGGCCCCGGGCTGGTTGGGTTGTGCACCAGCCCTGAAGGTATGCCAGTGGTCCATGATTGCTGGGGCAGCCGGGTACCCTGGAGTGACGTATTGAAGTTATATCTAAAAACAGCTTGCAAAAACTGCAGATCTCTTGTCTGCTGCCCTCTTCCCCCTTCAAACCCCACCCAGACTTTATGTTACTGTCCAATCACAGACTTCCCAGTGCAGCGCAATGAGCAATGAGAAGTCTTTGCAAGGCAGGTGCTCTGGGCAATTGCTGCCTCTTGAGTTCAGTGCAATTAAGCTACCCCCCACCCCCCACCCCCCCAAAAAAAAAAAAAAAAAAAGGAACAGGACCTGTTGTCGGCTTGAAAAACCAGGGATGTGTAACCAGGTTAATTTATAAAACTGTCAATTTCCATTGAAATCTGCACTTTTTCCAAAATGAAAATAATAGGATACACTCTCCACACATAAAACTTTTCAGCAAGTTAAAGGGCTTTAGGGGTCGGGAGTGTACCTTTAAAATACACCATGTGAAATATCCAGTGATACCTTCTTCTGTATATTGTAGACCTCTTCCAGTGTAACCTAAATTGGTGGTCTGTTAAACTACTCCCAAATGGTTACCTGGTTTTCACAATGCAATCCGTTTGGTTCCTTAAAAGGACACTGTAAGCACCGTAAAGGTTTCCTCTCATTGAAGTGGTTATAGTATTTGGAGTCCCCTGGCACTTTCCTTCCGTTTTAAATAACCACTCCAGACTGAATTTTGTTTTTAAACAAATATCACTGTTTAGTAGATATACCCCTAATGAGTATATGCATGTGTATCTTATGAACTGCAGCGTTTGCAAACCCGACCCCTTTTCACCGGAGCAGCCTAACATTCTCTTCAGGGGAAATAAACCCATCAGAGGCTACTCATTGAGAAGCCTCTGAATCTGGGTACACGTGGTCTGTGGAGGCTTTGAATTGCCTGAAGACGCTGGTCTGAGATCTGTGTGGGAGCTTTCTGACAGAGCTATGGTGGTGGACTATCATTTATTTATTTATAAAAATGCTACTTTGTCATACATATCGGCACTTTTATAAACTGGGATAATGTAGGATACTCCTCACTCATAGAGCTCTTCAGAACGTTGACTGCATTCAGCTTAACACCTTGCCATTGCAGGTGTAAATTGGTGTGGCTACAAGAAAATGTGTAATCTCTGTGTTAGCCACAACTCTAGTGGGGATGGGGCTATGTGAAGCCAGGGATCTTCATTCAGTGTTAAACTGCTTATAAAATACTTAAAGGGACACTATAGTCACCTGAACAACTTTAGCTTAATGAAGCAGGTTTGGTGTATAGAACATGCCCCTGCATCATCACTGCTCAATCCTCTGCCATTTAGGAGTTAAATCCCTTTGTTTATGAACCCTAGTCACACCTCCGTGCATGTGACTTGCACAGCCTTCCATAAACACTTCCTGTAAAGAGAGCCCTATTTAGGCTTTCTTTATTGCAAGTTCTGTTTAATTAAGATTTTCTTATCCCCTGCTATGTTAATAGCTTGCTAGACCCTGCAAGAGCCTCCTGTATGTGATTAACGTTCAATTTAGAGATTGAGATACAATTATTTGAGGTAAATTACATCTGTTTGAAAGTGAAACCAGTTTTTTTTCATGCAGGCTCTGTCAATCATAGCCAGGGGAGGTGTGGCTAGGGGGCTGCATAAACAGAAACAAAGTGATTTAACTCCTAAATTACAGTGAATTGAGCAGTGAAATTGCAGGGGAATGATCTATACACTAAAACTGCTTTATTTAGCTAAAGTAATTTAGGTGACTATAGTGTTCCTTTAACATTGAATGGACAGTGCCAAGAGACTCCAGGCACTATAACTAATTCAGAAATGTTTATACAGGGTCCCTGTAACGTTTCCCACTACACATGGGATATCGTTGGAACCAATGCATGTAGCATACATGTGAGGCAAGTTGTGTGTTGAAAAACACAAATAACATTTATTAGACTCTTTTAGAAAGTGGTGCTCAAATGGCTGCATGGAAATTATACCTAGGTAATTACAATATTATATCTACTTCTTAAAGTATAGGGTGGGCCAAATTTCAGAGTAGGATTTAACAGGTAAATAACTTATTTGTATGTAGTTATATTGTTTGGTTGCCGGTACATATTATAACTTGGAAGTCTTGGAAACCGGAGCCTCAAATATTAACTAATGTTATGAACAATGCAATCAAAGTAGCCCAACTGTGCAAGGCCGCAAATGGAGCTAACTATGGGAAAGCACTGTACTGGCTAAAAAGAGGAAATTCTGAGGATGTCATCAAGGAGGCGGATAGGGGTGGGGCCAGCATCGGCAGACCCTCGTGTCGCTGGACATTAAGGGAGTTTTAACATTTTCTAAAGGGGCAAGCCACCTAAATGGGGTCAGGAATACATGCTTATTGCCTCCTCAAATACTACTCTGAATATTTGCCCACCCTGTCTATTTGTATATATAATGTACTCTTTGTAATATGTGATCTATAACTGCTAAATGGCTGGCCTAACAAGGTATCCTCAAATAAGAATTAGTTTATTTCTTAATGGTTTAGATTTTTTAGTTGCCCTTGCTATGCAATAATTATTACAGAAGAAACTATAGAAAAAAAAAATATGTTCCTATCACTTTATCCTTTTTTATATTTTAATTGTGCTAAATGAGGAGTATATTTCTTAAGGAAACTGTGAAGGACCGCCTGGCACAGTCAATCGCTGCTTCCTAGTAATCCTTGAGTACCATAAGCACGCACCAGACACCCTAACCACCATAAACCCCACAAACCGCCCCAGCTTAGTTGGGGTCTCGCTGTCCTCCACCCACCCTGGACCTAACACAAGGATCCAGCTCCCAGTGGGTAGACCTCTCCTAGTCCAGAGAGCAAAGCAGGCTGTTCTTACAAGAGCAATTGTTGTATGCCAAGGGAGTATAGTGATTATAGCAATCCCCAGAGTGAATATAGCTCTCCAATCCCCAAAACATGAAGGGTAAAACGAATCTCTTTAATGGCAGTCACAACTGGCCATATATGCAGGTCCCCATGCAAGGGGCACTCCCCCCTGGACCTGAGAGTAGACTACTGTAAAAATATACACAGGATTACATTGGCTCTCAGGTCCAGAACACTCCCATACAAAATAGGTCAATCCCTTCCCTATGACTGGGAGATAATTGAGTCAGCACTGTATTCAACTCAATTATCTCCAGGCACAAAAAACACTCATTTTTACAAAACCCCCAAAATACCTTAAAAACACACAATATCCCCACAAAAGTTACATCCCCTGATAGCCTTGATCTGGGTGACCAACATAACCAAAAATCACCCAGATCGGTTCAGGGGTTCAGGAATTTCCTGGAAGTCATAATTTGACCGACCGCCCGCATGGTCCCATGCCCAAAACAGTTTCAGAGAATCAGGGCTTACGGTCGGTCTAGTTTGGTAGTTTAAACATGAACAAACTACAGAACATAGTCAATAGTCTTGTTCGTGGGAACGTTTCCACTGAACAGTGTCTTCTTAAGTGTTATAAAACCGAACACAGGCAATCATGGAAGTCCAGCAGTGTTCGGGAGTTTTAGTGTCCGAAAATAGTTCCATGAACTCGACGACCAAACACCGCTGCCTGTTTTCATGCGAACAAGATGGCCGCCACCTCGTGATCGTCCATAGGAAATACGGCCACCCAGACGAACACTTAGAACACTGCGGTGGAAATTGCTACAAAGTAGCAATTAGGCTTAACAAGCTCCAGACTGGTCTCCGGTTCGTGCAGCTGTTCAGTTCCCGAACCAAATATAAAATCCCACAAACCAAGTCTGTTCACATAGTTTTTTGTTTTTTTTAAAGGGCCCATAGTCTTTTGGTAAGAGGCTGGCCAGCAGGCCCCTCCAAGCACCCGTGACGAGGTTCAGTTCGTATGTATGTATGTATATTAAGTATATTTCCACAGATATAGAACGTCAATCTCTTAACAGAACAATAAATAAAAATCATTGTAAAAAATTATGAAAAGCGTGAATTGTAAAGGACAGTTATGTAAATAATTGTGAAGCCAATCTAATGTAAGCAATTACTCTGGATAATTTGAGTGACTTTCTGTGTTGTGCAGAGAAAAAAAGCGATACTGCAGTGTCATTTCTGGATCAGCACCATTCAAATAACCGATTCAGACTGTGTGTGTTTCAGACCCCAACTCTAAAATAATTGCAGGACATTAGATGCAGCTACGGACTATATAATACCACTGCAAAGCAAACTGCAGCAGGGGTGTAGATAGATATACTCTCCCATGCGGTTTTAAAACTACAACTCCCTTAATGCTTTACTGGCAAAGCATCAGGAGAGTCTGTAGTTCTAATCAGCTTAGCATATATATGCCTGATGTGCATGTACAGTTGAACAACCAAGAAGGTATTGTGTAAGATAAAATGTTGATGGCACAAACTTGCAAGGACACGGACACCTAATGAAACAAATAATTTAGATCGGCATTTACAAGCCTCTGAATAAAGAATATAGAGTGCCCATGACAATACATCATTTTATGGCCCTAAATTAGTTGATTACACAGCTCTACGTGTCTATGTGGGTGTAGCAGCAAATCAGGAAGACAACATGCTAGCATTCTACAATGTGTCATTACAGCTATAATGTAAAACACAGCGGTAGGATGGCTTCTGTTGTCAAAGAAACCACATATTATACAGGGGACACAGAACAGTTAATAATCACAGGCATATGGCGAAGTGCATTAATAAACCCGTCCTTACCTTGATATGTTGTTAAAGCTGAGATACAAAAGCTGGAGGCTTGGCAAAGTATCCACATCTCTCTGAAAAAAAGCAGATTCACCACATCAAGGGGGATAATGTGACGTAGCACTGTAACATCTGCTCAGCTGATACAAAGCACACTCCCTGCTAATTACTGTGGTCCTGATGCAGCATTGATTACTGAGGAGCTTGCAGCTCCATCCTTTCTGATGTAGCTTCTGGGAGTGTTACAGTGCAGAGATCTATTCTGCAGAGCAAGCTACACTTGCAAGGTGAAAGGCACTGGAAGGGGAGGAGGGAAGACAGACATAGGGCTCCTTGCAGTTGCCAAGATGCATGCTCATCATTTAACTGCATGCTGGCAAGTGCAGTGATTGGGGGCACCGCAGCATATTTTCGTTGTATTGTGTAGCACTAAATCATGACCTAGATTGATTGGAACAGGAATTTATTACGTAATCAAGCTGTGATACCTGATTTTGTAATTCATTTCCTCAACCATTTGCTTTCATATTGGTCAGGCCTTACAATCCTGAATGCATCCATCCTTTAATATTTCATGCTTTCAAGCTTGAAGCGAATGTTCAATTGTAACAAATCTAGACAGCATGTAGACTGTATGCACGGACTATTATTTCACATGGAAATAGGCAGCATTGCTATAAATAGGGATTCTGATGTAGACATGCAAATCCAATGATTCAACTCACATGGGATTTCAAATCACTAAAATGAATCATGAATGTTTAGTTTGCATACTTTAAATTAGTTACATCAGTACAGTTCACATAATAATATTTTTGTTTTAGATATTAAATTCAAGCTAATGGTGCAATAAAATACTTTGAATAAATGTGGGCTGCACTAGTGGGCCCCTCTTACTAAGCTGCACTTTGTGGTTGAATACTTTGGATCAATAAAATACTTGTTCAAAATACTTTTTCGAAATGTCAAAAGTTTTGCTTTAGACGTGCTGGAGGTGCCAAGAATCCCGCGGCACAGTGCTACACATCTGGTGGGAATGCGGAGCTATCACCCCATACTGGGAAATGATCAGGGAAACAATCGTTCATATTATGGGGGACCTCCCGGACTGGTCAGCAGAACTGGCATTGCTGCATATCACGTCACAATCCATATCATCTTATAAGAAATCGATCTTGGGGAGCAGGTATGACAAGAATATACGCTTACTGAGTAACATGACGAACGCAAAGACGTTCACCTGGGGATACGTAATCCCAAGACAATCTGTGGGATCGATGCCTGTCATTTAACAGGACTGTGGCTCACATGACGAACACTTGTCCACTACACTCCCACCAACTGGACAGACACATGACTTGGTCCACCCTAGTGCAGGAGTAGCACCAATATTACATGCCATCTCAACATATCTATCACGACGCACAGGGGAGAGGACCCGAGCGCCTCAATTAAGCTGGAGGGATACCTGGACAACGCACGAGCTCTGCCGAAAGTGAGGGTTAACGGGAAACTCGTTGTTCCGGGTGCTAGGCTCGGGTTAGGTGCTCTTTCAGGCCCCGACTTAGGCCTGGTGTCGGGAACATCGCTGCCTCAGCATGATGCTACATCCACTATTATTAGTTATTCGCCTGCATGCCGACTACTACAATGCTGTATACCGAACCCTTTATCTATGATTCAGACAATTTGTTGGGGCGCCTTTAAAGCAAATTCTTACACCTACACATATGCATAATGGCAGGTATACCACCAGGTGTACTCCTCCCGGGTACACCGAACGCAAACTCTCGAATGTAAATACAGGTGTAGTTTTGTATATAACGATTGCACACGTTCGTCTTGGATACCATGCTAACACTTGATCCCCGTAAGGATGGATCTTGTTACCTTGTTAATAAGTGTATTATCGGTTGTGTATATTCTGTTCACGGAATCTTGGTTTTCACCTGCTTGTACTCTACTCATTTTATTTTCTTTACATGCCCAGACCTGCGTGTCTTACTTTACTTTCTTATTATGTCAAATATGCTCATAAATCAATAAACAGATTTACAAAAAAAAAAAAAAAAAAGTTTTGCTTTAGACAACTTAATATAGCAAAGAATGCATGTTGGATGTTAATTATTTTGCAAATAAAAAAATAAATAAATCTGAAGGTAAAATCTGAAACAGTTGAAATTTAGTAACAGGTAATCTAGATTGCATTTCTCACTGGTATAAACACACGATGGATCACTTGTATGTTAATATGGGTGGGTTTCATCTGTAAAACCCAGCACGGAGGAGTATTAAGAATGACTGCTATCACGTGTAGGATATGACCTGAATATATAGCAGCACCAGTTAATGTACAGCTGCACCAAATGCTGGCATGCCAAAGTTCCAAGAATAAACATGTACTGTAATATATTCAGAATACAAATACTACATTATCACTGTCACACAGTCATCTACTACTCAGGAAAGCAATAGTAAAGATAAGAGCTGATCTTAGCTATTTTTCTCATATTATTGGTTATATTCTATTCGTTCCTCAATAAATGTGAGTAGCACGGTTTGTACACAAATTATACCTGTACCGTTGTCTCCTCATTTCCTTTGGTTTCATCTTTATGTGATCACTGTGAGAGCATCGGAGTACAGAGCAGCTTGGTGCTACTGTTTTTTTAATTCTGTTTGGGTACTGCAGTAACCTATCCCTTTTCTATTTGCGCCCTTATTTAAATATTTAATACAGCAATTGACTCTGTACAAAATGTCTGTACCAATACTTTAATCAAAGGACAGTTCATTTGAGCCAGAATCAGAATGCATGTCACAGTCAACCTGTATTCAGATGTCATCTGGCTAAAGGGTCAAGCTACCCGTGCTGTGCTCTTAGCCATGTAAACAGCACAGCATCTATGAGCCTAACAGTGATGAAAGTGGAGTTAAAAGGAACTCTTCAGTCACCAGACCAATCACTGGCTTTTCATATAAAAGGCAGTTTTTACATTGCTGATGGTCACTAAAGGTGCTTAACGAGTCAGTGCTGCACAGTGTGTAGCACCGACATCAGTGTCTCTACGCTCTGCATGGAGTTGCTGAATGCTTCTTATAGTGATGTACTGATCCAATGCATTTTTATGACGAGATGACAATTGGCGCAGCGCTGTTTTGCTGCTCATGTACAATAGCCTGCCAATGATTTTATATGGGAAAGCATTGGATTGGTGGAAATCATCAAGTTTGGCAGAATAGGAGCAGGGCCAGCCGCTAGGAGATCTGCGCGGTGCTGGAAAAGGGTGAGTAAAATCCCCATTTACTTTCCTGGAAGGGAGCCGGAAACCTAAATACCGCTTTCACAGTGTTTCAATAGTGTTCCTTTAATGAGAAATGGTCTAACTGTTGAAAGACCAGTGAAAGCAATAATGAAGAAAATCTAACTGTAGAATGAACCACATAATCAACAAAACTACATCAAGTAGTAGAGGTATGAAGAAGAGACTTCTCAAGTAGGTATTAAAATCCACAGTAGAGGAAGCTTCCAAAACAGAGCTCCATCGGAAGGTATGAAGAGGTTTTGCATCTACAGGACAATGACAGGCGTTCTTTTGTGACATCTCTGAAAGGATACCATGCTCAAAAAGTAAATTGCCATTTCATTGGAAAAGGACCAGTGCTGCCAAGATGGCATATAATGAAGACTAAACCACATGAGCAAATGCTTTTCTCCAACCAGTCTGGAGTAAACAAAGGCCTGCCAACATGGTGGTATAATCTTCCAGGAAGGTGCAATGTAACATTACAATCAATTAATATTCAAAATCTCATTGCGTTCTTAAAATAGCCATCAATGTCAGCACAATGGACATATCTCAAGTATAAAATGATGGCTAATATTCTTATCTACATGATAATATGTTTTATAATCATCATCGTTCTTATCATCCATATGCTGACATGACATAAATGATCCATGAAAAAATACTCAAAATAATTAATCTTTTACTTACCACAAGATTGATTTTGTTGTGTCTAAGGTTAAGTTCTGTTAGTGAGTCTAGACCATTAAGATTTTCCACTTGGCTTATGAAGTTCCTTGCGAGGTTTAACACTCTTAGCTCTCCCAGGTGACTGACATTCTCTATCTTAGATATCTGGAAGGACACACAGCATCACACAGGTGAGATCATTTTAATTACGTAAACGTTTGCTGATGCTGACTGCATTAAAGATTTCAGGTGATGAACACTAATTCGAGTAATAATTCATGGTAAATATAATTTAGTAATCACATAACTAGGATTAAGCATTGCATTTCTTTCACACATCACTATTCCCTTAGTTAGATTAAGGCGTAAGCCTGGGGATGCCTGTTTGTAGTTTTCATACTTTGTTTGGAATAGGCACCATAGCTACTTCAACTGATTAAAGTGGTTGTGATGCCAGAAGTCTTTGTTGCCAGGTCTCACACAACTGCTAAAACGTTTACTCACCATTTAGCAGAGACACTCTGTCCCTCTCAGGCTACAGCCTGGTCTCCATCTAAGGATATACCAATTAATTTCAGAGATTGGGGCAATGATTAGCCAAGGAAGCTCAGCTGTTGCCCTCACCCAATTATTGCTCACTACCCCTGGTATGGCATGAAGCCGAATATAGCACCATTTCCTCCATTTGGTTATGAAAACTCTGGCTGTAGACTGTTCGGGACAGGGCAAAACTCTGGCTGCAGGCTGTTCGGGACAGGGCAAAACTCTGGCTGCAGGCTGTTCGGGACAGGGCAAAACTCTGGCTGCAGGCTGTTCGGGACAGGGCAAAACTCTGGCTGCAGGCTGTTCGGGACAGGGCAAAACTCTGGCTGCAGGCTGTTCGGGACAGGGCAAAACTCTGGCTGCAGGCTGTTCGGGACAGGGCAAAACTCTGGCTGCAGGCTGTTCGGGACAGGGCAAAACTCTGGCTGCAGGCTGTTCGGGACAGGGCAAAACTCTGGCTGCAGGCTGTTCGGGACCCGGCAACTTTTCAGGACCCAGCTGCCAGACTTCACTGTGGTGGTAATAGTCCTTATAGCAATAGAATATTCAGAATAATTCTGAATATATTTTCAAAGTACTCAGTGAAAACAAGGAATGGGACGATTGCAAAAACAAATAAAGAGTACTGGGAAGTAACAGTAAGCAGCACAAATGTTTATTATTGTTTATATTGTCATGGTGCACATCCATGCAAAAATCTACATATTACAGGTATTAACATGAGATACAATGTTAATAGTAACAGTAAGCTATAGAATTTGACCAGTAATGATACATTTAGCTATCACAAGCTTTCCAAGTATGTCCTGAGATAAAGATGTTATTATAATATCTACATTACATCCATAGGAAGGAAATCATTTGAGTAAAAGGGACACTTTAGATACAGACCATCCATGAGGTAGTATAGGTGCCATGTCCACCCATTTAACTCTGCAATGTAAACATTGCTGTTCTGTTTTCATTTACAGGGGTAAAACGCCTCTAGTGGCTTTCACTCAGACAGCCACCAGAGGCGCATTCATGGAAATCTAAAAGATGGTCTCAGAGAGACCTGATTGACGCAGCACTGCATCTTGTCGTGCATACACACTAGCCTCACAATACTTTCTTATGGGAAACTATTGGATTGGCTGAGATCAGGGCCGGTGCGTCCTACAGGCCGATTAGGGCACTGCTTAAGGAGGGCACCAGCAACAGGTTTACTGCTGTTTGGGCCACTCCTCTATGTGTGACTAATTACGTATTGCGTGTCGCAAGTCATGGCACCGGGCACTATGTCCTGTGGCACGCAAAGAGCACAGAGAGACGCCCTATCTAATAAGCCCGGCAGCACAAGCGAACATTGCTCTATTGCTCCACCCCTTGCCCTGTACTCTGGGTTACGTGGGCTGGAGGATAGCGGAGGCGGACCTGAGAGAGTTTGAATGCAGCAAGGCACAGTCCATGAGCCTTGGACTCACTGAGAGACATAGAGAGCCAATATGACATGAAGGCAAGATAGTGTGTTGTGTGATAGTGTGTGTTTTAAAGAGTGTTAGCCTGCTTCAGTTAGTATTGTTGTGTCTGCTTGGATTAATGTGTGTGTGCTTGGGTCAGTGTGTGTGTTCGTGTGTGTCTGCATGGGTCAGTGTGTGCATGTGTTTCTGCGTGTGTGTGTGTGTGTGTCAGTCTGCATCAGTCCTTGAAGAAACATTCTAAGCATCATAACCACTATACTATATGTAATTTTTAAAACAGTTTGACTTCTTACCTGGGGTCTCACGTCTTGCTTTCACTACTTCCTATGGAGAGCCTGAAGATCTCAATCTGTTAAGCTCTTTGGCTGAGAGTGATTAGCTTTGTACTTCGGGGCTTAGCTCAGGATAACTAACAGAAAGTCCTGATTAGAAAAACTTCAGGCTGTCTATGGAAAGTAGCAGAAGCAGGGAGCAGTGCCCAGCAAACCCCCTGTTAATAAGTCAAACTGTTCTAAAATGAGCTGATGTGGTTATGGTCCTTAGAATGTTACTTTAAAACAATGTGCAATAGCTAGCAATATACTGTACTATACTGTGTCAGGGCACTGTGACATACTCGTTTTGAGCTGCTCTGATGCAGGTTATAGTTAATTTATAATGACCATTTCTGAGGCAGTGAACCTGGATGATATGTCCACCAACATAACTGTCAAGCTGTTTTACTTTCATACAACTAATGCCTCTATAAAAAATGTTTTAAATGAAAAGGATACACAAAAAACATATTAAAAACAATTAAGCATAAAACACAGGTTTGTATTGCTGCCACAATGTGAGCAATGTTCTTTTTATATGCTTCACACATAGCCCATACTGAATTCCTAATTGATAACTGCTCCTCAATTCAAATTTGTTAAAGACAACACAAGGTTTAACCTCCGGTTCTAACATTATCTAATTGGTATCCAGAAATACTTCTTCTCATTTAGACATAAAAATGTGCTTCAAGGGGGCGGGGCCTGACCTGCAAACGGAGCGGCCGCATGGTGGAGGAGCTCCTGCTATGAAGGCTGCTTCTAAGGACCCACTAGCGAACCTGATGCCTAAAATGTTACCGGGCATGCTGCCCAGGATGGGGGCACCCCGGAGAAGCACCAGACACCAAAATCGAACGGATCCCGCACTCATGAAACCAAGGCGATGGGTCTCAGCCTGTGGTGGACGGGGCTGGGGGGAGACGGCCGCTCTCCTCACCCCTACGCCGGAGGTACCGAAACACTGCATACCCGCTCCCCCCCCTTAGGACCGGTGGGGGTGATCCCGGTCCAACCCACCAAGATAACAGGGCCACGACAAGCACGGGCAGCGGAGCCCCACAGGCAACCTCTGGCTACTCAGGCCTACAGATTGACGAAGGCCACGTGTGACCACAACTACCAGACGTTGTCAAAGCTGGAAGCTATATTCAAGGCCTTCTGGGCGAAAATAGCAAGCAGAAAGCAGCAGCCTGAAGCACCGGGGCACTCACCTAGTGAACTACCCGCACGGGCCTGCCACAGCCACGATGATTCCCGCCCGACTAAAACTACAAGATGGCGCCGACGGCGGAGAACTCTCCCACAAGCACACAAAAATACAAGACAACGCCGCACAGCGATGCCTAACCGAAGAAACCTGCGGGCTCCCCTCAGAACCAGCATGACACCAAGAACCGCAACACAACCAAAGGCGGGCAAGTTCACCTCACAGCACCGAGCCCAGACACTAATACAGAGAGCCCCAAAGCCACAGCCAGGGACACTTACTACCTGTAAGATCAATGTAAGCCTGCACAGCAACAGCCAGAAGAGACAGCGACTGAATCCAACAAAGCTGCATCTTGCGATACCCCAGGAGGACTCCCAAGCACCCTTGACCCCCTTCCCCACGCTGGGCATAGGCTGAAATGGAATCCACATGCCGGGAAACACGGAGGACCAAATCTGGAGCCTCCGATATAATGGACGCCGCCCAAGACCATACTATAGCCACCTGAACTTGCTCATATCATGGAACCCTTAAGTAACTCTACTGTTCTCTCATTGTTTATGTTCTTTACCCATGCTATTCATTTAAGTTCTGTTCTGCTTTGCTTTGGTGCCCTTATACTAACCCTCCTGTAATTGCCCAAGGCCTTAATACACGCATAAAATAAGCTTACAGCCTGCCTGTCACACACTAACACACAGACGCTAAGCCCACCTGCCTGGTACTATCGATATGTATCTCGCCTACATTACACTTCTAATCAGTACAGCGATGTCACTTTACAATATAAGCGAAATTTTGCAAGATTCAAGTTTATTTTGTCTACCACATAGAAAAGCATGTTTAACTATATAGCCCAGCAAATAACGTTTTTCATTTACTCTTTAAACCATGCTATATATTATGTTAAACCATGATATACATCACTAATTATAAGTTACCTGCTTGTTATCTATCGAAAGTATAAAATGTGCAACTTCTTAGCTCGATAAACCTAGCGATTGTATTAAAAAAATATAAAAAATTGTGCGATTATGCATGCCACAGTCAAACTCTTATATATGCTGTTCTACGTTGATACACGCTGTTTGAAGTAACTCTGTACCCACCCGCACTACAAAAATAAAGAATAAAAAAAAAAAATGTGCTTCAAAATAAATTTTAAAGAACCTGCTTTTATTAATCATTATAATCTGGCCCTTCAGAAATATCAACAGGTTCACATTTTAAATGAGTATTTTGATTGATTAGAGAGGAAACAGGGCACTAAACTTTAGTCATCTTAGAGATTAAAATGACATACGATTTGTGATAAAACTATAAGTGCACTTCAACTTCCTTTTGGACCATGAGAGCTTAAAGCTCAATATCCTCCCAAGGGTAATCATTCAACTGCCAAAGAACCATTATCCTCCATTGAATCCTGGAATGTTAAACCAAAGAGCACAGTATAAAAATATTCAGAAACACGCACCTGACTCATCATTATTATCCTAGTAAGAGCAGTAACTAATCATTTATACAAGTGCTCCATGACAATCCATTTAATAGAAAATCAAGGCTGTGTATGTGGATATGATCTTTCTGAAAGTGGGGCTTTCGCATTGTGGGCTTCCTTTTCGGGACCAGTATTAAACTATATCCCTTTTTAGCTCTCTTGAACTGTAAACGTATACCAATTAAGCACTTCTACCATATATTGAAACTAACACAACGGTAAGAATTAGTGTCATAAAATATTGGATCGGGCTCCTTCAAGTAGAACATAGGTAATATCGAAATGTAGATTTATTTGCAACATGGAAAATATTACTTCAAATCTCAATTACACCGTGCCATTGATTTAACAAAATGTGACCCACGGCTTCCCAAGTTTGGGAGCCAGCACTTTGTTTGGCAGTACATTCAATATCATATTTTTTTTCTCTTTCCTCCCATTGCATCTCACTGTTGTTCCTTGTGTAATACCCTATATATGTTTTCCTTTGCCAATTTCTCTTCCCATTTTCCCACAATCCTTTGGGGACAAATCACTGTTTTCTCACAAATCTTTCTCCAATACCCTTACGACCAAATCGCAATGCCCAAATCATATCCTATTTATTATGCTTCAATCATCTATCTCTTGCTTTCTTCTCTCACAATGTTTTCTCCTCATTTTCAGATTTAAGATCTAGCTTTAAATTCCACCCCCGTCCAATGAAACCTTAAGAAGATGCATAGAAGAGTTGTTAGATTGTCTGACTCAATTCTAAAACATTGCATGTCACCTGTGATCAGTCTAAGCAGGATAGATACAGTAGATATTTCCTATATTTGCATATGAAGTTTCTCTCCCCCCAAAAACATAGTATTATATGTATTAAACAACATGAACAACATATTTTTTTTAGCGGTTAAAGGCATACTCTAAGCACCAACAAGTCTTATTTTAAAGAATTAGTTTTGGTGTGCAGACCATGCCTCTGCAGTCTCATTCCTCGAGTCTCTGCTATATAGGAGCTTACTCACTTTATTTATGTAACCTTAGCCATAGTTCCCCTGGCCTGAGACTTCTCTATAAAACATTGGACTGGCCTGAGATCACTGAGTGATAAAAACTTGCGGCTGAGCCGATAATGGGGCAGCACAGGATTAAAGTGAAGATTTTTTGTTTTTGTTTTTTTAATGGGTGGGGGGTTATTTATTTTTAAAATGGGGGGCAACAATACAAACATGCACACAGACATGGTAATGTTTAAAACAGATAGAATAGAATAGATATATTGTTTTCTAAAGCTCGAGTGTTCCTTTAATGTCAACACTGGAAACAAGCTAATAAGGTGCAAATGCAGACCATTTGAAGACAGGTTGCAAATGCAAACAAATCAGTTCCATATGTACATAATGAGTAGTGCTGAAATTACACAATGAGTTTAGCTGCAATTACATTCCATGGATGGAATGCTAGAAATCCCATGATTGAGAGACCTCTGTGTCTTTGCTTAAAATTTACATTTTTGCAGATGTCTGCTGGACAATTTGTAAAAGGTGAACAAACAGCAGTACTGCAGCAAGTAATACCCCTGGATCCATTCTATACAGGAAGAATGAATTGTGTGTTTACCCATACCTGATTCCCATGTAAATCCAAAACATCAAGACTTTTAAGGCTCTCCAGGTTTGCAATTTTCTTAATTCTGTAAGATGAATTGAAATAAAACAATGTACTATTTGACCAAATATATTAACACATTATCTTCCACATAAAATGTAAGAATTGTAAAATAATCACCTACAAATAAAGTTTTATGTTTGCCGAAGAGCCTCTCTCTGTTTCGATTTTTGAGATAACTCCACTTTAAAGGACAACGGTCATAACATTTAGACTTCTCATTATTTCAAAAAGTTTATAACATTTAACACAATAACAGGTTTTTTTGTTTTTTAATGATGCATATTGTTTTTGTCACTTCTTTATTTCGTTGAGCAGCCATGTGGAGTCAGGATCTACTGTTATCTAAACAACTGCACAACCTAACATGCCTACTGCTGGAGGTTCACGTAGAGAAAACAGACCAAATGCAGCAGCAGGCATGATACAGAGAGCAGCAGTTGATCAGATAAAAAAAAAAAAAAAGATATATAAATAAATAATAATCAATAACATCATTAAAAATAAGAAATAAATGGTTGCTCTGGACGGGACACCATGACCCCTTCAGTGGTCTGAAGTGATCATGGTGCCTGGAGTGTGTATGTGCAGCATTTCACTGCACATACAGATATAAACCACTCTGCTGCCAGAGGTGTAACTTTACCTCCAGCAGCATGACTGGGGTGTCATCAGCCAGCCCAGAACTCCAATTCTAATGTCAATTATATGCATCTTTCCATGTAGAGAATTGCATTAATTGTCTGAGATCAGTCAACGTGCATCATTTTAAAAAAAATGATTATCTTTCATTATATAATAAACTTTAAAAAAATGAGAAATTACATGATGGCAGTTGTCCTTTAATGGTATTACACAATTATGTCCCCTTGCTGCTTGATAGGCTATTTAAAAATTGCATTCTCAATTTAGAACTGATTTGACAAAAAAAGCAATGCTATTGCCAACCCAGACACCACCTCTCTTCAGTTGCCTTTATAATTCTGAGATTACACTTCTGCATTACCAAGTGCTCTGGCTGCAAGGTAATGCACTGTTTTTTGTCAAACTGCTTCCAAATGGTCTGACATAAAACGGAAGGAGATGCACATTGACTTTTGGCAGCATCACCACTACACTGAGTTATATAATATATATGTTACTTAGACTTCCCTTTTAAATAACAAAGGCATTTAAATATTCACAGAAGTCCTCTAATTTGTGTTAAAGATCAGAGATCTGATTAAATGACAAACCTAGGGCCTTTTGCCTAACAAACTCTAGAGGCAGGGTGCCCTGCCTCCTAGATATAATACTTATGGAACCTAATACTTTGTTAATTATATTATAAAATAGCGCATCACACTTGAGTAAAAAAACAAACAAACAAAAAAACAAAGACCCCCCCACACACACACACACAACTCTCTGCAAAATCAATTGCTGACTCCTTATCCAATGAATACTTTTCAACTCCTGCAGATATGTTTTTATATTAAAAAATGAATCAGTACCTATTATTTCCCAACATGAGGACACGCAAAGATCGTAAAGCTGAAAGACCATTTATTTCTTCAATTTGATTGTCATACAAATCTAGAAATATAAGGCGCTGCAGACTTGATAAATTCTGGATTTTTGTAATAAAGTTGTGCTGGAAATATAATAATCGCAGATTTTCCTCCCCTTCTATTATAGGACAGACATTCAGCTTTTGCCTGAAAAACAGTTAAGTACAGCAAGCATTCAATTTACTACTAAGAACATAATGAATCAAAACAAAACAAGCAAATGTTACATAGCATAAAATGTGTATCAAATGGGTTACTATGAGTAAAAATGTAAAACAAGATTCCTTTTTAAATGAGCACACACAACTACAAGCTATCGCTTTTATCTCTGATATCTTTAAAACACTTATATTTAGCCAACAAGCTCACTTTTCAGGTGTGCCTGCTGGTTCCATAGCTCTCAATGTTGAGAGGGATAATTTTTCATTTTGCCCAGAACTGCTCATTATAGACTCTTCCCATGACCTCGAAAGCTCATTTATTTTACTGTTTTTTAAATATTTAATTAAGCTACAATATATTACTGTATGAATTAGGATGCTGCACATTGACATATAAAACTATTTTTTTTAAACAAACAAAAACACCTTGTGATTTCACTAACTTGGCTTTAGACAACTGAAATACGTTCACAACAGCAATCCAGGCTTTTTTTTTTTTTTCTTTTGAAAGGTCTAAAGCAGGCCTGTCCAACCTGCGGCCCCACAGATTTTGCTGAACTACAACTCCCATGATTCATTCAATGATACAGATAGCCAGGGAATCATGGGAGTTGTAGTTCAGCGCTGGTCTAAAGATTCTGCTCACAAAATAACATGGATACGTTATTTAATTTCATACTTGTAGAACTGTGAGTTATTGCTGTTTTTCTCTCATGTATGGACATGAGTTTTGGTGGTTTTACAAAAAAGGGCAAAACATATTAGCAAAGGGCACATTTGTTTTTAGATTTACTCAGGTTAATGATTCCCCCCCGCCTTCCCCCCCATGATCCAAAAAAAAAAAAAAGGCTTAACTGAGGTTACCTTTCTAGGTTAAGTTTGTCTGGGCAGATGGCTTTCTCCTCTGGAGTACGGTGCACAACGGGACATCCTGGTTCTGGCCTTGGCAAGTTTCTTATGTAACTGAATTGTTCTACGTAAAAAGTTTAAATGATAAACAATCAGAGAACACAGAGTAAGATAATGGATAGAAGCCTTTTTTTTATTTGCCTTTATGGTTTCCCTTTCTATTTTACACAATAATATAATATTGTTTAACCAGGAAAGCTCAATTTCGTTTTTTTTTGGCTTGCTTGCAAACGCTTCTCAAGGTACATTATTATAACTATAAAATTGTCAGTCTCTTGCTCAACCTCAATTAATTAAAAGCTTAGTTGTAACTGTGGTGTATTTAGTCTGCAGACTGCATAGAGGCTAAAGACAAACCATTTGGAGCACCAACAACTGAGCTATTCTGTACATATTCCCTCCCATCACTACTGCTGCAATACATCACTTGAATAAAAAATAAAATAGCTTGCTACCTAAGTGATAAAATGTACAGCAAGTAAGCACAAAGAATTAAGATAACAGGTTAACATTAAAGGAACACTCAACCCAGACCACTTCAGCTAATTGAAGTGGTCTGGGTGCTGTGCCCCTATTGCACTTAGTGCTGCAATAGAAAACAGTGCAGTTCAGGTTACATTGCAGCTCTAAGTCTGCCCCTAGTGGCTGTCTGCCAGAAAGCCACTGGTAGCGCTTCCGGAATCCTAACAGACATTTGGTCTGTTATCTGACACTGGAGCAAGGGGGACGGGGGACGAGTAAGTGGGACGGGGGCCGAGCAAGGGGGACGGGGGCCGAGCAAGGGGGACGGGGGCCGAGGAAAAGGGGACAGGGGCTGAGGAAAAGGGGACAGGGGCTGAGGAAAAGGGGACAGGGGCTGAGGAAAAGGGGACAGGGCTGAGGAAAAGGGGACAGGGCTGAGGAAAAGGGGACAGGGCTGAGGAAAAGGGGACAGGGCTGAGGAAAGGGGGAAAGGGGCTGAGGAAAGGGGGACAGGGGCTAAGCAGTGGGACTGGGCTGGGGGAAGGGGGACAGGGCTGGGGGAAGGGGGACAGGGCTGGGGGAAGGGGGACAGAGCTGGGGGCTGGGGGAAGGGGGACAGGGCTGAGGAAAGGGGGACAGGGCTGAGGAAAGGGGGACAGGGCTGAGGAAAGGGGGACAGGGCTGAAGAAAGGGGGACAGGGCTGAAGAAAGGGGGACAGGGCTGAGGAAAGGGGGACAGGGCTGAGGAAAGGGGGACAGGGGCTGAGGAAAGGGGGACAGGGGCTGAGGAAAGGGGGACAGGGGCTGAGGAAAGGGGGACAGGGGCTGAGGAATGGGGACAGGGGCTGAGGAATGGGGACAGGGGCTGAGGAATGGGGACAGGGGCTGAGGAAAGGGGGACAGGGGCTGAGGAATGGGGGACAGGGGCTGAGGAATGGGGACAGGGGCTGAGGAATGGGGACAGGGACAAGGTGACAGGGCCTGAGGAAGGGGGAATGGGGACAGGGACACGGCTGAGGAAAGGGGGACGCGGGCTGAGGAAAGGGAGACGCGGGCTGAGGAAAGGGGGACGCGGGCTGAGGAAAGGGGGACGCGGGCTGAGGAAAGGGGGACGCGGGCTGAGGAAAGGGGGACACGGGCTGAGGAAAGGGGGACACGGGCTGAGGAAAGGGGGACACGGCTGAGGAAAGGGCTTCACGGCTGGGGAAAGGGGGACACGGCTGGGGAAAGGGGGACACGGCTGGGGGAAGGGGGACAGGGCTGGGGGAAGGGGGACAGGGCTGGGGGAAGGGGGACAGGGCTGAGGAAAGGGGGACAGGGGCTAAGCAGTGGGACTGGGCTGGGGGAAGGGGGACAGGGCTGGGGGAAGGGGGGACAGGGCTGGGGGAAGGGGGACAGGGCTGAGGAAAGGGGGACAGGGGCTAAGCAGTGGGACTGGGCTGGGGGAAGGGGGACAGGGCTGGGGGAAGGGGGACAGGGCTGGGGGAAGGGGGACAGGGCTGGGGGAAGAGGGACAGGGCTGAGGAAAGGGGGACAGGGCTGAAGAAAGGGGGACAGGGCTGAGGAAAGGGGGACAGGGGCTGAGGAAAGGGGGACAGGGGCTGAGGAATGGGGACAGGGGCTGAGGAATGGGGACAGGGCTGAGGAAAGGGGGAAAGGGGCTGAGGAAAGGGGGAAAGGGGCTGAGGAAAGGGGGACAGGGGCTAAGCAGTGGGACTGGGCTGGGGGAAGGGGGACAGGGCTGGGGGAAGGGGGACAGGGCTGGGGGAAGGGGGACAGGGCTGAGGAAAGGGGGACAGGGGCTAAGCAGTGGGACTGGGCTGGGGGAAGGGGGACAGGGCTGGGGGAAGGGGGACAGGGCTGGGGGAAGGGGGACAGGGCTGGGGGAAGGGGGACAGGGCTGAAGAAAGGGGGACAGGGCTGAAGAAAGGGGGACAGGGCTGAGGAAAGGGGGACAGGGCTGAGGAAAGGGGGACAGGGGCTGAGGAAAGGGGGACAGGGGCTGAGGAAAGGGGGACAGGGGCTGAGGAATGGGGGACAGGGGCTGAGGAATGGGGACAGGGGCTGAGGAATGGGGACAGGGGCTGAGGAATGGGGACAGGGACAAGGTGACAGGGCCTGAGGAAGGGGGAATGGGGACAGGGACACGGCTGAGGAAAGGGGGACGCGGGCTGAGGAAAGGGGGACGCGGGCTGAGGAAAGGGGGACGCGGGCTGAGGAAAGGGGGACACGGGCTGAGGAAAGGGGGACACGGGCTGAGGAAAGGGGGACACGGGCTGAGGAAAGGGGGACACGGCTGAGGAAAGGGGTTCACGGCTGGGGAAAGGGGGACACGGCTGGGGAAAGGGGGACACGGCTGGGGAAAGGGGGACACGGCTGGGGAAAGGGGGACACGGCTGTGGAAAGGGGGACACGGCTGGGGAAAGGGAGAGGGGCTGAGGAAAGGGGTGAGAAAAGGGAGAGGGACTGAGGAAAGGTAGAGGGGCTGAGGAAAGGGAGAGGGGCTGAGGAAAGGGAGAGGGGCTGAGGAAAGGGAGAGGGGCTGAGGAAAGGGACAGGGGCTGAGGAAAGGGACAGGGGCTGAGGAAAGGGACAGGGGCTGAGCAAGGGGACAGGGACTGAAGAAGGGGGATTAAAAAAAAAAAAAAACTAAAATGTATTACTTTCCTCCCTGAGGCTTACCTTGGGCCAGGAGGCGTGGGACAGGATCTGGAGCCTGCAGTCAGTGGAGTCGGCCAGCCTCTCCTGATGATGTCAGGAGGTGGCGTGACTTCCTCTGCTCTTCTCCCAGACTCCCCAGCGGTCCTGGGAGAAGAGCAGTGGAAGTCATGCCTTCTCCTTTTGACATCCTCAGGAGAGGCCGGCCAACTACACTGGCTGCAGGCTGCAGAGAGAGTGAGGTAATTTGATAAATTAAAATCCCCAGCCAGATGCAGGGGATTCTGATTTTTGCGCCCCCCCCCCCCCCCTCTCTTGCGCCCTAAGGCATGTTAAAGATAAGTGTGTGTGTGTGTGTGTGGGGGATGTAGTATGTGAGCGGTGAAGTGGGTGAGGGCAGCAGTGTATGTCAGGGGTGCAGTGTGTGTGTCAGGGGGCAGTGTATGTGTGTGTGTGTGTGAGGGGCAGTGTATTTGTGGGTCAGTGTGTGTGAGGCTTGCAGTGTATGTGTGTTTGGAGCAGTGTGTGTATGGGGGCAGTGTACGTGTGTGTATGTTTGGGCAGTGTGTATATGGGAGGCAGTGTCTGTATGGGGGGGCACTGTATGTGTGTGTGGCGCAGTGTGTGTATAGGGGCAGTGTATGTTTGTGGGGCCGCAGTGTATGTTTGTGGGGCATTGTGTGTATGGGGGGGCATTGTATGTTTTGGGGTACAGTGTATATTTGTGGCGCAATGTGTGTATGGGGAGGCATTGTATGTTTGTGGGGCAGTGTGTGTATGGGAGGGGAGGCTTTTTAATAATGTTCTTTTTTTATTTAATAAAATAAATATATTTATGACCCCCCTCCCTTCCTACCATTACTGAGGGAGGATCCCTGGTGGTTCCAGCAGTGAGAGTGAACTCTAGCCCGCAGCTCCAGGGCGAGAGTTCACTCTCGTGAGATCTGGAGCGTTGCCATGGTAACTGGAGGCGCTGCAGGCTGAGCTCCCGGGTCCTATATCCCTCCCTCCCCTGATGGCTGCCAGCACGGTGCCTGCCAAGCCGGGGAGGGAGATCTCTGATGTCCCCTCCGATCTGTGAAGGCACATTGCAGGTGGTGGTTCAGAAACTTTTTAGGTTCAAGACATCCTTAATATTTCAATATTTTTCTAAGGCGTCTCAAGTCACAATTTCTAGGTTGTATCTCTGTACAGCGCTACAGCATATACTAGCGCTATAGATTCATGTATAGTGTTGGTGTGTTTGAAGGGGGGTAGTTTTAGTGTTTAAATACAGGGGTCTGTATGTAAGTAATGTTTGCGTTTGATTGCAGGTGTGTGTTTGAATGTGGATGTACTTTTGTATGAAGTATTTATATTTAAATGAAGGGGTGTGTTTGTATATCCTTTTGGAGATGGAATGCAGGGGTGTGTTTGTATGTAATATTTGTGTTAGATTGCAGGAGTGTGTTTGTATGTTGTGCTGCTGTTTGGACTGAAAGTAAGAGTTTACTATATATAAGGGGGTAAGGTGGCCAAGAGGGCTAGATGGTGTTTTTAACACTATAGGGTCAGGAATAGTCAGTGTTCCTTTAAGGAGCTCATTTAGATCATGAACTGCACAGATACATTTTATACTTTTAATCCCCAAGACTAACCGATAATTAGAAAAGGCACATTCAGAAACGGCCATTCAACAAAGGGTATATAATAAAGTGTTAATAGTTCCTGCAAGGTACCCTTTAGGAAACAAACAAAAATAGTTAATTTAAATAAATTTAAACAAAATTAACCACTACCTCATTGATCATTAAAACTCTTACTGATCTCATTAATATTATTGAGTGAAGGATAACCAATGGGACCCAACCATTACCTCAAATCCACACATAATATTTTTTTAGAGAACCTTAGCAAAGAATAAAATTATTGATTCCACTTCACAAAATGCACACCTCTACCAGGCTTAAATGTATGCATTGCAAGTACCTTTTGGCATGTCTTCGTTGTTGTTGTTGGGGTTGGCACAGTTTGAGACAGATCTGGACCTGGGTTTTGGTAGCAAATGACTTGGGATGTCTCCAAGTGCACCCAAGGACATGTACTCTTTTCCATATTTCGGAGCAGAGCCAAACACCTCTGTGACATTAGTAGTTACTGGGATGTAAGACTGTTTGCTACGTGTGACAGGACTTGAAACTCTTCCATCTTTAAAAAAAATAAAAAAGAAAAGAAAAAATTATTGTATCAGTCTATATAACATTAACAAAACTTTCAATTCAACTATGCTACCATGTAAATGTATGCTTTGGAAACTAGTCAATTTAGGCCTAGAAAATCCTTTTTTTAATAAAGTTGTGAAAACTTGTATCTACTAACTAGAGGAAAGGAAGGTCAGTGCATCATATCTCAAGAACTGAAATTGTGCATTGCATTGTGGGTTTGCATGATGCACAATGGAAAGTCAGCCTTACAATGTGTAGACATACAACATACAGCACATATATCCAAATTGTATTACTTGTCCCCCCAAGGTGACCTAACCATTCATTAATGCACAGAATTGTAGATGATTCTAGCAATGGTGAAGGAATAATCTGAATTTTAATAAAGACAGAAGACCTTCTTTACTGCATCCACCAATAGCAGAACAAGTTTAACAAAGCAACAGAAACAACCAATCGGAGGGGTGGGGGAAATAGCAAGAAATAATATATGGCATGTAGCATGGTAACGCCTTCTCTTTCTTTAAGGCTCAGTTCTGCAAGTTAAAGTGTTAGGAAACAATGGAACTCAAACAATTTTGCTTTCTTTGTATTGCTGGAGGACTGGTCTAACAAATTCTATCATTTATTCAAACTTTGCATTACCAAATGTGGAACATATGGAACAGATATTGGCAATATATGTTCCAAGTAAACCAGCAAAAACACGTAAGAACTGTCATACAGACAAACTTTAAAAATTATGGGATGCCATAAACCTCAGCAGGGAAATTTTACAAGCATAAATATAGATTTATTATATAGCTAGCAAATTGTGATAACCATGATGCACACATTTTGTGAATGACAGGTATCTAAATAAACATAAATAAAAAAAGAAATGTCCTTTGTATTGGCGATGGATTTCTTCCAGAACTTATAACAGTTTGGGATTGCAAAAAAACAAACAAAAAACACATAACATGTTTGAGATCACTAAACTGTACTTTGGTAATTACATACCTGTATTCTTCGTTAAGAAAAAAGGGGTATTGGGGGCACCCCTGGGACATGCATTTCTAAGTAGTGGTGCTGACGTAAAGTACATTTAAAAGTGTATTTTTTGTTTATGCGCTGTTCCCTAATCTTTATTTTGTATATATTTTGGGGTCTTTATGGCAGCACCACTACTTAAAATGCATGTTCTGGGAGTGCACCCAATTCCCCTTTTTTCTGTGTAGATTTGGAATACAGACCGACTCCTATTGGGCTGAGCACCCCACCCATCCACTATGGGTGCCCCTATGGAGGCAACCACAGGAAAGCGTAAATTGAGCAGAGTCTCTGGAATCAGCTTAAGCGGTATGTATTGCAAGTTAGCATGCAAATCTCTCATGTTAAAATTAGTGTAGGAGACATCAATATTGGGGTACTGTGACATAGTGGTGGGCTTAACACAATATGGCAATATGGTGTAACCAAATATCCATATTTGTTTGCTAAGATAGGTGATTTTAAAAAGCCTTGTAAAATTTTAAATTGTACTTTTTTTTTGTATGTGTGCTGTTCCCTAATCAGTATTTTCCAAATGATATTAGGTGTAGAAAATAGGTGGCTTGCCAGCTGCTGAACTTCATATATACATATGACTGTGTGGCAGCATTTCACCGAATGCAATTTCATTAACGCTATTGCAAAGCTAGATATCGTCATGTTATCTTTGACTTCACTGTACAGAATCGGAAGACGTCTCAACAACTTTACCCTCACTAAGCATATTGGAGGAAAATAAACATTTACCGGTATTCTCTTTCAACACACTGTAGCTAAGTTTAGCCATGTAGCAAAACAATTAGTTATAGCAAACATATATATATCTCCAATGTTTGTTTAGAAACACAATGAGAAATTATTTCAGCCCGCTGTAGTGGTTATGATGGCCCAATTCCCCCAGTAATCAGGCAAACAGTTTAGCAATGGTTTGCCCTCTTACAGGGTCTCGCCAGGCCCCTGGTCAGCTCTGAAGAAAGATTTTCAAGCTGCAGAGGCCGGATGCTGAACCTAGTGGGCATTCATTGGCTGAGAGCAGCAGCTAACCACTCTCAGACAATTAACGCATTTCTGTAAATGGAAAGTTGCACATAACTGACAGTAGCCACCACAGAATTCTTGTTCCAGGCTGGTGAAAACAGCCCAGTGATGCTGCCAGAGATGGAGGTACACGTCTAGCAACGCTGCTTTACATGTGCAGCGTTTCGTAGTAAAACGATGTACATACAGATTCCAGGCACCATGGCCGCTTGAAATCACTGACGAGGTCTTGTTGCCTGCAGTAACCTATTAATTTTATATATATATATATATATATATAGATTTATTTGTTCTTTTTAGAAAATTCCACTTTTTTATTTATTTTTTCAAAAGTGAATTTTTTTTAGCAATAAGTCATCAATGACATCAACAAGCATAATAATTCAATGTTAATGCCTCCGAGTAGAGTGACTCTGTGCAGCAATGGATGCAATAAAATAGCGACATTTGTGGTTAGATTAATTCAGTTATCCCAGTAAGGGGATTTGCTTTCAGGTAGATGGGTGACAAAGCCAAAGGTTTTGGTCGGATTATAGGGAGTGGTAGCTAGAATGTAAGAATATGCAATGGACAATAATCCTCCTGAGAGAGGGTAATGCAAGAAGGAAAATAGAAGTAAGAAGATGGAGGAGAAATAAGAGAGAAGAGGGGAAGAGAACAAAAAAAAGGGATAGAGGCGTGGGGAGTCAGTCATCGAGTTATTTGCCTCTCTGAGAGGGGCAAAGATAAGGATAGGAAAGGGCCCTTCTCAAAATAAGAAGATATAAGAACAACAAGAGGACATAGTCCTAAATTAGGTTTAAAAATAATACCAGGAAGTATTACTTTACTGAGAGGGTAGTGGATGCATGGAATAGCCTTCCAGCTGAAGTGGTAGAGGTTAACACAGTAAAGGAGTTTATGCATGCGTGGGATAGGCATAAGGCTATCCTAACTATAAGATAAGGCCAGGGACTAATGAAAGTATTTAGAAAACTGGGCAGACTAGATGGGCCGAATGGTTCTTATCTGCCGTCACATTCTATGTTTCTATGTTTAATTGAATATCTGATGACAGTTGTCCTTTAAATCTGTGAATAAAAATGTTCTCATAGACAAATTATGCAGTACCTTGCCTTCCCCCACTGCTCCTTTCTACATCGTGTTGAGTGGTACGGCTGTTAACGGAGGAGGATTCTTTGCTTAATCTGAATTCATACTGCAAAACAAATAAAAATAAAATACATTACACCTAGACAGAAAGATGTTAAAATATTTCTTGTTTTATAGTATTTTCACCTAAGCTTTTGCTCTTAAATCAGATATGTTTATAGTGAAGCCCCTCATTCACTTCTATGTAGGGAGCAACCAGTTGGATGAGAGCAGCAATTTCTGAACATGCACCCAATCCTTCTCTATGACTCCAGGCATTATAACCACTCCATTGAGATCAAGGGGTTATGATGCCTATTGTCCCTTTAATGAAAAGTCTAAAGAGATATGTTTCACAAAAAAAACAAAAAAAAAACAATAATCTATCTGTATAAAACTGTAATGCATGTATTATGTTTATGAACAAATACTTCATCAACTTGCTAGAATTTAATCACAGGTGACACTTGCAGGGACTAACTCTAGCTTTTATAGTGTCCTGGTGTTGTTGTGATGGTAACCAACTAAAAAGCATACTATTTTCAGACTTGCGTCCAAGTTGTGAACTAGGAAGAGTTAACATGTAGATGCTAAATGCAGAAATGAACCATTTATATCTAGCACTGAAATGTAGCCATTCTGTGGCTAAAGATACATTTTGTAGTGAACACTTCCACAAATGATAGGGGCAAAAGTATGAGCATATTAAATAGACAAGCTTTTGAAGTTTTGAAACGGTCTAAAAAAAAAAAACTGGTAAAGGAATACACCAGGCTGTTAAGTTATGCATATCTGCTCATAATAATTCCTTCTAATTTACATTTACCTGTTTGTTTTTTTCGGCTACTGGTGAGGTCTGCAAAACTAAATGAAGTCCACAGTTGTTTACCTGAAGAAAGAGTTAAATATATTAATTTAAAACAAGGAACAAATTACTGAATATAAAAGTAAAACACACATAAAACAAGTATATACTTTGCAAATTATTTTGCCACAATTTTCTACTATAAGCAAGCGCCCGAAAGGTTAATCCACCTTCAGCACTCTCAGCAAATCATTGTCTCTCAAAGTCGGATGGCTAACGTAGAAGTTAGATAATACATCTCCGTGACACAGTAACACAAATATTGTGAAAATAATGCTAACTACCTACAAAAAGATAATCTCTTACCATAAACTTTCACAAACCCACACCTAGAACATATACAAAAAAAATAAAATTGTTCGTAAATGCTTTTTTATAAATTTTTTACTTGTTCCCCAATGTTTTGATTACATATAGTAACCTTTTTCTTTTCTCTTACCTGCTCTGTAGGTAACCCATGAATTAACCTTTTTGCTTTTTTTTCTCCTTTTTCTTTTATTGTTATTTAAGATTTTGTATATTGCTCTACAAATGTTAAAATTAGATTTATGGAACACCCTCTTGAAATTGTTTAGAAAATATTTTTAGAGATATGGATAGGTATATGTTCTGTACATATTAAAGGAACACTGTAGTCACCAAAACAACTTAAAGGGACACTCCAGGCACCCAGACCACTTCTGCTCATTGGAGTGGTCTGGGTGCCAACTCCCACTACCCTTAACCCTGCAAGTGTAATTATTGCAGTTTTTCATAAACTGCAATATTTACATTGCAGGGTTAACTCCACCTCTAGTGGCTGTCTATTAGACAGCCACTAGAGGTCACTTCCTGGGTTCTAGCACAGGTTTCCTGTGCTAGAGCGTCGCTGGACATCCTCACGCTGTGTGAGGACCTCCAGCGTCGCTCAAAACCCCATAGGAAAGCATTGAAATGATTTTTCAATGCTTTCCTATGGGGAGACGTAATGCGCATGCGCGGCATTTCCGCGCATGCGCATTAGGTCTCCTCGGCCGGTGAGCGAGATTAGTCTCGCCCACCGGCCGACGTAATCATTAGGAGGAGCATCGCTGAGGCGGAGACAGCGGCGAGGGACATCGCCGCTGTCCCAGGTAAGTGACTGAAGGGGTTTTCACCCCTTCAGTAACCGGGGATTGGGGGGTGGGAGGGAGAGGGACCCTCCAGTGCCAGAAAAAACGGATCGTTTTTCTGGCACTGGAGTTTCCCTTTAAGTTTAATGTAGCAGTTTTGGTGTAAAGATCACGCCCCTACAGTCTCACTGCTCAATTCTCTGCCATTTAGGAGTTAAATCACTTTGGTTATGCACCCTATTCACACCTGCCTGCAAGTGACTTGCACAGCCTTCCTAAACACTTGTAAAGAGTCCTCCAATGTTTACACTTCCTGTATGGCAAATTCTGTTTAATTTAGATTTTCTTATCACCTGCTCTGTTATTAGCTTGCTAGCCCCTGCTGGAGCCTCCTGTATGTAATTAAATTCAATTTACAGAGCAGGAGATAAAACCTTTTTATGTTAAAGGAACACTACAGGGTCTGCACTACAAACATGTATTTCTGACCCTATGGTGTTAAAACTACCAGTTAGGTGGCTTGTCCTGCACTTGCCCCCTTAGGAAGGGTTACAACTTACCTTATTTCCAGCTCTCCACAGGTCTGCAGGCGCTGGTCTCGTCCTTGATCTGCCCATTTGGCTGACATCAGGGGTCAAGTCCTGGGTAAAAAAGTGCAGGAACTCACCCAAGATCCACTCCCCGCCCCCCCCCCCCCCCCCTCACCCCCCAAAAAATGATACGCTTGTATGCAGGGGCTGAGTAAGGGCACGGGGCTGAAGAGGGGGACAGGAGCTGAGGAAGAGGGACAGGAGCTTAGGAGGGGGAGGGGGGGCATGGGCTGAGGAAGGGGACATGGGATGAGGTAAGGGATAGGGGCTGAGGAAAGGGACAGGAGCGGAGGAAAGGGACAGGAGCGGAGGAAAGGGACAGGAGCGGAGGAAAGGGACAGGAGCGGAGGAAAGGGACAGGAACTGAGGGGCTGAGGAAAGGGACAGGAACTGAGGGGCTGAGGAAAGGGACAGGAACTGAGGAAAGAGACAGGAACTGAGGAAAGGGACAGGAACTGAGGGGCTGAGGAGGGGGACAGGGGCTGACGAAGGGGGCATGGGCTGAGGAAGAGGGACAGGGGCTGAGGAAGAGGGACAGGGGCTGAGGAAGAGGGACAGGGGCTGAGGAAGAGGGACAGGGGCTGAGGAAGAGGGACAGGGGCTGAGGAAGAGGGACAGGGGCTGAGGAAGAGGGACAGGGGCTGAGGAAGAGGGACAGGGGCTGAGGAAGAGGGACGGGGGCTGAGGAAGAGGGACGGGGGCTGAGGAAGTGGGACGGGGGCTGAGGAAGAGGGACGGGGGCTGAGGAAGAGGGACAGGGGCTGAAGAAGAGGGACAGGGGCTGAGGAAGAGGGACAGGGGCTGAGGAAGAGGGACAGGGGCTGAAGAAGAGGGACAGGGGCTGAAGAAGAGGGACAGGGGCTGAAGAAGATGGACAGGGGCTGAAGAAGATGGACAGGGGCTGAAGAAGATGGACAGGGGCTGAGGCAGAGGGGCAGGGGCTGAGGAAGGGGACAGGGACTGAGGAGGGGGACAGGGGCTGATGCTCATATGCAGGGGCTGAGTAAGCGCACGGGGCTGAGTAAGGTGGACAGGGGCTGAGTAAGGTGGACAGGGGCTGAGGAGGGGGACAGGGGCTAAGTAAAGTGACAGTGCAGTGGAAAAAGGGACAGGAGCTTAGGAGGAGGGGGGGCATGGGCTGAGGAAGGGGCCATGGGCTGAGGAAAGGGACAGGGGCTGAGGAGGGGGACAGGGGCTGAGGAGGGGGACAGAGGCTGAGGAGGGGGGGACAGGGACTGAGGAGGGGGACAGGGACTGAGTAAGGGGATAGGGCTTGAGGAGGGGGACAGGGACTGGGGAAAGGGACTAAGGAGGGAGACAGGGACCAAGGAGGGGGGACAGGGACTGAGGTGAGAGACAGGGAGTGAGGAGGGGGGACAGGGACTGAGGAGGGGGGACAGGGACTGAGGAGGGGGACAGGGACTGAGGAGGGGGACAGGGACTGAGGAGGGGGACAGGGACTGAGGAGGGGGACAGGGACTGAGGAGGGGGACAGGGACTGAGGAGGGGGGGGCAGGGACGGAGGAGGGGGGGGCAGGGACTGAGGAGGGGGGGGCAGGGACTGAGGAGGGGGGGGCAGGGACTGAGGAGGGGGGGGCAGGGACTGAGGAGGGGGGGCAGGGACTGAGGAGGGGGGGCAGGGACTGAGGAGGGGGACAGGGACTGAGGAGGGGGACAGGGACTGAGGAGGGGGGACAGGGACTGAGGAGGGGGGACAGGGACTGAGGAGGGGGGACAGGGACTGAGGAGGGGGGGACAGGGACTGAGGAGGGGGGGGACAGGGACTGAGGAGGGGGGGACAGGGACTGAGGAGAGGGGGACAGGGACTGAGGAGAGGGGGACAGGGACTGAGGAGAGGGGGACAGGGACTGAGGAGGGAGGACAGGGACTGAGGAGGGGGACAGGGCCTCAGGAGGGGGACAGGGCCTCAGGAGGGGGACAGGGCCTCAGGAGGGGGACAGGGCCTTAGGAGGGGGACAGGGCCTGAGGAGGGAGACAGGAACTGGGGAAAGGGACAAAAAAAAAAAACCTAAAGTGCCTTCCCCCCTCCCTGAGGCTTACCTTGGGCCAGGAGGGATGGGACAGGATCTGGAACCTGCAGCCTGCAGTCAGTAGAGTAAGCCGGCCTCTCCTGATGATGTCAGGAGGAGGGGGCGTGACTTCCTCTGCTCCCTAGCGGTCCTGTGAGAAGAGCAGAGAAAGTCACGCCCCCTCCTACTGACATCATCAGGAGAGGCCGGACGGCTCCACAGGGGCTGAGGAAGAGGGACAGGGGCTGAGGAAGAGGGACAGGGGCTGAAGAAGAGGGACAGGGGCTGAAGAAGATGGACAGGGGCTGAAGAAGATGGACAGGGGCTGAGGCAGAGGGGAAGGGGCTGAGGAAGGGGACAGGGACTGAGGAGGGGGACAGGGGCTGATGCTCATATGCAGGGGCTGAGTAAGCGCACGGGGCTGAGTAAGGTGGACAGGGGCTGAGTAAGGTGGACAGGGGCTGAGTAAGGTGGACAGGGGCTAAGTAAAGTGACAGTGCAGTGGAAAAAGGGACAGGAGCTTAGGAGGAGGGGGGGCATGGGCTGAGGAAGGGGCCATGGGCTGAGGAAAGGGACAGGGGCTGAGGAGGGGGACAGGGGCTGAGGAGGGGGACAGAGGCTGAGGAGGGGGGGACAGGGACTGAGGAGGGGGACAGGGACTGAGTAAGGGGATAGGGCTTGAGGAGGGGGACAGGGACTGGGGAAAGGGACTAAGGAGGGAGACAGGGACCAAGGAGGGGGGACAGGGACTGAGGTGAGAGACAGGGAGTGAGGAGGGGGGACAGGGACTGAGGAGGGGGGACAGGGACTGAGGAGGGGGGACAGGGACTGAGGAGGGGGGACAGGGACTGAGGAGGGGGACAGGGACTGAGGAGGGGGACAGGGACTGAGGAGGGGGGGCAGGGACTGAGGAGGGGGGGGCAGGGACTGAGGAGGGGGGGCAGGGACTGAGGAGGGGGGCAGGGACTGAGGAGGGGGGGCAGGGACTGAGGAGAGGGGGACAGGGACTGAGGAGAGGGGGACAGGGCCTCAGGAGGGGGACAGGGCCTCAGGAGGGGGACAGGGCCTCAGGAGGGGGACAGGGCCTTAGGAGGGGGACAGGGCCTGAGGAGGGAGACAGGGACTGGGGAAAGGGACAAAAAAAAAAACCTAAAGTGCCTTCCCCCCTCCCTGAGGCTTACCTTGGGCCAGGAGGGATGGGACAGGATCTGGAACCTGCAGCCTGCAGTCAGTAGAGTAAGCCGGCCTCTCCTGATGATGTCAGGAGGAGGGGGCGTGACTTCCTCTGCTCCCTAGCGGTCCTGTGAGAAGAGCAGAGAAAGTCACGCCCCCTCCTACTGACATCATCAGGAGAGGCCGGACGACTCCACTGACTGCAGGGGGAGAGGTGAGTTTAAAAATCCGAGTCCCCAGTCAGAGGCAGGGGATTCGGATTTGTGCTCCCCCTGCTCTGGCAGCCGCTTGTGTCAGCCCTGGGTCCTGCAGGATTAGTAATGGGAACGGCGTTCCTGCTGTGGGAAAAGTGCAGGAACGCCGTTCCCACGCGTTCCTGCAGGACTCGAGCCCTGGCTGACATCATTGGAATTGATCATCTCAGCCAATCCAATGCTTTCCTACAGGGAAAGCAATGGATTGGCTGAGATAGTCAAAGGGGCGGGGCAGGGGTGGGAGTTGACGTTGCACTGACCAATTAGCATCCCCTCATAGAGATGCATTGAATCAATGCATCTCCATTCAGAGCATAGAGATGCTGAACTTCAGTGCACTGCCCCAGGAAGCACCTCCACTGCCCATCTGAGGAGTGGCCACTGGAAGTGCCCCTAGGTTTTAATGTAAACACTGCCTTTTCTGTGAAAAGACAGTGTTTACTGCAAAAAAAGCCTGCAGGGACTGAATATACTCACCAGAACAACTACATTAATCAGTTGTAGTTGTTCTGGTGACTATAGTGTCCCTTTAAGTTACATCTGATTGAAAGTGAAACCAGTTTTTTTTTTCATGCAGGCTGTGTCAGAGCCAGGGAAGGAGTGGCAATGACCACATCAACAGCTCCACCACACTTCCCTCCTTGTGAGTTACACAGCATCCCTACACATTTCCTGTAAAGAGATCCAATGTTTAATTTCCTTTATTGCACAGTCTGTTTAATTTAGAATTTATCATCTACTATTCTGTTAATATACTTCAGCATCCAGCAGGAGCAGTTCAGTTTCTAGAGCAGAACATACAAACATCTAAAGTAAGTAAACATCTGATTGAAAATGAAACCACTTTTTAGCGTACCGCGATTTAACTCCTAAATGGCAGTGAATTAAGCAGTGAAACTTCAGAGGCATGATCTATACACCAAAACTGCTTCATTAAGCTAGAGTTGTTGTGACTATAGTTTTCCTGAAAGGTTTTTGTACATGTGTGGTCCTTGTTTGAAAGTTTTTTTTTATCAACACATTTAAGATATTTTTGTTCCCACTCCTCTTTTCTTGGACTACATTTAGTCCACTTTTGTTTCCTTCTTGCACCTTTTTGTTCCTCTCTCTTTTCTTAAAAAGGATTGTTTCAACAATAGTTTTTCATTTAAAAAAAATGAAATAAAAATAGGGGGTTTAGTTTTTCCCCCAATGTTTCACTATTACACAAGGGTTGCTATAGGCATGTACTGGCAGTGATGTGTACGGAAGCAATGTAAATATTGACAAGTAAAGATGAATATGGAAACTGGAAAATACACTCCATTGGGTAGGTGAGAACTCCCCATTTTGTGTCAAAGGTGGAATAAAACACAGATGGATTTGGATTGAGAGAAATGAAACAAATTGACCTTGTACATACTTTTGATTTTTGTTATTCTACTATTCTGAAGTGTTCCTAAATTTAAAGGAACACTATAGGCACCACACCAATTCATCTCAGTAAAGTGGTCTGGCTGCCATTTCCCAAATGTTTCTACAGAAACAGCAATGTTTACAGGGCAGTGTTTAATAGCCTCTAGTGGCTGTCACTCTGACAGCCACTAGGTGCTTCCACAGAAATAGCCAAGTGAAACTCGGCTACTTCAATGAGATGGTCCATAGAGACAGTGTTTTGCCACGCATACACACTAACATCCCAATACTTCCTCATGGGAAAGCATTGGGTCAGCTGAAATAGCCTACATCCGGGGTAGGCAACCTTTGGCACTCCAGATGTTGTGGACTACATCAACCATAATGCTCTTACACTTAATAATGCTGGACTACACTGATGATCTCAAAAAGATGGAGCTTCACCACAGAGACCGGCAAAGCAAGGACTAAAAGGTAAGTTAAAATCAACCTTCCAACCCTCTCACGGAGTGGGAGGGGAGCACAGTACAGACAGATTAAAACCATATTGTCAGGAATCCATGTTGATAATGATATAGTGTTCCTTTACGTAGTATTCACTGCTGCACAAATTTGTATACGTTGGTTTCTAAACACTGGTGAGCATTATTCATTTTATCTTTTGTCCCATTATAAATTTTAAATTTCACGCTATCGGGATTCTTTCTCTGTTTGTTCCCTATACATGTTTTATTTATATACTGGGGGTTTCATTAATGTACTTGAAAAATTATGTAATTTGTAATTTTTTTTATTTAATACAATGTTGGTGTTTGTGTTCACTTCATAATTGTTGCGCTCCACAATTTTATATATTTTTTTTACTGTGGAAATGAAACAAGCAGCATCAGAGAAGCTAGGCTCAAAAGGGTTTGATGCAATCTAGGGAGATGGCATTTTAATACTTAATATCTTGATCCCTACAAAAAGCTATGACCTTTTAAAGGGAAACTGCTACTTCACAGGATGTTTTATATTGTGTTTACATATCACTATACTTAAGAAATGTGTTTTATTGAGGGGTGATAAATAAAACTAAATGTACAAATCCACACCTCTTTATTCTGTAAGCTTCTCCATCTTAGATTTCTGAAACTCATGGTTATAAGCACTGTCAATTGTATCTAGCAGCAGAGAAAAGGCATACAGAAAAAGGTAGAACTGAAACAATGTCTCTAATTCCCTCTTTGTCTGCAATGCGTGCCTTGGATGTGCCAGGACTGAACTAGATTTTATCATTTGCTAGATGTTTAATAAAAATGTAAAATAAAATGGAGCATCTGGATAAAAAAAAAAGGTTCACACAAGTTAGATGATATCCAATGTTTTATTCAGTTGTACAAATTACAGAGAATTGAAAACTTTGTTTTAAAGGAACACTGACACATAAAGCACTTCAGCTGAAGTACTTTGTGTGTCTGGAGTATGTCATATTTGTGACAGCTTATAAAAGTGCTGATAGCAATAGAAATCATAGCTGTCACTGAGACATGGAAAGAGGCAAATTGAAGCGGACAGGGTATTTTTCATATACCCTCAAAGGAAACACACAGAAAAAAAAAAAATGTTTAGTTTGTTGGTATACCTATTAAACCGTTAAAAAATTCTGTGGAGTGATCTTTACGTTGTTAATTTGTGACAACAATGGACAGAGCAACCAAGAAGCATAAGCACTGACAGTGATAGCCTTGATAGATTTTTTATTTTATTTATAACAAGAGAAATTTGATGTGCGTTGTCATAAAAAATTATAATAATACATTTTAGACTGGTGCCACATGGGTCACAATCCAAGAAAATTTTAATAAGTTTAGAAAATAATAAAATGACATAGCATATGCAGTGAAATATTATCGCTCTGATGTCATTTGTGCATTATTCTCCATAAGATCATGCAGTGCAGAAGCCCCTAATCTGAGAGTAGCACTAGAATATACATGTCCAGGGCTGCCCAAGATTAGTGGGAGTAAAGGCAGCCCCTTTCAGATAATACATTTGTGGGAGACAAAAACTGTGCAATTTAGAAAACGAGCTGAATTAACAGCAAATAGTAGCTTCAGTCTCGTGGTTGGAAATAATACAGGGAAAGAGGTACTTTTATTCATTTGTGGTGATCACACATCCAGAACATGCGAGGCAGCAAAGCTCCTTTTATACCATAAATACATTCCACTAGATCCATCAATCTGTTTTTTAATCTAACCCACATGATCCTTCAAAGGTCTCCATCCGTACAGTTATTACAAAATAACCAGACACCTACTATATACACAACAAGAAATACTCATTTAAGATGAATAAGCCAACAACTTTAATTCATGACATCTGAAACCACTTCCTGCTCTCGGCAGGAACATTGCAAAATGGTTTGCCCCATTACCAGGAAAGGGGGCCAAGATACTCCTGGCAACATAACCATTACAGAGGTCTGTAGTGGGCATAATGCTTGAAGCCGCCCTTTTACCATACTCTTCTATTATTATTATGTTATTATTTATATAGTGCCAACGAATTCCGCAGCGCTTTACAGTGGGTGGACGAACTAACATGTAGTTGTAACCAGACAAGTTGGACACACAGGAACAGAGGGGTTGAGGACCCTGCTCAATGAGCATACATGCTAGAGGGAGTGGGTGCCCTTGTTCTTCCTGTTGCCACCTAGCCAATGACATAGAACCTACCATTACTCCCATTCATTTAAAGCGGCACTGTCATGCCGAACTTACCTTTCCTCAATCTTTTCCTCTTCTCCCCATCTCTCAGGATCTGTTATTCTTTTCTTCCTGTCTTCTTTAGTTTTCTTTAAAATCATAAGACAAAGTAGGGACTCTTTGCCTTATGGAGGATTCCTCCGCTTGACCAGCTCTGACCAGCGGAGGAGCAAAGTGTGCTTCATTTCCGCTGGTCAGAGCAATTTTCCCATAATCCTTACCTTTCCTCTGTGTTCCCGCGATGCTTCCTGTCATTTTAGACTAAACTGACGAATTGCGTTCTAACTGAATGAGAACAGTATGTTCGTTTGTTTTAGAACGCAATTCGCCACTTTGTTCAGATCGGAATTTCATTCTATTCATTGCTGTGGCTGCATCTTGCAGCCGCTTAGTAGATAACTCCCTAATTCCCACGGTATTAGGGAGCTATCTACTAAAAGGCTGAAAGACCTAAATTGGTCATTCAGCCAAATTTACTAACACTAAGTAAAAATGACTTAGTATTAGTAAATAATATGCCCCTACTCGCTATACCGCGAGTAGGGGCATGTCTAGTAAGCAGTGAGCAGCCTGTGGCTGCTCACTGTAAAAAAAACTAAAAAAACATATTGGCCTCCACCCCTAAACGACGGATGGGGGCCCTAAAGTAAATTAAGGGGGGGAGACCTATTGTCCCCCCCCCCGGCCCCCACCCCTGAGCGGTGGGTGGGGGCCATAAAGATAATGAGGGGGGGGGACCTACTGTCCTCCCCCCGGCCCCCAACCCTGCGCGGTGGGTGGGGGCCATAAATTACCATGGGGGGGACCTACTGTCCTCCCCCCCCGGCCCCCAACCCTGGGCGGCGGGTGGGGGCCATAATGGTAATAAGGGGGGGGGACTTACTGTCCTCCCCCCCCCCAGCCCCCACCCCTGGGTGGCGGGTGGGGGCCATAATGGTAATGAGGGGGGGGACCTCACTGTTTAGTGGACATGCCCCTACTCGCAGTATAGCGAGTAGGGGCATTGGGGAGTCATATTGACCCCCATAGAGTGAGGGGGGTACCTGGGGGGCTTATGAAGTGGTGGGGAGCACAGCTCCCTGCCGCTTCTGTCTTTACATATTACAAGGAGGGAGCTGCACGCCGGTAGCTCCCTCCTTGTAATAAACCGAACAAACAAACGAACACTGATATTCGGTGTTTGTTTGTTAGTTTGATTTTTTCTATTCATTCATTCGTCTGTCTGATGAATGAATAGGTGAAATTCCCGTTCGCATGTCCAGGTGTTTCACTGGGCATGTGTGGGAATCTCACAGTCTGTCTAGTGTGGGCAGATGACGTGTCCCACAGGGACTTCACCTACCCACACAAAGATGGCGGCGCCCTGAATAAAGATCGGGGCAGAAGATAAAGAATAAAAAATAGGTAATGTGGGGGGCTTAGGGGCATTTGGGGGTGACTAAGGGGTCAATTGGATGTAGTGGAGGCAGGAGGGGGGTTAAAAAAAAAAACGTGATTCGGCATGACAGTGCCGCTTTAAAGACCTTTAAAAGAACACTCTAAGCGCACTGTAGTGGTTATAGTGCCCACTCCCCATTTCATGAAGTCAAACCGTTTTTGAACCGAAGACCCACCAGTCGTCGTTACCCTGCCTGCGCTACTATCGCCGGACGCTCCTAAGCAGAAGCATCCCTAAGTGCTCCTGAGCTAAATCCTGCAGTACGGAGCTCAGCTCATTGGCCATTATTATTATTATATTTATATAGCGCCGTCATATTCTGTAGAGCTGTACAATGGGTGGACTAACAGACATGTAACTGTAATCAGCTGACCCTCACTATAATGGAAGCCTAACTGCAAATTCTCTATCTAAATCTAATCCTAGCTGTAACCCTTAATTTAAAAGAACACTCCAAGCACCATAACCACTACATCTCCCTGCAGTAGTTATGGTGCCTGTACTGCCGAGGCTCCCCCCTTCCTGGGAACTGCCGTCTACAAAGAGCAGGTGTGGCAAGTGATAGCCATGGCTGTCTGTGGGGATGGGGAGAACAAGACGAGCACAGCACGGACACACACACTACTCACAGCACGGACACACACACTACTCACAGCATTGGACACCAGCCTCCCTCGGTACTTGCCGGGCAGCATGGCTCCCTGCACCTCCAATCCCCCACTGCCAGCTGTCAGAGCATCAAACCACACACAATGTAAAGATGGCTGGTCTAAGCGGAGCAGTCATGGTTCCCTGTTACCATGGCAACAACCCGGCCTCCGTGTCTGCCACCCTGCCTTGAACACACCGGGCTTGCCGGTCTCCTTGGTAACGGCCTGCAAAGGATGCTGGGGAGCCTCCCGCCGACCTGTGGACTTCACTTCCGGGTGTAGTAACCAGTGATGGCTGGCAGGGTGCTTTGTGCACAGTGACACCTGGCAAAGCATCCTGGGCTGTGTAGTTTTAAAACAGACGGAGAGTTCCTTCAGCTGGACCTGCTTTGTGATTCTGGAAATCTCTGGAAAACACAAAAAATAAAACATTATTTTATACAAAAATATATCATGTATTATACTATGTATAAAGTAATGTTTTATGGTGTTTTTTTTTTTTTTTATCTGTGTTTATTGATGTCCTGATTTTATGTTAGATTGTGTGGTTGTTATTTTTTTTTTTTTTTTTTTTTTACATATTATTTCGTATTCTTTTTTTTTCTATTCAGTTTTATTTTATTTAATTGTTCTCAGTTTGTGCATTTATTTTGCTTGGATTTAGAGGGATACTCTAAGCTCAGTAATCATTAAAGGTTTTGTAGTGGTTGTGCTTCAAGGGGAGCAGTCAAATTTGCTGTGTTTTCTTGCAGTGTTATTCACTAAATCGTGAAGTGACTGTTAAGCATTGAATAAGAAATTTCAAATTTCCTGCCAAAATAGCCACATTGGAAAAATTCTCCCACTCAGCTACTTTCCGGCTCAGCTCTTTTGGCTTCAAAGTTTCCATGTCTTGGCCAATTCTTAAAATTCCCTAAACTCAAAACAGTAGTGAAATGTATCCAGCTATGACTAAGGCTTAGTTACTACAGCCCAAGATTTTTTTTTTTTTCTAAATCAACTATTGTAGATGGAATAAATGGGGATATCTACAATGTTGCTTCTGGAGGTTTTCACACATATTAAAATGTGTAGTGTTAGAGTGCACTGGAATCCCTTCATAGTTTGAGAGAATGTGTCTAGCTGGTAGAGATCACAGGTTGGAGAGGTAGGATAGCCTTTAATTCTTTATGTATAAGTATCTTAAGTAGATCTAGAAATGTTTAAGGGAGAAGGATTCACTGTGTTAAAGGGACAGTATAAAGGGACAGTATAGTCACCCAGACCACTTCAGATAATTGAAGTGGTCTGAGTAGAGTATCCCTATTGCCCTTAGTCCTGCAGTGTAAAACATGGCAGTTTTAGAAAAGCTGCAATGTTGACATTGTAGCAATAAGTCAGCCTCTAGTGGCTATCTACCACAGCCTTTTAGAGGCGCTTCCTGCTTATTAGGTGACGTCCTCAAGCTCTGCTTGATGACATCCAGTCAGAGAATTCACATAGGAAAGCATTGATTCAACATATGGAGAGGGCCCAATGCGGATGATGTCAGAGGAGGTGGTGAGTTGACCCAGCGGAAAGGGAGACTGTTGCTGGCATCAGGTAAGTAAATAAAAAAAGTTTTATTTTTTTAACCCTTTATTGGCCTGGTGGGCTGGAATAGGGAGCTATAGTATTAAGCATACAGGTTTGTATTCCTAATACTATAGTATCCCTGTAAGGTTATTTACTAAAGGCATAATTCAAAGCGAATGTCAAATTTAAGGTCAAAATAGCTCGAATGAAAAATAACTTGACGGGTTTAGCTAAGCTTTCAGTTCTGCTTCTCTGGAAATTCACTTTGAATTCTCACTGTAGTAAATAACCTTTTTTTGTATAGGATTGTGCCAGGTGATTGTTTGCTCTGCCAGCGCCATCATCCCTGCCCCCCCCCCAAGAATGATGTATTTTAAAAAGATAAGTCGCAATGTAACGATTGAATAATACCAAATAATGATGTCTTGCAAAAATTTTTAGAAATCATTCATCAGAATGATTTGGTCTTGCTGTAATGTTACAAAGTCAAGAACAATGTAATGTCAACATAACTAAATTGACCAATGTTTACAAAGGTTGATTGCAAGCTGTATTAATGACATCCTATACAACTTTTTTTTTTTTGTAAATATTTATTTTATTGAGGCACTATATCACAGTACAGAAGGAAGATATAGGTTATTGCGAGTAAATTCAAGTCAAGTATACAGTGGCATCCAACAATAACATTGAGCATATCCTCCTCATTTTATAGAGTAAAACAAGTTAGTACTATTAGACATACTGTTACATAGGCTAGGCAAACAAATAAGTACTTTCACATTGTGGTATGTAAAGCTTGGTGCTGCTATATAAAGTAAGTTAAGATAAGATGCTTCTCTATGCGTAGTATACAACTTTTTAACATATTTTTTCCATATGTCCCAATAGTATCCAAGTATGTCCAATAATAAAGAGGGTTGTCTAATGGCAGGTTCGTAACCTTTATTTTCTATTACAAGGTATAACTCTCCTGTAATAGAAGGGACTTTTGATAACCTTCAATTTGTTTTAAAAACTTGTAGTTTCTGCAATTAGTGTATGCCCTATAATGACCCTAGCTATCTTTTCAATATTATTTGGGAAATTCTTAAACAAAGCCAGTTCTGAAGTTAAAACGGTAATCGTAGGACTCACTGTTTGGATTAATTTATTTTACTTACTTCCAATAAGCTGTTAACTGTGGGCAGTACCAAAGTTTATGTCAGACCCATAATTCTCAAATATAGTTTGCAAATTTGAGTCCAATGGCCAACTGTGCTTCTGAATTTCTGTATATGAACAGCCCAGGGATTCATTTTCACACAGCTCCGCTGTTTTACTAGTTAAGGTGCAATAGCTGAGCTCAGTAATAATCACCCAGTAAAAAGTAAAAATCTTGTGTACAATGACCGTACCTGCCAGTTCAGAATCGGAAGGTGCCATTTGTCCAAAAATATAGGCAGCTGCTGATGCCTTGTGTCCCATACACAAACTCTGACTTCTTTCAATGAGTAATAGATCCACTGGCTTCCTTTGCAATATACTCCCTGAAAGAAACTGTTACTCAGCTATGGAAATCTGCCCAGACTTTGTTTGTTAAGAACATTTTGTAAAGAATGAAACGAAACAGATGCTCACTGCACAAAAAAAGTGTCTGTTTATGCAGTAGAGATGACTAACCATGTGTACAAACTATGAAAATCAAGTACATTCATGAAATTTATATTAAAAATGCACATGGAAATGGACAAAATTGCAAAAGTCAAGTAATTAATGAGACAATCTAAGCACCAAAACATCCTAACATAGTGGTTTTAGTTCAAAGACCCTGTCCTTTCAGTCTAACAAAAAACAGTTTCCTGAAAACCAGCAATGTTTACATTAGGAACTAAGGATGTTTCCAATGGCTGTTCATCAGACAGCCACTAGAGGCGCTTCTTTGTAAAGGTTTTCAGTTACAGAATTGAAAGTGTGTGTGTGTATTTAGAATGTGGAGCGGGGGGGAAGGTTTGGTGGGGGTGGCGCGGGGAAGGGAAGAGGGCGCCTGTGTTTTGTCCTGCCTAGGGCAGCACAAAACCAGGATACACCACTGGTCAGATACATACACACATGCACAGATACACACTGACACACAGATACACACACACACTGGCACATACAAACACAGATACTTTCCGGCTCATACACACAGATATAAACAACGTGACACACAGATACACATTGGCACACACACACAATACCGACAGACACACAGATACACTGACACAGATACACGCAGCATGACACCCAGATACATACACACTGAGTGTTTGGTGTGTGTATCTGTGTACCAGTGTGTGTATCTGTGTGCCTGTGTGTGTATGAGTCACTGTGTAGCTGTCAGTGTGTGTATCTGTGTGTGTTTGCTAGTGTGTATCAAGTTGTGTATGTCTGTGTGTATGTGCTGGTGTGTATCTGTGTGTGTATGTGCCTGTTTGTACAGGGAGTGCAGAATTATTAGGCAAGTTGTATTTTTGAGGATTAATTTTATTATTGAACAACAACCATGTTCTCAATGAACCCAAAAAACTAATTAATATCAAAGCTGAATATTTTTGGAAGTAATTTTTAGTTTGTTTTTAGTTTTAGCTATTTTAAGGGGATATCTGTGTGTGCAGGTGACTATTACTGTGCATAATTATTAGGCAACTTAACAATAAACAAATATATACCCATTTCAATTATTTATTTTTACCAGTGAAACCAATATAACATCTCAGCATTCACAAATATACATTTCTGACATTCAAAAACAAAACAAAAACAAATCAGTGACCAATATAGCCACCTTTCTTTGCAAGGACACTCAAAAGCCTGCCATCCATGGATTCTGTCAGTGTTTTGATCTGTTCACCATCAACATTGCGTGCAGCAGCAACCACAGCCTCCCAGACACTGTTCAGAGAGGTGTACTGTTTTCCCTCCTTGTAAATCTCACATTTGATGATGGACCACAGGTTCTCAATGGGGTTCAGATCAGGTGAACAAGGAGGCCATGTCATTAGATTTTCTTCTTTTATACCCTTTCTTGCCAGCTACGCTGTGGAGTACTTGGACGCGTGTGATGGAGCATTGTCCTGCATGAAAATCATGTTTTTCTTGAAGGATGCAGACTTCTTCCTGTACCACTGCTTGAAGAAGGTGTCTTCCAGAAACTGGCAGTAGGACTGGGAGTTGAGCTTGACTCCATCCTCAACCCGAAAAGGCCCCACAAGCTCATCTTTGATGATACCAGCCCAAACCAGTACTCCACCTCCACCTTGCTGGCGTCTGAGTCGGACTGGAGCTCTCTGCCCTTTACCAATCCAGCCACGGGCCCATCCATCTGGCCCATCAAGACTCACTCTCATTTCATCAGTCCATAAAACCTTAGAAAAATCAGTCTTGAGATATTTCTTGGCCCAGTCTTGACGTTTCAGCTTGTGTGTCTTGTTCAGTGGTGGTCGTCTTTCAGCCTTTCTTACCTTGGCCATGTCTCTGAGTATTGCACACCTTGTGCTTTTGGGCACTCCAGTGATGTTGCAGCTCTGAAATATGGCCAAACTGGTGGCAAGTGGCATCTTGGCAGCTGCACGCTTGACTTTTCTCAGTTCATGGGCAGTTATTTTGCTCCTTGGTTTTTCCACACGCTTCTTGCGACCCTGTTGACTATTTTGAATGAAACGCTTGATTGTTCGATGATCACGCTTCAGAAGCTTTGCAATTTTAAGAGTGCTGCATCCCTCTGCAAGATATCTCACTATTTTTGACTTTTCTGAGCCTGTCAAGTCCTTCTTTTGACCCATTTTGCCAAAGGAAAGGAAGTTGCCTAATAATTATGCACACCTGATATAGGGTGTTGATGTCATTAGACCACACCCCTTCTCATTACAGAGATGCACATCACCTAATATGCTTAATTGGTAGTAGGCTTTCGAGCCTATACAGCTTGGAGTAAGACAACATGCATAAAGAGGATGATGTGGTCAAAATACTAATTTGCCTAATAATTCTGCACTCCCTGTATCTATGTGTCAAGGTGTGTGTAATTGTGTTTGTATGTGCCAGTGTGTGTATCTGGGTGTCAAGGTGTGTGCATCTGTGTCAGTATGTGTGTGTCTGTGTTTGCGTGTATATGACTGTTTATGTGTCGGTGTGTTTCTGTTTGTTAATGTGGAAGTATGTATGTGGCAGTACATGTACAGACATCCCATCAATTAAACACCAACAAAACACACACTCCTGCAAACATGACATAAAAAGACACCTCTGAACTCTAACTCCAAAATTATATACAAATACTCAAACACCAATACTACACACAAATGTGCATCCACATTTAAAATCCAATACTACATCCAAACACATATCTGCACACAAATGCTAACATTCCATCCAAACACATCCCTAAACAGAGGTTGCACAATGAAACTACATATCTCTTAAATGTACATAACCAATTTCCCCTAAAAATATCAAATTTATAAATGCACATCCGTGTGTCCCTGTATAAATGTGAACCTTGCTTGTTAGCTGCCACAGTAAAAATAAAAAATGGGGGGCAGTTTTACCACTATCTCACAGTAGGGCGGTTTAATACCTGACACCCTCCCTATCGTGGGTGGAGGCATGTCTACCTGATGGTGAGCAGCCTGATCTCCATTCAACTGGGGTAAAAAAAAAATTGTGAACATCAGGTAAAGACAAAATTATTCACGAGGAGAGGACTTGTCTATTTCTACTTGGCTTGCCGGTTTGGGCTCAATTAGAAAACATGGGGGCACATGTCTATAATATGCAAATAGGGGGACATCCATTTGTCTCTGAGAAAGTGGCTTGTTGGCATGAAACACATTAGCATTCTAACCTCCTTCCCCATTGCACTGTGCTATTTTGTATGCAATAAAGCAGACTATTTTGATATACATAATTGAGCCCACATAATTGTTCCCAATTAGAACCCTGAATCATTGTTTGTTTTGCTGTGTTTGCATACAGCATACAGATGAGGAATCTCATGAATGGTAAGAATTTTATTTAGATTATCTGTAACTGCCTTTTTTAGCCTCTGGTCTCCTTATCATTTGACATGTATTTGTCCCCCACAGTCCCTTCCCAAAGGCAGCAGATAGGGGCTATTAAATAAAGGGGAGAATGCTAGCGTCCTAGCCCATGGTTGCTGTGTGACGGTAAATAAATCATTCAGGGGGGGAGAGACATGTCATGGCTGGCGTGGAAGCCAACCGATCAAAACATACTGACAGGCAAAACTCTCCTCACACAAGACTTGTCTGATAATATTACCAGGAAGTTTAATGAGAGACAAGACTTGCTTGTGAGAGATCACTGGTTGGTTTTTATAAACACCTTTCCCATCTTGAATTGGTAGTCGATGCTGAGCACAGTGGATGGGAGGCAATGAACCTCCCCATAGTTTTGATGGGGATAATATTGACATAATTCCCTTAGGAGTTTTCCTATAACATAACATAACCCTGGAGACACCAAATGTTTGTTTTTTATGCCCACTGGTCGCTAATGCAGACAAGGAGTACAGACATTTAAAATCCAGGCCCTGATTTTCAGCATTTAGAGCCGGTTTTCAGCGGCCGAGCAGTGTTTGATATAACTTTCTATTTGCAAAGTCCAGACATTGTTAACTAGTGGGAACAATCCCTTTGATCTAATATTTTTGGCTAATCATTTTAAATGATTTAATATTTTTGGTAAACTTTTAAAATTCTATTTTGTCATAGGTCTGTAAAGAAAACAGGCACCATAACCACTGTAGTGGTTACAGTGCTTGGAATGCTCGTTTGATGCATTACTAATGCAATACATTGAAAAACATGGTTTAATAGGCAACATAGCCACTACAGCTTGGTTGGCATTATCTCCTAGTTCAACGTCAAACCTTTTAGGAATGTTTTAGGAATGTTTCATATAACTGTGGCTCTTCCTTGCACCCACGGGCAATCTACAGGTAAAATTCAGAGCATTTTAAGTCCATACATGACTGCAAAAGCAGAGCTTGATGCCTGGGTAGCCCTAAATGGCAGCCGGTCGGGCAGCCTACCTCTCTTTTTGGGTGGGACATTGTCCACAACACCTGATATAACAATTTCTATTTTTAAAAAAAACTCACTCTTTAGTAAATAAACCTGACAGTGTATCTATCTATATAAAAAGGGGTCGGAGGCACACCCAGAACATGCATTTCTTAGTAGTGGTGCTGTTGTTAAGACCAAAATATATTTAAAAAAAAAAATACAAAATACACATAAAGAAAAACAGCACAGTGGGGCGTGTCTTGGCCACCATCTTAGATGGCCACGTTTTAGAGAGGCTCCTGGACAAGGGGGGCAATTTAATTCATAAAGTGACAATTTAAATGAAATGGAGAAACTTTACCTTTAAATCATAACAGTTAATACAAGTCCTAACATGGAGAAGCAGAAGAAACCTGAAAAATCTGTACCTGCAATAAAGAAATCGGGAGCAGGAGCTGCTGGGGTGAGTAAGGGTGCCCAGGCTCACTCCCCTGCTTCAAAATCCGGCTCGCGGCTTGTTTCGCCGCTTAAAATCTCGTTGGTGGCGCCGGGGAAATCCCTCCCCACCTCCCTCCCGGTCTCCCATGCTAAATTGTATGCTTGTGCGGTCGCGACCCGCTCGCAGCATCCAGAGAGCGGCGGGACCGCGGCCGCACTAGCCGACACCTCTGTGCGCGGCTCAGAGTGCTCCGAGCACTCAGCATGCTCGGAGCACAAAGCTGTGTCTCCCGCGAGCGGCAAGGACCACCCAGCAAGCCGCTCGCGGTCTCAGCATAGAGCAGCCCGGTCACTCACTTACAAAAGTGACCGGGCTGCAAGTAAAGGGGAGGGTAGTGTGAGGTCTCGCTCCCCATCGGGATCCTCGGCCTCCAGGTTGTCGGTCACGGTGGGGGGGGGCTCTGCTATCCGACCCAAAATTCTTAAAGGCACAGTAAGGGCTATGGAAAGCCCAGAAGTTCAAAACATGGAACTAGGAGCTGAAATGCTCCAAACAAGTACTTTCTCTGCACTACCACAGAGAAAAGGTCATGATGCCACAACAAAGATGGCTGCCAGACCAGACATTGTATATTCCACTCCCAAGATGGCCACTGTCACCTCCAATATGGCTACCACCACATTTATGGCTGCGACTTACAATCCTAATATGCCACCTGAATTGGCAGATGATCTGCCACCATCAGCTGGCATGATAATACAACTCATTAAAGATTTGAGAGTCGATCTGAAAAACGACTTTAAGAAAGACTTTGACACTTTATATGGAGCCATGGAGGGCATTAATCAGCGGACGGAAATAATAGAGAATAGATTGCACTCTCAAGAGCAATCTCACCTGGACTTGGTTGAAACTGTAAAAGAGCTTCAGAAGCAAGTACACCAACAAGCGGAAAAGTTAGCGGACGCCGAGGATAGAAGTAGGCGTAATAACCTAAGGATCAGGGGGATCCCTGAAAATATAGACTCTCTGGAATTACAAAGTTATTTCCAGGCAATGGTGAAGTCAGCTCTACCAACTGCTAAAAATACGGATCTGCTATTGGACCGCATCCATAGATTGCCTAAACCCGGTAATGCGCCTGCGTGCAGTACGCACGTCAGGTCTCACGGGGGACTACAGCGGTATGAAGGTCTTCCAAGACTTCTCTGCCCAAATAATGAGGCGACGCAGATAATTTCAACTTTTTACCGCGGATCTAAGACGAAGAGGGATAAGATATAGATGGGGATTCCCGGTCAAAGTCCTTTTCCGCATGGATGGCAGGAATTTCATAATCACGTCGCCTGAGGAAGGAATGGAACTCTTCCAATCCATGAATAGAAGTCAGGTATCGCCTCATAGACTCTCGCCATCTACTCCTCTGAAGGCCAGCAAGAGAAGCAAATCGGACACTTCCTGAGTTTCCAGTTCATAGAGCTACAGTCTTCATTTTCCACGGTCGCAAATCGTTCGACACTTCAAGTTAAGATGTTCTTCCTATCTTCACTAAGGATTTTCTTTTTATATATACACGTTTATTTTCATGATTTTTTTTTTTTTTCTCTATTGATTTTTATGGCTTGGTTCTGAGAAAACTTTATCTCTGCAACAGGCTTTCGAGTCCTGCTCCAGTCTGGAGATTTAGCGGGATTACTTTGAATTTTGACTTGTTTCTCTTGGTTATGACTGTCCTTAGAATTTGCACACCAATGATTATATGATATGCGACTTAACGGTTTCTATCAGAAACCGATTGGACCACTTAAATCTTTCCAAATTTTTACATTCAATATTATTTTATGGTCCCTTGGTTTTTTTTACACATCATTTCGTATTTAATTTTATTATTTTTTTTATTGTTCTGTGATTTTTTTTTATTTTTTTATTTTTTTTTTGTTTATTTATATTGCTCCCCTTGTATCCAGCAGCCTTCTCTCCCCCCAACCTGGGCCTTATACCCTGAGATGGAGAAACTTTTTTTACTCTCCCTCATGGCCCTTTTTCACTGTTTGTTTGTTTGTTTCCCCTGATAGGGGTATATACCCAAGTTTTTTGTACCCCGTTGATATTTTTATTTTTCTATTTTCTTTGACCATCCATCCTTTAAAATTTGGTAGAAATGTTTCCAGACCACGAATCACAGAAATGCCTCATACAAAAATGCATATTATGTGGCATCAGCGACTTGCACAAATTTGTTTATTTATTCCTGTACACACATGTACACATCTTGAGTTTGTTGTGACGTTATTGTTGGATGTTTCTTTATTGGAAGGCGGCTGTTCGGACTCTCACAAAGTTGAATATTGCTTTACTCTTTATCAAGCATTGCTGTTCCATAAATTATGGTTTTAAAATATATGTAATTTAATGTGAGAGGCCTGAACACCGCCCACAAAAGACGCTTACTATTCAAAGAAGCAAAATCCAACAAATCAGATGTCATCTGTGTACAGGAAACGCATTTTAAAAATGATAAAACACATAAGATTATGTCAAAGCTTTTCCCAGTCCAATATCATAGCACTTATAAATCCAAGTCTAGAGGTACATCGATTTTCTTCCACAGGAATGTAGCATGTTCAACGAACAAAGTAATGACGGATGATGACGGGAGGTATTTAATATGGATAGGTTCACTTAACACTATTGAATATACCATAGTGAACGTGTATTTTCCCAACACCGGTCAGTTGCAGTTCTTTAGGAAATTGATGGACTTAGTGGGTGAGAATGTGAGAGGCAGCTTGGTAATGTGTGGCGATACGAATTTTGTTATGGACGGTGAATTGGATAACGCTAGGGAAGACAATGATCAACAACATAGAGGGGACAGCGACAGATTAGCTAACAAATGTTCCAGATACATGATTGAAAGTGGTTTATATGATTCCTGGAGACTGATGCATGAGAATGAAAGAGATTTTACATATTATTCTGTATCTAAAAATATGTATTCCAGGCTGGACAGGTTTATGGTCCAGAGCTCTTTAATCCCGCACATCTTGAAATCTGATATCTTAGACATTAACTGGTCTGACCATGCTCCAATCATAATGCATATTGACGAAATTGTTTCCTCAGCCCCGAATAGATCCTGGAAGTTAGGCGATTATTTATTAAACGATGTTGTGAACAGATCATTGGCGGAGAAAGCCTTGAGCGATTATTTTTTGGAAAATGCCTCACCCGAGGTTCCTGGCGAGGTGTCTTGGAATGCGCATAAGGCTGTATTAAGAGGTCATTTTATTTCTAGAGCGTCTCACCTGAAGAAACTTAATAGCAATAATTTAAGAACATTGGAAAAAGAATTGTACAATTTGAATCAGGCTAATAAATTTGGTCCCTCGTCTTCCCTATCAGCAATGATAGGAGAAATTAAGGCTAAAATTAACAAAATTAATTTAGATCGTACATCTCTTATGGTGAGACGTCTCAGGAAAACATTTTACTTAAAAGGCAACAGGGCCTCTACTCTTTTGGCATCCAAACTCCGGCATGTGAATGCACAATCAAAAATAGCGTATTTACTTGATGATCAGGGGCGAAAAGTGTTTCATCCTACTAAAATCAGTGACATGTTTGCAGAGTATTATAGTAAACTTTATAATTTAGAATGTGATTCGAACCTTACCCAGCCTTCTGCAACAACCATTGATACATTTTTAGACAGAGTGACATTGCCTCGGCTGTCTCTAGGACACTTAGAAAGCTTAGAATGTGAAATATCAGCAAAAGAGATAGCTGAGGCGATCAAACTTATGCCATCCGGAAAAGCCCCTGGTCCCGATGGAGTCACTATTTTATATTATAAAACTTTTCAAGAAATTTTAATTCCCCACATGACCAAATTATTCAATTCCTATAAGTCCGGGGGAACGATGCCAGAGGAGTCCTTGTGCGCACGAATAGTCACCTTGCCAAAACCGGGAAAAACTCCTGATAGATGCCACAATTTTAGACCCATTTCCCTAATCAATAATGACTCAAAGATTTATTCTAAAGTTCTCGCAAATAGGTTAACCAAATTAATCCCATTGCTAATAAATAAGGATCAAGTGGGTTTTGTAAAGGATAGACAGGCGCCCGACGGGACTAGAAGATTCATAAACTTGATTCAGCACATCAATATGACCAAAACGCCTTCATTGCTTCTATCTCTAGACGCAGAGAAGGCGTTTGACAGGATACATTTGGGATATTTATGGAGAACGTTAGAAAGATTCAACATACCATCATCTTTTATCACAGCAATTAAGGCGCTATATTGTGCACCTTCCGCCCATGTCTCAGCTTCCGGTTTCACATCTAAAACGTTTTCTCTAACTAATGGGACGAGACAGGGGTGCCCTTTATCTCCAATTCTATTTGTTTTAGCAATAGAACCCCTGGCTGAACTAATTAGAACAACCCCACAAATTGCAGGAATTGTTGTTAAAGAATCCGCTCACAAAATTGGCCTGTTTGCAGATGACATAATTCTAGCTGTCAAACACCCAAAAGAATCTTTGAGCCACCTCAAAGACATTTTAACTCAATTTGGCGAGATATCATACTACAAATTAAATGAGTCTAAGTCTCAGGCCCTCCCATTTCATTTAAAAAAATCGGAAACCATTGCCCTTAAGAAATTATATTTATTTGATTGGAGAGCTGACTACATGGAATACCTTGGCATTAATTTATGCAAAAATTTGGTAAATATGCATAATCACAACTTGAGGAAAGCATGGTCGGACCTACAAAAGGAGATGGAGAGATGGGGCGGAATGGAACTTTCCTGGCTGGGGAGGGTCGCATCTGTTAAAATGACAATACTACCAAAAATTCTATATTTTTTTAGGACCATCCCTTTGTCCATCCCATTATCATTTTTTAATAAAGTTCATTCGACAATGATGAAGTTCATCTGGGGGAATAAGCCTGCTCGTGTGAAGCTCACTTCCTTGCAGCACCACAAATCGAATGGCGGTATCGGTGTTCCCGATATCCGCAAATATTATTTCGCCACTAACGCTGCAGTGGCTGTGAGATTTAATAATCAGGTTGATAAACCCAGATGGATGGAAATAGAAGAATCAAAAATTTTACCGGTTAGATTGTCAGAATTACCCTGGTTAAATTCTAAGAAAAGACCTGGAATTACAAAGTTATTTTTATCTACCAAGACTACACTTAAGGCCTGGGATATTGTTTTTAAAAATGATCATTCTCCCAGCTTATATAGAGCAATGCCTATTGAGTTATTGAAAGATTATATCCCATCCTTAAAAATAGAACTGTTGAAGGAATGCTCTATAACTAATCTTGACAATTTTTTTTCACGGCAATGCTATTCTTTCTTTGGAAAAATTGAAACTTAAGTATGGATTAACGAATGTATGTGAGTTGGATTGTAAGGTAATCATTGACAAATTGAAAGAACTATATAAGGTACCTGAAACGGATAAAAACTATAAAACGCTTGAGATGTCTCCATTAGAGAAAGCTTTTTTATGCAGCCCCACTAGTAAAGGCATGATATCCTTATGCTACTCGTTTTATAACGCCAAGCCCCTAGTTAAATTAAAACACATGTTGTCATGGGAGACGGAGTTGGGTGCCCAGTACGATCTAGAAGAATGGTTCGGTTTTTTTAAAGCTTTAAAAGGTATTTCGTATTGCACCGACCACTTTGAAAATCACTATAAAATTTTATATCGTTGGTACCTGGCCCCGTCTAGATTGCACAACATGAACAATATGTATTCTGACCGGTGTTTGAGAGATTGTGGGGGTGTGGGCAATATGGCCCATATTTGGTGGTTCTGTCCTAAATTAACTAAATATTGGAAATTGATTCACGACCTAATTATTAAAGTGGACAGGACCATTAGCATTTTAACCTCGGAACTAGCCTTATTTAAAAAACTCCCGGAGTCCATTAATAGATCAGACAAAATAATCATAGGTCACATTTTGATCGCTGCTACATCCTGTTTACCTAGACATTGGAAGTCCCAAGATGTGCCATCTATCAGGGAAGTTTTTAATTTGATTCTAGAAAACAAGGCACACGAATTATCCCATAGAGCTCATATGCGTGGTTTCCCAATATTAAAATATAATTGCGATAAGTGGGAAGAAAAAATCAAAACAGCATATGGTCTTTGACATATTTGTTATTAAAGTGCATTGATGTAAAAACATATATATATATATTTTTTTTTTGCCATATACACTGTTATGCCTATTTTAATACTGGATGGTTATTCTCTTCCATTTCCAAGTTCCCCTTCCCTTCCTACCCCCCAAATACAATGTTTATATTCTTGTTGTTATACAAATATGTAAAACTTTAATAAAAATTATTTGAAAAAGAAAAACAGCACAGTCACTGTAAAAATACAGGTTTAAATCTTACAAGGCTATTTAAATCACATATCTTAGCAAACACATATGGGGATTATATACACCATATGGCTAAATCGTGTTAAGCCCACCGTCACAGTTCCTTAATATTAATGTGTCCTACACTAATTTTAACATGGGAGATATATCTATCGATATCACATGCTGGAGCAATGTATCTGCTCCAAAAAAAGGTGTGTGTAGAGATGACTAACCATGTGTACAAACTATGAAAATCAAATTCAACCTATTTACAGTTTTCTGGCTATCCGTCCTCTGCTAAATATTTAAACCTTCTACAACTCTTTATTTATATACTCCTTTACCCTTCTCGAAAATACAAAAATCCCTTATATTCTCAGTATTGCCAATTTTTAATCTAGCTTCATGGGAGGTTGACTACAAAACAATTGAAGTGTTACATAATCAAACAAGTTTGCTCTGTGGAGGAACCCATTGTCTGTGCTTATAAACCATAGGATGTTTATACATACTTGCCAAATTTGGATTTTATTGTGCTGAGACTGGAGGTGGGTGGGCCAGGAAGCAGGAAACGGTGATAATATCTAAGAAAGGGACAGGTCCATCCATAAAATAGGCGGCCAGAAGGCTGACTTAGTGCCACTCAGGGCAAACTATGCACAGAGCTCTGTGCACAGTCCTTGTGCCCCGTCCAATGCCTAACACCAGGAGCTGTGTCCTGCATTATGAAATGTGCCGGTCTCATCTTTTTTTTTTTTTTTTTTTAATACTTTATTCTTGATTGAAGCATTTGACATAAACATTGTGTATAACAGAACATGCCAGAATCATATGATGTCACATAGGTTTCTCTGTGGTATTACATCTCGTCGGTCTCATCTTTTTAATAGCTGAGTTGCAAATAAAAGTATAGTAAGCCAAAAAATATAGTAAGCCAAAGTAAGTACTTTTTGGTTTTACTTAAGTGCCAACTTTTGGCTAACGGCAGAGGTACAAACAGATTTCACTACTATATCGTGCCAGTTTCCACTAATGGTGGCTTGAGATGGTTAATGGGGACAAGCAGTGAAACCTATGACATCTCATTGCGCATGTACATGGTCATCCATGGAAAAAAGCCATCATGTATTAAAGCCAGTAGAGCTCCAGACAGGCCATTTAAAGGGGCTCTCACTTTGCAGGATTTGCTTTTAAAGAATGATTTTTTGTCTCTCTATTTCTATTTGCTTTTTTAATCACCTTATTCTTTTAATTATAAATAAGAAAATATTGGGAATACAATTTCTTACATGGAGTGTGATGTAAAGTGTGATTAATTAAAACTTTGGGGAACTATTGCACTTAGTGCTGCTATGTGAAACATTGCTGTTCCAAATAAACTGCAATGTTTATATTGCCACACTAAGTCTGCCTCCAGTGGCTGTCTACTACACAGCCACTAGAGGCGCTTCCTGGATTCTAACGGAGTTTTGGTCGAGTAACTGACACTGAACGTCCTCACGCTCTGCATGAGCACATCCTGCGTCAGCTATTTCCCTATAGGAATGCACTTATTCAATGCTTCCTTATGGGAAGGCAAAATGCTTGCGTGGCACTCGCTGCCCATGAGCATTAGCACCCGCTCTTCGAGGAGGCAGAGCCGCAACCCAGCACCGATGGACATTGGATCCGGGATCAAGTAAATACCCTTTATTTATTGCAGCGGGGGTGGGGGGAGGCAGAGGTAGCGATAGTGCCAGGCAGGGCCGTCTTTAACGGCCACCCGATGGCAATGAGTATGCAGGGGCCCGGTCAGCGCCGTGGCGCTTTAATGTGATGAGGGTCAGTACCTAGCTAACACAGAGAGTGCCGCGCGGAAAGGAGGAAGAGAGGAGGAGCGCAGGCTGGGAAAGAGCCCAACTCCCAACAGCCTCAGACAGCCACTGGACCCCAGGAAAGTCACCCTCCTGCACCCAAAAGGTAGGAAACAGGAGGGTGACTAAAATTTCTGTATATCTGTCTGTGTATCAGTCTGTGTATTTATCTGACTGTATGTGTATCTGTGTGTCTGTATGTGTGTTTCTGTGTGTATATCTGTCTGTATGTGTATATGCATCTGTCTGTATGTGTATTTCTGTGTGTATATCTGTTTGTATGTGTATATGCGTCTGTATGTGTGTTTCTGTGTGTGTATCTGTCTGTATGTGTATATGCATGTGTGTCTGTTTATCTGTGTGTATATCTGTCTGTACTTGTTTCTGTCTGTATCCGTCTCTGTATGTGTATTTTCATCTGTGTTTATCTGTCTATATGTGTGTCTGTATGTGTCTGTCTGTACGTGTGTCTGTATGTGAGTCAGTGTGTGCCCCTCTGTATCCTTGTGTGTCAATGTTTGCATTTATATGAGTGTCATCCTGTGTATCTGAATGTTTGTCATTAAGTGTGTCTGAATACCTGCTTTTGTGTCAGTGTGTCTGTATGTGTATCTCTGTGTCTGTATGTGTATCTCTTGGTATGTGTGTCTGTGTATCTGCATGTGTGTCAGTGTGTGCTCCTGTGTATCTGTATGTGTGTCAGTCTGAGTGTCTGTTCGTCTGTATGTGTGAGTGTGTGTCTGTGTAACTGCATGTGTGTCTGTGTATGTATCTGTATGTGTGTTATTGTGTGTATCTGCATATATGTCAGTGTGTGTTTGTCTGTTTATCTGTGTATGTGTTAGTGTGTTACATTTATTGCTTGAACAAGGAGCACAACCACAAAAGTATATAGAAAAAGATGTTTATTACATGGGTCAAAATAATAGGCTCTCATAAACAGTATCAATGCATAAAAAAGACAATAAATGTCCAACAAAGAATACAATGCAATATCTATAAGTTCTTAAGTTGCATACAAGCAAACTACATAATGCATAAAAATGATATATGAGTATACAAGACAACTATATGAGATGCCAAATTCAATAACCCCAAAATAAATGATAAATTACACAAAAATAAAGACAACATACCAGACCTAGTGAGAATAAGGACAAGAGTCAACCAATACACCCCCAACGTTTCGGCAGAATGCCTTTATCAAGGGAGCCTGTACTGAAGGAGTGAACACCACCCTTATATACCCCTTATATCAGAGGCGTAGCGTGGGGGGTGCAGGGGGGGCCGGCCGCACCGGGCGCAACATCTGGGGGGGCGCAGACTGGCCCACCGGGAAAGTTCCCTGTGGGCTGGCACACTAGGGGGCCGGTGCGCGGCCGCCTAGTGTGCACCAGCCCCGGCCGCAATTACAGGGTGACCGGCAGGAGGGGATGCGCTCCCCTCCTGTCGGTCACAGAATGTAGCGTGGCCGAGCAGGCAGACCGGGTAGGGGAGCTTCTGATCCCCTACCCGGTGTAACAGGAAGCAGTGAGCGAGACGAGAATGCTCCTCCCGCGAGCAGGCAGGTTGGAGCGTTGCCGTGCGTTACCATGGCAATGCTCCGACCTGCCTGCTGTTCTCGCGGGAGGAGAGCGAAGTCAGCCTGCAGCCAGAGGAGCTGCAGGGTGAACAGCACGCGGCACCACTGGACCACCAGGGATTGAATTGAAGCTGTTCCCCCTCTCCCCTGGGCCCTGACCAAAGGTAAGGGGGGAGGGGAGTAATACAAAAGTTTTCTTTTTTTTTTTTAAATATAAATATATCAATGCTTTAACCCCCCCCCATACACACACTACGCTCCTCCCCCTCACCAACAGCACCCCCCCCACACACAGAACCCCCACACACAGGACCCCCCACACACACACAGAACCCACACACACACACAGAACCCCACACACACACAGAACCCCCCCCACACACACAGAACCCCCCCACACACAGAACCCCCCCACGCACACAGAACCCCCCCATGCACACAGAATTCCTCCACGCACACAACCCCTTCACGCACATAGAACCCCCCCCACACACAGAACCCCTTCACACACACAGAACCCCTTCACGCACACAGAACCCCTCCACACAGAAACAGAACCCCTCCACACATAAACAGAACCCCTCCATGCACACAGAACCCCTCCACACATAAACAGCACCCCTCCACACACACAGAACCCCTTCGCACACAAAACCCCTCCACGCACACAAAACCCCTCCACACATAAACAGCACCCCACCACACACACAGAACCCCCCTACGCACACAGAACCCCTTCACGCACACAGATCCCCTCCACGCACACAGAACCCCTTCACGCACACAGAACACGCACAAACGGCACTCTCTCCACGCACTATGCTAAAATCCACGGGTTAAGGGGCGCAAATTACTTACCTTGCCCTGGGTGCTGACAACCCACGCTACGCCACTGCCTTATATACACAGGTGTTTTCCGTTTTATTTTTTGTCTAGGGGTATATAAGCGTGGAGTTCACTCCTTCAGTACAGGCTCCCTTGATAAAGGCATTCTGCCGAAACGTTGGGGGTGTATTGGTTGACTCTTGTCCTTCTTCTCACTAGGTCTGGTATGTTGTCTTTATTTTTGTGTAATTTATCATTTATTTTGGGGTTATTGAATTTGGCATCTCATATAGTTGTCTTGTATACTCATATATCATTTTTATGCATTATGTAGTTTGCTTGTATGCAACTTAAGAACTTATAGATATTGCATTGTATTCTTTATTGGACATTTATTGTCTTTTTTATGCATTGATACTGTTTATGAGAGCATATTATTTTGACCCATGTAATAAACATCTTTTTCTATATACTTTTGTGGTTGTGCTCCTTGTTCAAGCAATAAATGTAACTCTTTTGGCCTGTTTGGAATACGGCCTTATACGAGTGAGCACCCGAGTTTAGTTGTTATTTTCTGTTCTTTATTAGCATATTAAGTGTGCCTACCTGTTTTTAATTGTGACTATGTGTTAGTGTGTGTCTGCATGTTTGCCAGTAAGTGTATCTGTGTATCTGTATGTGTGCCAGTGTGTATCTGTTATGCACCTGTGTGTCTGTCTATCTGTCTTTGTATATCTGTGTATTTGGATGTATGTACCTGTGTATGTCTGAGCCTGTGTATGTGTGTATCTGTATTTGTGTCAGTGTTTGCATCTGTATGTGTGTCAGTGTGTGTATTTTTTCTAGGTGTAAAATAAGTGTGGCTAAATCTACGACCTATGTGTGAATGTGTGTTTTTGTGTTTTCTTTATCTATGTTCTTGGGTTTAAGGCGTGTTTGCATGTTAGAAGATGGGAGGGAGGGCCCTGGTGCCAGGAATACAGATTTGTATTCCTGGCATTATAATGGTTATATAAGACCCCCAAATATTCTATTTAACCCATCAGCTGCCACTTATTATTTGAGGGGTCATGCTTCATCCCATGAGTGGCAGGTGAGCAGGGAAATAGAAGGTGTGAAGAAGTACAAAGTTTAGGTCAAAATAGCAGAACTAAAAGATTGCTGACTTGGAGATTATTTTCCAGATGAGCTAAATTGAAATTCTCAAATTCACTTTTAATCCTAGACAATTCACGCTTTAGGTTTCTTCACTAAACTCTGAACTATAGTGTACTGAAATCTGAATGAAAATCTTTGGTCTAAAGAAACACTATAGCGTTATGAATACAAATATGATTTCTAACGCTATAGTGTCGGATTACCTAATTTGATTATTGGGGCCCCCTAGAATTAAAAAAAAAGTTTTCCTTACCTGGCACACTGCTCCTGCAGCTTCCTCTCCTTCTACATAGGGAACCTTTGGGAGGCTATTGTGCATGTGTGTCAAATCGCCATATTGTGCCAATCAGGATCTCTTTAAGTCAGTGTATCTCTGTGGGGAGTGTTCAGTGTCTCAATGCACAGCGTGAAGAACCAGTATGTTGGTAATGCAGCCTTTAGGATCAAACCTAGGAAGCTCATCGAGTGGTTGTCAGAGTGACAGTCACTAGAGGTGGCATTAGGTAACTTCAAAACACAGTCTTATCTCAGACATGGTAGCGTCTACACTGCGGAGGCCACAGGGACAGGCCATATGCCCAGAACCATTAAACTGTGGTGGTTCTGATGGCTATAGTGGCCCTTTAAAGGAACACTGTAGTGTTAGGAATACAAAGCTGTATTCGTAACACTAGTGTCCATTTGCCCTCTGCCTTCAAGCCCCCCACCCTGTGGCATTTAAAGGGATAGAACCTCTTTAAACATTCATCTTATTGCAGGATTGAGGCTCGGTCTCCTCTGACGTCAGCGAAAAGGGCGAACACATATTAGGCTTTTCCAGTAGAGAAGCATTGAATCAATGCTTTCCTATAGGGATTTACAAGACGCTGGAGGTCCTAATGCAAAGTTAAACTCTGTAAAACAGCATATAAACATTGCAGGGTTAAGGGGCAGAGACAGTGCACCCAGACCGCTTCAATGAGTGTCCTTTTAAATAGACAAACTGTGACTGTAGCCGAGTTAAAGAATATTTCCAGATCAGCCGTTTGAGCCTTGGTTATGCCATTCAGATTTAATTTCTCTACAAATTGTGAATTTAGTGAATAACCCTTCCAGTTCCCAACAACCCACACAGTAAGCAAACTTGAATGTGTCATGAGCATTTTATCATCTGACACTTTACAATGTGTCCAGTAGGTGGCGCCAGGCGACACCAGCAGCCATGTACTATTAGGGAATGTCACTGATGTATGCTGGTTGACGCCTCTCCTCCTCCTGTCCCTGCAAAGCACTCAGGGAGGGCTGCTGATGGTAGTAAGTAAGAGGGAGGTGGAGGGGGGATAGAGGAGGACCCATCCTCTGCCTGGAAGAAGGAGGAGGAGGTTGAGGCCAGAGCTGTGCTCATAGCAGCAGGAAGAGAGAGGCTTGGATAGGTTTGGAGGCCAGCCTGAGGCTGCAGTGTGTGGCAGTGCCAGCACCCGGGAGGGTCTGGCAGGCTCTGCATTGCCATCTGGGCTCACCATCTCCCCCTGCACACCACCATCACTCCCAGCCAGGCACAGCGTCACCAGGAGCAGCTGGTGGCAGAGGACAGAGGATGGAACCAGGTGCCCCCCCTGAACTGCAAGCTGGTGACAAGGACACAGAGAGGGTACCAGGAGGGCACTGTGCTGGCAGCAGCTGGGACATGGGCACCCAGATACAGATCAGGGTGGCCATAGAGGCAGCTGATGATGATGATGACCCAGACACCCAGGATTTCAGAGGAGGGCTGGAAGGAGGAAGCTGCAGCGAGGATGACTACAGCCGCAATGACAAATACAGGTACTTAACCCCCTGGTCATCATAGGGTTAATTACCCCCCACCCCTCTTAGATTACTGCCCCTTTATAATGCCAGCCACCTTATTAAATCACACGATGAGCCATGGAGCAGGAGCATGTCACTGGAGTTTACATCTCTGAAGAAGTAAATTGATTTATATTTTTATACCCTTATCCCCCTGGCTGTGAAAGGGTTAACCATTAGTACCCTCTAGCTGGGCTTGGCACAAGTTGACTGGCACGCAAAGGGTGGGTGTCAGCACGTGTGCGAGGTGCTTCCTGTTCTTTAACCCCTTATGGACGGAGGCAATTGTACAAGTTCTGAACCAAAACAAAACCTGGAATGTGTCTGTTCAGCCACAATGAATCTCTTTTATATTAAGTATAAGCACACTCATTGCAGAGCATTTTATATAGTAGAAACGGGGCTTTCATTTCACATCAAATATTTATATATGAAACATGATTTAATATGAACAAAATCTAAAAAAGTGTGAGAGATTAAAAAATGTAGTTATTTTTCCAGGTTCTGCATGGCATTTTAACTGTGAATGTCGTAATACTGTTTATAATTTACTGCACTAAAATACACGTTTGTATGCTGTATGTCCCACTAAGTGTACAATGATGCCCCCACTGGCAGATTTTATGGTGTTTGGAAAGTTAAATGATGAAATATAGGGTTCGCAAATAAAAATTTCTGGCATTTCCTCACGCTGTTATGAATTACAGTATTATATGTATATTTATATATAAATTATGTAATTATATATATCTTAATATCAAAATACATTTAGAATGAATACATATATATATATATATATATATATATATATATATATATATTTTCCCTTTTCCAAGCATATTTTGATGTCAATATATGTTTTTTTTAATATATTTGATATTGTATATATTAATATCAAAATAGAATTAAAAAGTAATTAAATATATATTGACATCAAACTTTATTTTCAAGTAAATAATTATATACTTATGATTATACATTGGCGACCTGCCTGACATCCCAGGCAGTCCCCCTGCAGCCAATCCAGCAGATCCGAGTCACGTGGTCGCGCCGTCACCATGATCACATTGCTTGGATCGGCTGCAGGTAGACTGCCTAGGTTGTCAGGCAAGTCACCCTATCGCGATCAGAGCAGAGGTAAGTATTTGGGCATAGGGGAGGGCCGGAGAAGCACGCCCTAACAGCGTTAAAGCCCTCCTTTTGTAAGATGGCATAGAACGCCGTAACGTTGGGAACGGGTTAATAATTTTACCAATCTGTAGAAGGAAACATGTTGCCACATATGGTGATGACATGTAATGATTGTGGTGTCTAATAGCACATGCAATGAGACATGCAATCCAGTTCTCTGGTATTTCTGCTGGGCTGTTATAATCTATATATATTATATATATATGGACAGGCAATGATTGTGAAATCTAATAGAATGTGCAATGAATGATTGTGGATGCTAATAGGACAGGCAATGAGACATGCAATGATTGTGTAATCTAATAGAACGTGATTAGCGTTTTTCTACTTTTTGAGAAACAGTGAAGATGACTCCACCATGTATCCAAAACATTTTACAAAGCTTTCCCCTGTTACAGACAAAATCTGACTTCTCTAATACAGTAACCTAAATTTGATCTCCCTAATCTAGTTAGTAATGACTGTCTTTAGCACTCCCGCTGCAAACTCCAATTCCAGCATTGTGGAATGAATTGTATAGAAGAGCTAAAGTGCCAATTCTCATTCGTCACTGCTCTGATCAGTGTATCTGAATGCCTGTGTAGAATCAATCTAATCAGGCTCACTGGATACACTTGCTATCACTGCAGTATTTTGGCAGTGCGTGAGTAAAGATATTTTAGGCTAGGTCTCATTCATGCCTGCAAAGAATATGGTCTATAGCCAGGAGGAAGCAGTTATGTAGACGGAGGAGGGCTGCGGGGAGATGAGCATGTGCAGAAACGGATCATAACATTTGCTGCAGTGTGTATTGTTCCTTTATCCCCCTAGTGATGCACAGTGACAGCATTATGGGAGCAGAGAGTAGTCTGTCACCACTGTCTGACCTTCCTGTGACAATGACGCAGGTACCATCTGACAGTGCCTTGAGAATAACAAAATCATGGTAGCAGTCTGCTTCTAGAGCTTTAACCTATACCCAGTGGAGGTCAATCCAAACCATCATCGCTGGAAATAACCAAACCATTGCCCCTGGGAAGAATATTTCAAGATACCTACATATTGATTTGTTCTGAAGTCTTTGAAAACCATTTGTGCTACAACTTGGCTTCTGTACACCGAGAATGTCAGTTGCATAGCATATAATTCTTTGGGTTTTTTTAAACACACAAAAACATAATTTTCTCTCTCTCTCTCTCTCTCTCTCTCTCTCTCTCTCTCTATATATATATATATAAATGTCTAATATACCCAATTTTAATTAATTATTTCAGTAGAGGTTTTGAAATCCTGATTTCTACCTAAACTTCTTTCACCAGAACATTGAAAACCACATTGCTTTATTCAATTACAATTATTTATATAGCACCAACATATTCTGCAGCACTGTACAGTAGTTAAACACTTGTATGGCATACTGGTATAGTAGGTATATTTTAATTTCAATTTTGCAATAGTATTTTCCATTCACCGCTATTCACAGTTTAATTAGTAAGCCCCTAATTAGTAATATGCCCTTACCGCTACTTTTATTGCAGTTTGTCCTTCTGATATCAGTTTTGTGTCGCATTATATATATGGGCAATTTTCATATATGTATGGTTGTATTTCTGCTATCCTTTGAAGATCTACATTTATTTATTTATAAAAATATTTTACCATGAAGTATACATTGAGATTTCTCTCGTTTTCAAGTATGTCCTGGGTCCACAAAACATTGCATTGATACAATAAGGTTCAATAAAATACAAAAACAATATTAATACACAATATATACAACATTTAACATAGAACAGGTAGGAAATATATATAAAATCATCATAAAGTTGCAAAAGTAAATAATGTAAAGTGGGACAATCATTATAGAAACCAATGGGTACACCTTACCATTTTTGCATCATTTATTTTAGAACATAGCATATTGATATTATGTCAGACTCCAACACAATAAAAACTATAGCTGGCTGTAGTGACTATGGTGCTAGTAGTAGTAGGAGCATGTGGGTACCCAGCATACCTTAGGTAAGTTGGCAGACCGTTCTCAGATGGTTTGGATATTTACCCTGGGAGAGTGCCAGAGGACTCCAGGCAGCATAACCACTACAACAGTCTGTAGTGGTTATGGTGCTTTGAGTGTTATTTTAAAGGTTTTTTTCAACCCATTTTTTGAAAATAACTTTATTTTATTTTGTAATGCTTTATTGGGCACTAGTAGCGTATCCACCCCCTTTTGTATGCAAACAAAATTGTAAAAGAAGATAAAGATTATTGATAATTCAGAGCTAGGTGCGGTTCTTCCACACCGTCCTACATCATGCCACATCATTCATTTCATTCCTCTCTGTGGGCCAATCAAACACTTCTCATAGGTCTTTCATACCCTTGCCTCAGAGCTGCGGAGGGTGAGCGGGCATTATTACAAAAAATAATAAATAATAATAAATGTCAATGTAGGGTGGTGGGGAGGGAGCGCACCACAGGAGGGAGAGAGGGGAGATTTAGGTTCCCCTTTACATGTGCACTACCAGTGCTGCCTACAAGGGTAGAATCTGACTATGTCGCCAGCGTGCTGATGACAGATGTATATTTTGCACAGAATTAATATTAGGTACCCAGGAACAGAGCTCTGGACTGCCTGGGGTTTAAGTAGTGTACAGCACAACAATACAGATTTCTCTGTACGTGTTGCGTTTCAAGCAGATAAAGATTCCTTCCTGCTTTTAGAAATCGTCATGGAGGCTGGACTAACAATTTAAGTTAGTTTTCCATCCTAGTATAAACAGGTTTCTTAAAACGTGTCTCTTTCCATTTGTCCAGCAATCATCTGCATGGAACTGTTTTAAAAGTATTGGGATCCATGAGCTGTACTTCCTCTGCAGGCACAATTACAGGTTACCTGTACTTTGTACTGTATTTCATTATATCAATACATTGTGCTAGCTAATGTGAAAATAGCACCTCCCCCTCCTGTCAGTCAAACTATTGGCATAGAGTCTATGCCAATGTCTGTTAGCAAGAGTACATGCCTACTGGTTGTTCTATTGCTTGTAGAGCTACGCCAGATTTGGGACATTTCTAAACCTTTCCAAAGAGGGGCAGTATTGCATAGGAGGTAGCAGTGCCAGAGAGGAGGTTGTCGCCCATAAAGAATATTGCCGCCCATAAAATTAATTAGCCAAAGTTTAAAAATGTGTGACAGATTCACTTTAACTGACTGTGTGATCTTTTCATTTCATAAAGTCTAATTGTTTGCACACACACTGTGCTGTTCAAAATGTATTTGTGATTATTCTTTATGTTTTCTTATAGTTGTCTGACCAAATATGTCAGGTTTACAGGTCTGCAACTTCTCAGCAGAGAGTTTCATGCTGTGTTAGACTTGGGCAGCATTTCTGCTATAAGATCACTTTTAGAAAAAAAAAAAATTATCTGTAGGAAACATAATAATACATTTTGTTCTAGTATTTACTGGACTAAGATCATGAAGTATCTGCGGGTGAATACCATATGGATACAATACTTCGATCTATCTTTATTAATTTGCTCTAGTACTTTATTCAGTGTTAGCCGTCATGTTTGCTGTAAGGTTCTTGTTACAGTAAGCCAGTCTCCTTACTAGGTGATCCATGCTTCAAACTTTAAAAAAAAAGTATCAAAACAAAAAACACAAGTTACCTAAGATTTCATTGCAATGTCAATGTCCTTTAACAGCGACTGTCATTTTCTTTGTTTTTTAAATGATGTCTGCTTATCCTTATATTTAAACAAATATACATTTGTGCATGGTGAAAAATACAATAAAACCAGTTTGGAGTAAAATCACATTATTTATACAGTTCCCTTACTCAGCCTTCATAAACACTTCCCGTAAAGAGACATTTAATATTTAAACTTTATTTATTGCACATTTTGTTTAATCTCTAAAAATGTTTATCTCCTGCTCTGTTAATAGCCTTCTAGAGCCTTCTGTGTGGATTAAAGTTTAATTTACAGAGATAAAAACTTCTAAAGTAAGTTACATCTGATTGAAAATGAAACCATCTTTTTAATGCAGGCTGTGTCAGTCACAGCAAGGGGAGGTGTGGTTACCTTATAATATAATTTGAATGTCTGATTTACGTAGCCAAATGAGTTTGGCAAAAATCCGGTTACCGTGAGCAAGTTTGTTACCAGGGAATCTGTCCAAATACAAGTAACAGGACTGAAGGGGAGATCCGTAAGTCCATGGTCAGCATTTCAGAGTTGAGATCATAAGCCAAAAGGGTAGAAATAGTTCACTTAGTGCACACACGAAATGAGACTGAAAAGAAATGTTGTTACAGACATATAAAACAGGCTCTGTAATCGAGGCCTGGGTATCTGCAGAGTTGGGTTTAAATTGTTAGTTAATCAAAGAAACCTGAAATTAACTATTGAACAAAATGACAGCTTATGTCATTAATTAGTAACAAATTGCAAGCAAGGCTAGCCCTGGTTTTGGAGATTTTCTGTTGGAGTCAACTGAGACATTCTTGTCACCATAATTACTACAACAAGGCTTGCAGCTAATGGTTGCAATTCCTTTATCGCCACTCTCATCTCCAGTGTTAACACCAACCTTTTATATAGTATTAACATATAAACCTTCCTCCATTCCCTATATATGGTGTACCTCAAAAAGTACATCACACAGAATTTCTTAAACTATTATCAATTATATAGCGTCAACGTATTCCGCAATGCTTTACAATAAAATAAAGATATCTGACAACAAGTAATTTACATACAGAAGAAGGCCCTGCTCAAACAAGCTTACAATCTGTGAGGACGTGGTCAAGACACACATGAGAAATAACAGTATGTCAGAGGGAGTATGGATTGATGTATACAATGTCTTTGTCAAAATAAGCTAGTAAAAATGGTGTGTCAGGGGCGCAAAAGGTTGGGGTGCAAGGAGACCCTTGCTTATTATAAACCTACTTTAAAAAGGTTTGATTAAACCCTGAATGACTGAGCCTATAGTCTCATTAAACCATAACCACGACACTAAGCTGCAATGAGTTTCACTACTTGGAGTGTCCCTCTTACTGGAATTTTAGGATATTTTTTAGAGATTGTGATGGAAGTGGTTCAGTGTTTGTAAGGAGGGAGTAAGTAAGTTGTTTGTTTTATTTCCAAAGGAATGTGGATTTATTTTGTTGAAAAGGGAGAAAAGACGATTGGTTGCAGTTTTCATTGAGGACGATATGTTCACAGATCCAGTGGGATTGGGAGTGTAGAAAAATAAACAAGCACGAGCTCATGTGTACAGCAGCTGTGTAGTGAGTCCATGTTCCTGTAATAGCCATGAAAGCAAGTTGATGGTGAAGTGAATGTCGAATGGCTTAGGGCAGTGGATCATTTTTTTTTTTTTTTTTTTTTTTACAAGGAATGACCAACAGTAGTAGGCAATAAAAAACAAAAAAAACTTCTAAACCCCCCTCTACAAAACACCTGCCCCTTCTGCAAAACTCCTGCCCAGTCCTACTTCTACAACATCCCCCCACCTTCTACAAAATCCTTGCCCTTTCCCCTCTTCTACAAATCCCCTGTCGACTTCTACAAAAACCCTGCCTCCTCCCCTTATAAAATCCCCTGCCCAGTCCCCCCTCTACAAAAACACCTGCCCCCTCTACAATAAACCCGCCCACCCCTTTAAGAAAAAACCCTGCTCCCCCCTCTATAAGACCTTAGATCCACCACTTACAAACCTCCTACAAACCCTGCTCCCTCTCAAGACCCTTGCACACACAAAAAAAGACGCAAAACACAACAATATTAGCAAGCACTTACCCTGCTCCTCTGCTTGCTTGCTGCTCCATGCTGATCCGGAATCCAGACTCTCCCGTCGCGGCGCCGCTTGCACAGAGTGTCAGCACACTGCTCAGAACACAGTGAGGGCGGAGCATGTGGACAGCGCATTATTGCGCTCCTCCGTGCACCTCCACATTCCTCATCCTGCTGCCCCCTACGCCACTGAATGGGCTCCCTGCCTTCCACTCTTCCCAGGCGGCAACGGGGGGAACACTGCTAGCGGTCCTGTACCGCATGCGGCCTGCAGGGTGGACACCCATGGTTTAGACATTAATGGCTGTGTGTTGAGTTATTTTGAGGGGGCATTGTTATACAGGATGTACACTCACTACTTTACTTTGTAGCAGAGTGTCATTTCTTCAGTGTTGTCACTAGGGATCGACCGATATTGATTTTTTTAGAGCCAATACCGATAATCTGTGAACTTTCAGGCCGATATCCAATAACTTACCTATATTCTGAACATTTACCATTTTGAAAAATAAACTTTTTCTATACAAATCTACTGTTAACTGAACATGTTTATTATTTATTTTTTTTGCAAATCTTTTTTTTATTAAGGTAAATGCACAAAATATACATGCCAGTCAGAATTTGTCATGTTTTCAAGCATATGTGTGTTTGTAGTGGATGCAGTGAGAGTATTTGATTAGTGAATTCAGTGTGTGTTTGTGTAGTTGATGCAGTGTGTGTGTTTGTGTAGTGTGTGTGTAGTGGATGCAGTGTTGGTTTGTGTAGTGTGCATAGTGAATGCAGTGAGTGTTTGTGTAGTGTATGTACAGTGAATGTATAGTGAAGGCAGTGTGTGTAGTGTGCGGAAAGTGAATCAGTGTGTGTAGTGTGTGTATGGTGAATGCAGTGTGTTTGTGTAGTGTGTGTATATAATTAATGCAGAGTGTGTATTTGTGTACTGTGTGTATATAGCGAATGCAGTGTGTTTATATAATGCAGTGTGTGTGTGTGTGTTTGTGTAGGTATGTAATGTTTGTAAAATAGGGAGGGGGCATTTTTATTTAAAAAAATGTTTTAGTCCCTCCTCCCTGCTTCTGACTTGGCCAGGGAGGCGGGAGATGGTATTCCCTGGTGGTCCCGCTGTAGCGGTACTTCCCCTCTCCAGGGGCCGGCCGGGGTCCTCTGTTCTCGCCGCGCGCGGTCCTGCTTCTGCACGAGCCGCGCGCGGCTCATCCGATGGCGAAATCAGGAAGGCGGGCAGTGACCGCGAGAAGCGGTCACTTGTCCCGTCTGACTCTAAGAGCGCGCCATGTGTCTCGGGCGCGCTCTTAAAGGGACAGTGGGAGCCGAAATTTGAAACGGTCTCCCATTGGCCCCTGTCATGCCACATTCCCCATACACTCACGTTTTGGGGGCGTGGATATGACAGGGGCCAATCAAAGTGAAGTCTAGGGTATTTATACTCACCTGTTCCTTAGTACCTTGCCCTATCGTCGTTTCTGTTCAGTTCCCTTTAGTGCTTGTATCGTTCAGTTGGTTTTTTGGTGCTAGATCTTGGCTTTGTTCCTGACTCCGCTTTCTCTTTATCCTTGCTTGTCTTGTTTGCCGGTTTGCTCTCCTGTGTACCAGTCCTTGGCTTGTTCTAGTTTACGCTGTCTCTCTGTCCCCTTGACCTCGGCTTGTTCTGGACTCTGTCTTTTCTTGTCCTTGTCTAGTCCGGCCATTCTAAGGTCCGGTAAGACGTATCTTGTTTACCTGCCTCTAGACTATCTGGACTATTCTTGCGTGTTGGGGTATATTACCGTGACACCCGCGGCATGGACTGTGCAGTGGGGGCCCGCAGCAAGCTCTTACCTTCCCAGCAGCTCCCCTGTCTAAATCTCGCGGCCAGTGTGCTGCGCTGAGCATTGCTATGGTAACCTGTGGCAGTGCTCTGACAGCCGCGAGATTTAGACAGGGGAGCTGCTGGGAATGTAAGTAAGAACTTGCTGCAGGCCCTCCAGGGCTTGTCATGGGCCCGGCGGTCCTGGTCTGCATTATCAGCTATATCGGTATCTCTATAGGCCGATACCGATATTGCCAAAAATACCGAATATCGGCTGATAATATCGGCCAGACCGATAATCAGTCGTTCCCTAGTTGTCACATGAAAAGATATAATAAAATATATACAACAATGTGAGGGGTGTACTTACTTTTGTGAGATACTGTAAAATCACAGACCTATGCACACCATATATACACACACACATACACACACAATCACAAACCAACACACATGATCACAAACTTACACACACAATCACAGACATATCCACAGACAACCCCCCAACCACCCTGCTACACAACACAGACAATCACTGACAAAACATATACAAAAAACAGATACACACTTTTAGTACTAAAGAGGTTAACCCAGCCTCCCTACTTTGCTCTGGAAGGGCAGGCTAGCTGTTGCAGCTGGGCTTGGACCTCTGTGCTATTCCTGCACAGGTTCCTCGCATGCCCAGCTTTGGTGCCGATGCCGGGTTGATGTGATATGTGAGCGGCCGGCTCACTGCAGGGCGCACAAAGGAACTGTCCAGGAGGAGTACAGAATGGAATCGGCTCCCTTCCACGTACGCCAACTGGCTGCGCGGGCCGCGGGTGTTGGACACCACTGGTTTATAGTAAGTTACATCTGATTAAAAATGAAGCCATTTGTTTTCAAGCAGTCTGCGTGAGTCACAGCCAGGGGAGGGGTGTGGTTAATGCTGCAGAAACAAAAGTCAATTAATTTGATGATCTCAGCCAATCCAATGCTTTCTCATGGGAAATCATTGGGAGGCTATCGCTCATGCATGGCAAAATGCCAATCAACATCTCCTCATAGAGATGCATTGAATCAATGCATCTCTATGAGGAACGTTCAGCTCCTCCATGCACACTGTGGAGACACTGAACGTGACTCAGGAAGAGTAACTGCCATTAGAGGTGTTTCTAGGCAGTAAGAAACACCTACATGGGCATACTATACACACCTGAACAACTACATTAAGCTGTAATTGTTCTGGTGACTATAGTGTCCCTTTAAATTCTGCAATACAGTTTTCAGTTCACCAATTTCAGGGTTTGGTGAAATAATCCTAAAGTAGACAGATTTTCATATTCGGACACATGGTTGTTAATAACGTAATAAATATGTTGGTACATGGTATAATGTGATCACTTATATTTTCAAGTCCTGGCTACTCTTTTGTCACGAAGGGGTAAAAGGAGACATCTGGCCGTAGTATTAGAGAGTTATCGTCATATGTTTGATACGTGCTCTTTTTAGAACTGGCTGTCATATTTGTATCATAGACTCGCATGGGAAACCACTACATTTAGCTGTAGAGGTTCTGGTGATTATAGTGTCCCTCTAAAGTAAGAATTGCTGGACATTCAAATTGAATTTAAAGTTAATGTCAAAATTTAGGCCACAATAGACAAATGAGAAACAATCTACAAGTCAGTTATGTTTTTAGATTGGCTATTTTGTGCTTAAATTTGGAATTCACTTTGCATTCCTTACAATTCTCACTTTCGTGAACATCCCTGTATGCACGCTTGACTGTGTAGCTATGCCAACCAATGTCGGCAGCCATGTCAGAGAAGGAGGAAGCAATCATTAAAGGATCACTATAGGGTCAGGAACACAAACATGTATTCCTGACCCTATAGTGTTAACACCACCATCTAACCCCCCTGGGCCCCTCGTGCCTCCATAAATATAGTAAAATCTTACTGTATTCAAGCCAGAAGCTGTAGATCTGCATGCTGTTGGCCTAAAAAAAAAAAAAAAACAGTGTGCTGACATCATCAGAAGTGGTGGCCTGATCCAATTACAGTGCTTCCCCATAGGATTGGCTGAGACTGACAAAGAGGCAGATCAGGGGCAGAGCCAGCATGATTCAAACACAGCCCTGGCCAATCAGCTTCTCCTCATAGAGATGTATTGAATCAATGAATATCCATGAGGAAAGCTCAGTGTCTGCATGCAGAGGGTGGAGACACTGAATGTTTGGATGCATTTTAGTCAGCCATGACCCAGGAAGGATCTCTAACAGCCATCTGAGGAGTGGCCAGTGAAGTTATCACTGGGCTGTAATGTACACACTGCATTTTCTCTGAAAAGACCGTGTTTACAGCAAAAAGCCTGCAGGTAATGATTCTACTCACCAGAACAAATTCAATAAGCTGTAGTTGTTCGACTATAGTGTCCCTTTAAGAAAATTGTCTATTAAAAAACATTACATATTAGGTTAAAAAACGGCTGACGGTGAATCAGAATATTTGTACTGTATTTTTATATATACAAATTCTGCTGTGTGGCACGGATGATTGCAATTCCATGCTATTTTCCTGCTTTAATAGTAACTAGTCTTTTCATCTTCAGTTTGTTGTTAAATCTGTAAACAGAATGCGCTAGAAATCAGGGATAGGCAATCTTCGGCACTCCAGATGTTGTGGACTGCATCCCCCATAATGCACTTACACACGCAATGGTGACAAAGCATCATGGGAGATGTAGTCCAAAACATCTGGAGTGCCGGAGGTTGCCTATGCCTGCGCTAGAGTGTACAATTTTGCAATTCAGTCTTTATTATTTTCATTTTATTATATACAAATTTCACTTTATAAATTCAGTGCTTGCCCAGACAACACTTACCTGGGGAATGTTGCTTTTCATAAGGTTTATGTGTTTTTAATAAAATAAATGAATGTTCTTTTCAGTGTAGTTTGCCTAGTTATTAGTATGCCTGGAGCTGTAATGCTGGTGTCATTTATAGTGGATATCGGTAGTGAACAGCTGGTATTTTTTTATTCATTCATTAAGTGCCGACACCGAGAGCCATAACAAACTCAACAGCCTGTGCACCTGTGCCCCACTAACAAGATCTAATGAAATGTACAAAGGTAATGGCATTCACAAAGTGTGACACTTACAGGGGTTCCATAACAACTACAGTTTATTGTAGTGATTAGTGAAGCCAATTTGAACTGTCAATTTGACATAAATCAGGAAGAATTCTGTTATTTCAAAACCGAGCAACCAAGTTGCAATGTCGTTTCGGCTTTCCCAGAGTGACACGGATATACCTTTTCGACACAAACAAATTGATGCCGAGCCTGCATCAATTCAGCGTTGAGAAGGAAGATTTTATCGTTAGGAGATCAATTTAAAGAGTTGGCCTCTGGATGCAGGGAATTCTTCCTGTTTTTGTCAGATGTATTTAAATGATTTGAAATAGAATAACGAGCTGAACCCATAGCGTCCTGGTACCATAACCACTGCAGTGTGCCATGCTAGTTATGGTGCTTGGATTTCCTTTTAATCTGATGCATGGAATCCTGTCTTGTTACATGTGTCAGCTCATATAACCAGGTGTGTGAAAATCAATTAAAATAATTAAGTAGAAAACAGTTTCTCTCTCAAACAGGCATCAATGAGCTTCACAATAAAGATGAACAGGGTTAGTCACTAAAATATTGGGATATTAAAATGAATTTCAAACTTTAGTGTGAAAGACCCAGACTAAAAACATGCTAACTCCCCCCTCCCCCCCTATTTTGGCTATCTGGTCTAGTAGTTAAAATCCCCTTTGGGGTGGTAGCCAAACTAAAAATATAGCTGATGGATATATATATATATTTTGTAATTCTTTATTTTTGGTATGCAAGTAGGTACAACAGTGCCTGTATCGCCACAACAGCATCAGCAGGCTCGGTGTTCATAGTCAGATTATAACAATATTGTGGCGTGTTGGGTACGCATAAATTTTTTAAATGAAAAGGTAACGATAGAGGAAACAAGCTGAGAGCAATATGGTTTAAGTTACATTAGAGTAGGTAAACATGCATAAGTGTACAAGCTTAAGTGTATTAGCAGGGTATAGGTGGACTTTGAGTTTAACAATCTGTGCATCTTTACAATGGGGTTAAGCACATGGCTGGCGTGCGGCGGCCATCTTGTAGAATAGTGCGCGTGGATGTACCTCGCTCGGGCGATAGTTTATGCCCAGATTGGTGTGCTGCTGGTCCCCTGCAGACTGGGATGACCCCCCCCGGTCCAGAGGGGGGGGGAGCGAGACGCCGGCCGGAGACCCGAGAAAGTGGCCGTCTCGTCCCGGCTCAAGCTCCAACGAACTCCGGGCCCCTGTCGGGTTACTCTAGGTGCAGGACAGGGTCGTGTGCGGTGTCCCCGCGTGCCTCAGTGACTGGGGGTCAGTATGGTCACCGGCATAGAGAAATGGTCGCGGTTGACCTCAAATTTGGGCCAATTTTCGTGCCCTGGAGCGGGAGCTCAGACAGAGTGCGTCTGATCCCGCCGGCGGTCAGGCCCCGCCCCCTCGGATATATATTTTTTTTAATTCAGCTATTTTGGCCTTGAGTCTAAAGTGAATATTAAATACACATTGAATTCCTGAAAATGGTTTTATTCACTAAAGCAAACTAAAATCCACATAGCATAACAAAAATGTTCAGATCTAAATTCAAATTTGCAACTATTTGGAGTTTAGGAAAATGGGTTGGCCCATACGATAATTATAATGTAACTGGACAGAGAGGGGGTAACCCTCAAAAGTTTGAACAAGAACAAAGAGAGAGAACACTGTCCTAAAGAATGAAAACACAATAGTGAATATTGGTATCACAAGGGACGTTCCCAACGTCAAGTGTCACAATTATTCAAAATAATGTGCTCTAGAATATAAAACTTTTAAAAATCAATATTTTAATGAGTAACAGAAAAACGTTCCTAAGGTAAACTGTCCCCAGTGTATTTAATCCAGTGTATCGTGGCTAACTAGTAGCTGGTAGCCAGAGTAATGGATATAACACCTATGGAGGCGTGTACCTAGGGGGTGAGGTGGGAAACAGGAAAACGAATGGGGGAGGGTTGGGAGGACAAAAAGACACAAAGTGTAGCAGAAGATGTGTTGCCACGATAAGTGTGATCCACTACACCAATACTCCCATAATAGTTAAATCTCTCACTAAAATGGTAAGCTTGTAGTGACAACCATTCAAATAATTTGTCGGTTCCAGTACAGGTAGTCTGGATGGACCGGGATGAGGATATACCTCTGAGAATCCCTGTGGTCCAGACCTTATAGCCAAACTATTAGCCAGTGTCAAAGCCTCAGTAGGAAATCACTTAGTGAATCTCTAGCGCTACAGGGAGTGTCCAAGCCTCAGTAGGAAATCACTTAGTGAATCTCTAGCGCTACAGGAAGTTAACCAAGTTATCCTGAGGTGGTCACTGTAATAATGTATCGTTATAGATACTGTGTTACAATGGGGATGATCCGTACAAGTGAGTCTAGCGGTCTCAGCAATTTCACAGGTGCTACGGTAAGCAGTGTAGCCCTTGGCACCACACCAAGATACTTTGGGGGGTCCGTATAGAGGGATAACTATTGCACGGATCATAGAAATCCTATTGATCCTGATAGTTCTCAATGCTACAGAAGTTTTGTTGGCTAGATACGGAGTGTGGTAATATCTAGTCCAGCATAGGGTGATAGCTGAGAGAGCGCCATAGAGATACAAATCAAAGCCTTAGGATTGCTACAAAGTAGGAAAAAATGCCTTCATGGGCATTTAGTCATAGGAAAGAGAGGTTTAGAAAGGGTTTGAAAGAACTTGCTGGTATAAAAAGTAAGTACTGGCAGAGAGTGGCTATAGTACCAGATGGTTGGCACCACAAACGGTATGGAGCTCAATACTGCTCGTCACTTACTACCATCAGGTAAGTATGCTGACGAAAGTGCAGAGAGCTTAGTAAAAGTGTGTATGTATATACAACCCCGGTCGGAATAGCACTCAATACTACTCGTCACTGTACTACCTTCCCGGTACCACGGTCAGTAATGCGAACAAATTGGTTTGTTCAAAAACCCAGGAGGCAGTCATAGATGAGTATCTTGACGAAAGTACTAAGAGCTTTGTCGGAATGTCTAGAGACCCGACGCGCGTTTCGCCTAAACAGGGCGAAACGCGCGTCGGGTCTCTAGACATTCCGACAAAGCTCTTAGTACTTTCGTCAAGATACTCATCTATGACTGCCTCCTGGGTTTTTGAGCAAACCAATTTGTTCGCATTACTGACCGTGGTACCGGGAAGGTAGTACAGTGACGAGTAGTATTGAGTGCTATTCCGACCGGGGTTGTATATACATACACACTTTTACTAAGCTCTCTGCACTTTCGTCAGCATACTTACCTGATGGTAGTAAGTGACGAGCAGTATTGAGCTCCATACCGTTTGTGGTGCCAACCATCTGGTACTATAGCCACTCTCTGCCAGTACTTACTTTTTATACCAGCAAGTTCTTTCAAACCCTTTCTAAACCTCTCTTTCCTATGACTAAATGCCCATGAAGGCATTTTTTCCTACTTTGTAGCAATCCTAAGGCTTTGCTTTGTATCTCTATGGCGCTCTCTCAGCTATCACCCTATGCTGGACTAGATATTACCACACTCCGTATCTAGCCAACAAAACTTCTGTAGCATTGAGAACTATCAGGATCAATAGGATTTCTATGATCCGTGCAATAGTTATCCCACTATACGGACCCCCCAAAGTATCTTGGTGTGGTGCCAAGGGCTACACTGCTTACCGTAGCACCTGTGAAATTGCTGAGACCGCTAGACTCACTTGTACGGATCATCCCCATTGTAACACAGTATCTATAACGATACATTATTACAGTGACCACCTCAGGATAACTTGGTTAACTTCCTGTAGCGCTAGAGATTCACTAAGTGATTTCCTACTGAGGCTTGGACACTCCCTGTAGCGCTAGAGATTCACTAAGTGATTTCCTACTGAGGCTTTGACACTGGCTAATAGTTTGGCTATAAGGTCTGGGCCACAGGGATTCTCAGAGGTATATCCTCATCCCGGTCCATCCAGACTACCTGTACTGGAACCGACAAATTATTTGAATGGTTGTCACTACAAGCTTACCATTTTAGTGAGAGATTTAACTATTATGGGAGTATTGGTGTAGTGGATCACACTTATCGTGGCAACACATCTTCTGCTACACTTTGTGTCTTTTTGTCCTCCCAACCCTCCCCCATTCGTTTTCCTGTTTCCCACCTCACCCCCTAGGTACACGCCTCCATAGGTGTTATATCCATTACTCTGGCTACCAGCTACTAGTTAGCCACGATACACTGGATTAAATACACTGGGGACAGTTTACCTTAGGAACGTTTTTCTGTTACTCATTAAAATATTGATTTTTAAACGTTTTATATTCTAGAGCACATTATTTGGAGTTTAGTGAATACATCCTATGAACCCAAGATTTTTTGTGCCCATGTTTAGCAGTAATTAGGAACAGTAATAAATAACGAGGGGTGCAAGAGTAATCAACAGCACGCAATATATACTTATTAGTATGAATGTAGAGCCTCTTGATCTTTCTAAAAAAGCTAAATAAAAACAATCATAGCATAATACTGCATAGCAGCATGTATAGATCAGTTAAAGAGGTAATGGGTCACTCACACTTAACAGAGCCACAACAAGCAGGCTCTGGCAGTTGAATAAAGAGCTTATTCAAGCTGTAAATTTCACTCCTTGGGATTCTCCTTTCTGGTACTGCATTAATACGAAGTTATCTATTTATTCTGTGTCACCCATTGTACAGCGCTACGGAATCTGATGGCACTATATCAATAATAAAAATAATAATTTGGGTGATTTTAGAGACTGGAGGTTGTTGCACTTAGATTTGCACTTTTAAGCGCCAATCCACCTTTATTTTATCCTTTCTTGGATTTAATATTGTATATCAGTAATTAGGAGCAGGAACAGTATATGAGAATAAGGTGAGATAGAATAGACTGATAAGAACATTTCAGGGTACAGGAGACTTTATCCGAAGGATTTTTGTCACATCTCATAACATTCTGTCTGTCAAACTGTTAAAGCTGTGTGCTAATAGGAAAAGGATATTGCATAGATTTGGTTTTGAGCAAGGTGCGGAAATTGTCAGTCTGCATGAAGTAAATACACAAAAGATGAGAAATTGTGCACAACCCCCTCCTCCCCCCCCCAAAAAAAACAGGGTTTCCGTAAGATAGATGTTTCAATCAATGAACAGTTGAGTGCGCTGAGCTGTATAAAAAGACTCCTACAAGAAAAACATACAATGCAAAGTCAAAAATGGATCAAATGTATTTACTCATTTGTTGCAGATTATGTTTAAAAATAGATTTTTTGGGGGCGGGGCCTGACAGCCAAGATGGCCAGACGTGCGTCCTGAGTCCTCCGGTACCAGCAGCCACGAATTCGACAATTCTGCCCAAACCACGGGTGCTGGCGACTCAGGGTGCTTGGATCGGGCTGCAGTACCGAGCAGGGAACACAACGATACCAGTCCGGCACAGATCCGCGCCGGTAGAGTCTGCACCGGCCATGAGGCCTAAAACGGAGCGGAGCCTGAAGCAGGGTGGAGGCGGCCGACCGCCCGGCAAGGGAACCGCTTCCACACGTGACACACGCACAGCCCTGCTACCCCCCCCAATGGACCGGCGGGGGTTATCCCGGTCCTCGCTGGGGACGGTTACCCCCATCCAAGCGACAGAACCAGCAAACAGGCAGCACTGCAAGGGCCCAAACAAGATGGCGGCTAGGACGAGATTCGTGAAAGGGAGAACTCGCATCAAGCCACCTGTACACGCTCTGGAGTTCTTTGACAGGCTGAGAGCACGCCTCTGGTCAGTACTTCACATTAAAGACCAGACCTTCACGCAGGCATTGAGACAAGCAGCGGCGTGGATTCGCCCCACGACCCGCCGCCACCTCAGCAGACGACCGCCAGTAGCACCCAGGGCGGCCGCCCGACGGTGGATGCACCAAGCACTTGAACAGCAAAAAAACACATTACAACTCCCGGGCGCTAGCCCTCGCTTGACTGCTCACCAGAAGGGGACCACACTTCTTGCCAGGCCCGCTTCCCGCCCAGCGACATCTACCTCCTGCACAGCGGCGCCATGCAGCTTGAGTGCAAACACTGACCCTCTCCCCTTAGAGCACAAGCCTGCTAGCCTGGCCTCCCACGTAAGCTACCTCCAAGCTTCAAGAGCCGAAGTCCAGCCAGGCTCGCACCTTCTCCTGCACGGCGTAAGGACACACCGAGGGATCATCTCACAAACCAACGCACATCCAACCGACACAGGGACACCAAGCTCCCACACACTAGAAAGACCGGGCCCAGTGCACCGACCAACGCAGGGGGCATATACTCAGCCCCAAAACGGCATCGGCTGACCCACCAGGGACTTGGACTTAATTTCAGGCACTTTGCTCGTTGTAACCCAGCCTAATATGCCTCGAATGGTCCCATTATTACAACGTTTGGTTCCTCTCCTATGTTACCTACATTATTAGTTTTCGTTGTCTCAAATACTGCTCATTTGTACGCTTCCAAAGGCCTAACTATCACCCTAGCGCAGCCGGGTGTAACCTTGTTGATGTCTCCCCTAGAACTCATTAAGCTACTGTGGACTTGTAATCAGCTATGTCTTAGTTAAAATCCCATTACCTACTGAATATCCTCATTGTGGCATAATTGATCTACCCTGTTTTAGTCACAAGCTAAATATATCGACGTCCACCATCTTCCTATTACCGTAAATCTAGACATGTTAGCCTGCATCATATCAAGCGTGTTAAAATATAAGTTTCTTAAACAAACGTCCCTTTAGCGAGGCTTAGCCTAGATAATGCGATTTACGGTATCATCACTCTAGATTGTTCCTTCATATATCGTGTTTAATATAGGCTTAAATTTGCAGTAAAAGCTTGAGCATTGTCACATTTTAGACCTATTTGTCATATCGTGTTTAGCCATGAACCTTAAACCTGTATAAGAAGCCTATCTGTATTAATATTGTCTCTCAACCAAGCGTGTATTACTCTATTTGCATGAGTGTTTCACAAAAAAAAAAAAAAAAACATGGCAATCTTTCTTTGAGGTGCATTGCACACCATCTTGTTAACATATACTCGTATTACCCCACAATGCCTCCTCTTTTTCTTCTGTACCCCATGACGCATATGCCATAATAAAAGAAAGATTTACAAAAAAAAAAAAAAAAAAAATAGATTTTTTAAACTACATTATTGAACTGCACTTTGCCATGATAATACCAATGTGAAAATAAAAAAGGTCCAAATGTGTGAATAAAAAGTTTACATGTGATTCTCATTTTGCTGTCATGTATTATAAGCCCATTTAGACACAAAGTTGTAGAAATGTAAAAAAAGAAACAAAAAAAAAAAAACACCTACTTGTCCCACGCCTCTCAACTTTCAAATGGGCAAAGAGGGACACTGTAATTGCAGGGGGTGAGTGAAGGTGTGACCAGGTGCAGGAGTGTGCTGAGGAATTTTAGGTGACTTACTAACAATTTCTGCATATATAATGTAAGTTATACCAAGAACAATGTATCTTATTTACACATTTAGAGTGATTTCTAAACACATCTATTTTAGTTTACAGACTCATTACTGTGTGTATTATTGTTGTGGAGCTCTGTTATACACCCAGACATACCAACAATATGGAACTCCTAGAAAAGAGGGATATTAGGATAAAAAAAAGAGGGACAGAGGGATTTCGATCCAAAATAGGGACTGTCCCTCTTAAATAGGGACACTTGAGAGGTATGTTGTCCAAGTGACTAAAGTGGTAGCTCGATCTACTTGTCTAGCGCTACGGAATCTGTTGGCACTATATAAATGGCAATAATAATAATAGCATGGCAATCCAGTTGTCCTGGCACAAGATCATTTGAAATTAGTAAATCGGGGACCTGGATTAGACCTGGATATTGGAAGGATTATTCACTAAACTCGGAAACCCGGAACTACATGTGGGCAATACAAATTCCACATATCATAGATATCCTTGTACATGCCATAGTGACGGATCTGTAAAATATGACCAAATAGGTCATGAGTAATCTTAGAGATTGCACTGTAAAAGTGGCAGTATAAGCACAAAAACTGCTACAATTTGAGAAACAGCATAGTTTACATTTTACAGAAACCACTAATAGCTGTCAAATTGACAAATTCTTAAATTTTCAAAGGTCTTCACGTTTCGTGTCGTCACACACAGCATATAAAGAAGCATAGTATTCAATGTTTTTAGAAACATAGAATGTGACAGCAGAATAAAACCATTCAACCCATCTAGTCTGCCCAATTTTTAAAAAATACTTTTATTAGTCCCTGGACTTATCTTATAGTTAGGATGGCCTAATGCCTTTCCCACGCATGCTTAAACTCCTTTACTGTGTTAACCTCTACCACTTCAGCTGGAAGGCTATTCCATGCATCCACTACCCTCTCAGTAAAGTAATACTTCCTGATATTATTTTTAAACCTTTGTCCATCTAATGTAAGACTATGTCCTCTTGTTGTGGTAGTTTTTCTTCTTTTAAATATAGTCCCCTCCTTTACTGTGTTGATTCCCTTTATGTATTTAAATGTTTCTATCATATCCCCCCTGTCTCGTCTTTCCTCCAAGCTATACATGTTAAGTTCCTTTAACCTTTCCTGGTAAGTTTTATCCTGCAATCCATGAACCAGTTTAGTAGCCCTTCTCTGAACTCTTTCTAAAGTATCAATATCCTTCTGAAGATACGGTCTCCAGTAGTGCGTACAATACTCCAAGTGAGGTCTCACCAGTGTTCTGTACAATGGCATGAACACTTCCCTCTTTCTACTGCTAATACCTCTCCCTATACAACCAAGCATTCTGCTAGCATTTCCTGCTGCTCTATTACATTGTCTGCCTACCTTTAAGTCATCAGAAATAATCACCCCTAAATCCCTTTCCTCAGATGTTGAGGTTAGGACTCTATCAAATATTCTGTACTCTGCCCTTGGGTTTTTACATCCAAGATGCATTTTCTTGCACTTGTCCTCATTAAATGTCAGTTGCCACACATGCACTAAGTATCCACACTACTTCTCTATGATAGGTATTGGATTGGACACATGTCATCTTCCTTGATGACCTTAAAAGAGTAGGAGGGAACACAGATATTAAAAGAACACTCTAGCCTTAAATATATATATATATTTTTTTTTGTCAATCTTTATTTTATTGCGGCATATATGATGGGATACAGAAGAGAGAAGGGTGGTGTACGGTTTGTTCACAAAATGGGGTTAATACAACATTTGCATCAGATAAATACACTTCCTTGTTCAGTAATGCCACTTTTTTGTTATGTTGAGTATCGAAACAGATATAGTACATTTTAAAGGTGAATAAAGAACGGTTATAACATTTTGTGTTGGTAAACCTTAGTTTGGAAATACAAGCTATGGATCTTAAGATCCGGTTAGTAACTCGCTAAGTCATTAAAGTCAGACATTTGGTAACACATGAGTAGACAGTAAGCTCACAATTTAAAGCAACACAGGATTTAAAATAGATGCAGGCATAAGACAGGTAACGATAATGACCTCGCTAGGTATGTGTTAGCATGTCAACGAGATTAATAGGCAAGCTTTAAGTTATTGAGGCAGATCTGAGTCTATGTAGTGTGAGGAACAAGCTAAATAACAATTTTAAGTGCTAGTGCTCTCATGGTGGGTATACGTCGGAACCAAGATTGCCAACCAGCAACGTGTATACACAGGCAAAAGATAAACAAACCATATATATATATATATATATAGTGATCGCCAAGTGAGGCATATGGTGCCCAGGGTGCAGTTGCTGCTCGTGGGCATGCCTTCTGGCAACCATGCCCACCCAAGGGCTAGCGTATATAAGCAAACATAAGAAAAAGAAAGTCAGTCTAGGTAAGTCGCTGGATTGCGGTGAATAGGGCTCTACCTGCCATGTATAGGTCCGTTAGACTCAGCTAGGTCAAACGTTACAGTTCTCGTACAAAGTAGCCTGAGTTTCTGAACTGCGGGTCCGAAACTTTTCCCAGGGAGCGGTTAAGGTGGTTAGTGGTGGAGGAGGGTCCGGCAACAGTTGGGGAGCAGCAGACTCACCGGACCTGATGGTCAACCAATGCCTCTAGTGGGCCACATTATGCAGTCTCGTTCATTGTCGGCTATTGATTGTGTGTTGAGGCTCGAACCTCTGAGGGCTCCGAGTCTTTCTGCTGGGTGGCAGTGGGGCGAGATTGTACCCCGTTCCCAAGCTGGTGCTGAGAGCCGTCGCTCTGTGCTGCTGGGCCGGGAAACAGTAAGTCCCATGTTCTGCTCTGCCAACGGAACGTAGGGCCGGGTCGCGGTTTTCCGGCGCAATGCCAGTAGTTTATTCCGCTTACGTGGTCGCAGCCGGAAAGCCCGTCCGTCCCGTGGAGGCAGCATCCTCCCAACCCCTCGCCCGGGCAGGCTGCGTGTTTGCGTTACTAACTTGGGGGTAGGTGCTGTGCTCGGAGCAGGGCGCCGCTTCCCTCCGATCCCCTCTCCAGTCTTGCGGTCCGGCTTCTGTTGGGGTGATTCCTTGCTCCTCACCCTGTGGGCCTGATACAGTCCGCTTTTAACTGGCAGGGATTGCATCCTTTCTCTTAATCTATGCCAGAATCGGGTAAAAGCCTCGTCTATACGCTGCTGAATATCGTTGAGAGCTTCCATTTCAGGTGAGCGTGTCAGCTCCTCTGATGTGCTTGGTGCCGCCATTTTGGGTGCGCCACATGGTCGGCTGCCCCGATGGTGCTGGTCCTCTATTTGGTTACTTGGCCTTAAATTGCCATTCCTGTCGCTTGGCGTGGACCGAGATGTCCCCCATCGGTCCAGAGGGGGGGGGGGGGTAGGAGGCGATTTTCTCGAGCGGTCCATATCCAGGTCAGTCAGCCTGGGGAACGGCCGTCTCCCCGCTGCCCGATCTCCGGTAGGCCGCAAGGCATTATGTCGGTTTCCCGGGGGGTTGTAGACTCGATTTTGGTATGATACTGATACCTCCGGGTGTACCTTTCATGCTGGGTCCTCTCCTGTGAGTGGCTGTGTCATTTTTTGTGGGAATCACCCCCGAATAGTGCATAATGTAGCGGGAGCTGAGGCTCAGCACAACCGCTCTGCTCGGATGCCAGGCTCCGCCCCCAAAATATATATTTTTTAACTGCTGAAAATATGCTAGAGATTATTCATCGTGTTCATAGATTTAAAATAACACCTATGATATAATTAAGACTGATAGGTCAGCCAGAGTTTCCTAAAGAGACATGAATCGTGTCATGTCAAATTCATTACCATGACATCATCCTGTATAATTAGTGACCACGCAGGGTCAATCAGTCACTGCGAAGGTGTGCTGAGAACTAGATAAGACAAAATGTGAATAGTAAGGAGGAGGAGACCAAGTTAAACAATTACTGGAGAAATGAATTTGGGAACCAGTTGTTCATCATTAATTGTGCTTGTAATCTGTCACCGGGAATCCTGCCATATCTGATAATTATTACAGTTAGAATAACAACACTGGTGAGAATTGACATTCTGCCAACATATGACAGCACGTTTTGTTGTACCTTCCACAGATGCTCTTAGGCACATGCTGGGCTGCAAGATCTGCTGGTTATGATTTTACGATCGTGTCCTCACATCTTTTAAAAGGCTGGCTAGTATGATTTGGTTATACAGCTGATGATTATGCCGGCACAGTGCCTTGTTTTAATATATACCTACCTTGTGGATCTTAGATACACTTCAAGCTACAAACAAAAAAAAACATATTTATATTCAGTTAAAAGTACAGGCAAACTGTACTTCTTATTAGAATAGAATACAACACATTTAAAGCTTTAATTTGCTTGTCATTGATTGGTTCAGTGTTTAAAGGGTTACCCCAAAAATCATAACCACTACAGCAACCGTTTGCCCTCCTAACTCGGTTCTTCCAAGCGCCGAGCCTCCTCAGAATAGGGTGATGCGCATCCAGCTTCTGCAATGTTGCGGAAGACAGATGTCTTTTCACCAGTCGTCCAATCGGTGACCAATTGTGCACAGAAATATGCATAGAATTGACATTAGCCAGCTCAAAACTCCTTTTCCTGACTGGCTAATGACACCTTCGGCAGCAAAGGGCTATATTTATGAATGCGCACTTACAGACTTAGAGCACCATAACCACTTCAGATTACTAAAGTGACCAATCCTCTCTGTTTGTCCACCCTTGCTCCCAACCTCTGTCCACCCCTGCTGCTCCCTCTCTCCCTTTCCATTAGCCATGTGCCCAGCCCCATCCCCCAAACTAGCTAGCCATGTTTCTAGTCCACATACCCCCTCTCCCTTTCCATTAGCCATGTTTCCAGCCCCTTCCGCCCGTAGTCACATTTCCCTCTGCTTTTACCATAAGCAGGGGGCAGTGCTTAGAGCTCCCGTGAGCACAACTAACTTTGTATGGACTGGAACTCAGGCTGTTCTTCTTGCTCCCGTAAGCTCTGAAAGGACGGGAGGTATGTAGGAGGGTTTTAATTGGCAGTGTAGGTGCCCCCATCAGACATGTGCTTGTAGACAGGTGCCTACTATAACTAATAGGAAATCCAGTCCTTTGTGGGCGGCCCCATCCACTGGCAGGCTCTCTGGCCGTACCTTCCCAATGACAAGCTCTCTGGCTGTGCCCGTCCACTAGCAGGCTCTCTGGTCTGGCCCCTTCCACTAGCAGGCTTTCTGGCCTGGCCCTGTCCACTAGCAGGCTCTCTGGCCGGGCCCCCCGTCCACTAGCAGGCTCTCTGGCCGGGCCCCCCGTCCACTAGTAGGCTCTCTGGTCTGACCCTGTCCACTAGCAGGATCTCTGGTCTGGCCCCATCCACTAGTATGCTCTCTGGTCTGGCCCCATCCACTAGCAGGCTCTCTGGTCTGGCCCCGTCCACTAGTAGGCTCTCTGGTCTGGCCCTGTCCACTAGCAGGCTCTCTGGCCAGGCCCTCCCAATGACAAGCTATCTAGCTGTGCCTATTCACTGGCAGGCTCTCTGGCTGTGCCCATCCACTTGCAGGCTCTCTGGTTGTGCCCGTCCACTAGCAGGCTCTCTGGCCTGGCCCCCTCCACTAGCAGGCTTTCTGGCCAGTCTCAGAATGCAGGGAGCACGAGCATGTCTAATGATGTGCTCGTGCTGTGCGGTCCCTAGATGCGGGACACCAGGGAACTGAAAGAGTACAGGATCCAGAAAGCGGAATTGTTGGGAGACCTGGAATAGTATTAAGCTGTGAGTTACAACTCATTATATAATACATAACCCAGGACGTTTTTGTGGGTTTCTGTGCAGTGTATACATGTACCTAGACACCCATACAGTGGTATCATTAGAACCAATGTGGCAGCATTATATGAGTCACTGTGTTCCTGTAGTGTGGTCTGTGTCAGATCAGTGAAAGCCATATGGTAGTCATACATTCCTCAGAAAACCTTGAAAATAGCTACCTAAATAAATGCCACATGAACTTAAAAAAAGCTATACCAGTAAATGTTAAAAACAGCAATATTTTGTATATTTGACAAATGATTAAATGTACATAGTGCAGCATGCTGATTTACAAGTCCATTATTAATATTAGCAGAATAGATTATTAGATTATTATACTCCTATACTGCAGAGCTGTAAAACATGGGATGAGACATATGACAAATCGAAATTGCATGCATGTACTATTCAACAAAACTTTGATTGCTACCTACAGAGGCTGTAAAGAGTATATGACTTGAGCAGAGGACCAGGAGACATAGTTGTTTTTAAGGCTTTGTTAAGGGTTGAAGAGTAGGAGAAAGCCTAATTGATTGGTGAAGAGGATTCAGTAAGGATGATCCACCTATAGAGAGGTCTAAGAAGTGGATGATGGCGATTTGTGTTTAAACAGTACAAATGCAAAACGTGGAGAGGGGTGAATGGGACATGCTTGTTTGTTAGTGATGTTATGTATGTTGGGGGCCCTCTTATAGGGTAAGTACTAGAATTTTTAATTGAACTTGAATAGTTATAGGGAGCAAGAGATGTGAAGTATGGGTAGAGGAAGCCACCAGTAAAGACGGGCATTAAAGGGTTACTTCAAGCAATATGACCATGTCAGTGTTTTGAAGTTGTGATGGTGCTTGGGAGTCTGTATGTGCAGCGTTTCCGTTTAGAACCCTGCACATACATAGTTAAAGCATTTTGCAGTTTCCGTTTAGAACCCTGCACATACATAGTTAAAGCATTTTGCAGCTGGAGGTGTAACTGTAACTCCATCTTTGGCTGCGTCATTAGCCAGCCCGGAATAATAATAATAAGACACCGTTTTTAGTTGGAGTATCCCTTTAACAAGCCTTTTTAGCTGCATTGTGCGTTAGGAAAGGGTGGATACGGGTAAAGTTGAAATTGGCAGGATTTAAAGATTGACTAGACGTGGGGAGTGAAAAACAACAGATCAGAGTGAAAGAGAACTTACTGGCAGCGAGCCTGCAGGCTCTACCTTATGGTAGCACAACTGACCCGAAAGGATCCTAATAAACAGATGATAAATGCCTAAAGGAATGAACGAGATGCTGCTTTTTGCAGAGATTTAATGCCTTAAAGGCAGGAGCTGTATGGTTGACGTAATGGGATGAGATGATGCGTCAGAGAGAGAACGTGGTTGTTTATTGATGAATGTTTTATTTGGAGGGGGAGGGGGGCTCAGCTATATGTATCCATTAATCAATGAGATGTGTTAGTTGAATGACTAAAGAAGATATTTTCAAAAAGGGGTGTCAGTGTCTTACACATGTGCACCTCATCCAGAATGCTTGCTGTCCATGCCAAAAACAAGACTTTAAAGCTTATATTGCACAGGACAATGGCCGTGCAGTTTGTGTGGCTACAACAATAAGGAACTTACCTGTTTTAAAGGCCCACTATAGGCACCCAGACCACTTCAGCTTAATGAAGTGGTCTGGATGCCAGGTCCATCTAGGATTAACCCTGCCTGCTGTAAACATAGCAGTTTCAGAGAAACTGCTATGTTTATAATAGGGTTAATCCAGCCTCTAGTGGCTGTCTCATTGACAGCCGCTAGAGGCGCTTCCGCGCTTCTCACTGTGAAAATCACAGTGAGAAGATGCCAGCGTCCACAGGAAAGCATTGAGAATGCTTTCCTATGGACTGGCTGAATGCGCGCGCGGCTCTTGCCGCTCATGCGCATTCAGCCGATGACATCAGAAGAGGGAGGAGAGACCCCAGCACCGAGGGAGCCCGGCGCTGGAGAAAGGTGAGTGTTTAACCCCTCCCCCTTCAGCCCAGCGGGAGTGGGACCCTGAGGCACCATTTTTTTTTTTTTAATTCTTTATTTATTACAAGGCGTGAAACCACAAGCATGTGAAAAAAGTAAGAAATAACACAAAGTGCGGTAATACATTATCATATATAAGAACACTGAGAATAACAATACATAAAAGCATTGAAAACATTTATGCTGAGGAGAGTAGAAATGATGATCGATCCGAGGTTTTCATAACAAATAAGTGTTCCGTAGCCATAGGTGTGTAAAAGTTTATGGCGTTACACCTTGTTAGTTTTATTTTATTAACTGAGGCACCATTTGATGGCACAATATACACTGGCAGATAATGTTAGATGATGCTATGGCATGAGCTGTTTTTTTATGTCTACAGCTGAAACACTCATAATTGCTTTAAAAGGACTTATCAATACTATGGTGACACGGCTTGCCGGTAAAGCACAATTTGTACGCTGATCTTTCTGGCGCAGTAACGATACCATTACCACTAAGAGTCAAGAGCATCTTAAAGGCATGTACTCCCACCTAACCCAAAATCACCTTATAAGCACCCTGACCCAACTCTAAGTGCGTATTCACCACCCTATCCCGAGTATCAGTTAAACCATTATTAACTGTGCTCTAATGACACAGCACTTAAATGCTCTATATTTAAAACATGTGATTTATTGTGGGTTTTGTTTAGTTTGTATAGTTTTGTTTTGTTTTTTAAATATAAAAGCCTGTTTATTTGCATGAAGATTAAATGTATACTCTAATGTAGAGTAGAGCCATTATTATTTACGGTAATTCACTGTAGTGTTAATGCATTCAAATATGCAAATTTATAATTTTAAGAAAGGCACATGTCCAAATGTATATCATACATACATATACCCTTACTAGCTACACATTTGACAGACACTGTTACTGTACAGAATCTTTACTCACGGTCACACTGTGTGCACTACCCCATCCTATCTTATAAGCAGCTTTTTCTGGATTTCTTTCAATATGATGTTCTGCTAAGGATGATAAATCTTGCATATAAACATCTGGTGGAAACGGTCTATGTGCAATCAATTACAGAAACACTATAGGGTCACAAACACAAATATATATTTCTGACCCTATAGTGTTAAAAACACCATCTAGCCTCTCTGACCTCCCCTAAATATAGTAAAATCTTACCTTTATTCCAGTCTGCTGGAGCCTGCTGTGCCCCTCAGAATTTATGATCTCAGCCAATCATAATGATTTTCCATAGGATTGGCTGAGAATGAATCAATGCATTTTTATGAGGAAAGTTCAGTGTCTTCGTGCAGAGGGTGGAGACAATGAATGGCGTGCAGCACTGCCCCAGGAAACACCTCTAGTAGCCATCTAAGGAGTGGCCAGTGACGATATACCTTGGCTCTGGTAGACAGCCACTAGAGGAGGAGTTAACCCTAAGAGGTAATTATTGCAGTTTATAAAAAAATGAAATAATTACTTGCTCGGGGTTAAGGGTGATGGGAGTTGGCATCCAGACCACTTCAATGAGCTGAAGTGGTCTGCGTGCCTACAGTGTCCCTTTAAGCATGCTGTTACCGTTTACCTGTCCAATGCATTGTTCTGCTGTTTTGTTCTTGTTGCTACTGTCCACTGTCTGTATCCGATGTTTCAGAAAATCTATTATGAATAAAAAAGTATTTGTGTTTCAATATTTAATATACTTTGTTAAATAAACATGTAAATCGACATTTATAATCTTCTTGATTTTGTGTTTTCAGACAGGAAGAGATGTATTTGACGTGTCTTTTTTTTAGCATTATAAATTGGCTTATTATGTGGTTTATAGTGAGTCTACAGACGGGGGTTTAATTTGCATGTTGCAGCATATGGAGGAATCTAAAGCAGGCAAAGTACAAGTACAGACAGAGACTAGATTTACATACAGGCCGCTTGCTTTGTCATTGATGGTGGAAGAATGCTGCACTGTATTATATTGTGCTACGAAAGAGAGGCAATGACAACTGGTTTTATAACCCTGCTTACCTTTAAATACAGCCTAAGTGTGCCACGCAGGTCTCTGGCTTATATCAAAAGTGACAGAAATCAGAGTTTGATTTATCCTAGGAAAAAAGGGAAAAAAAAGAGAGAGAGAATGCATTCCTTGTCCTATAAAGAACATTCTAAAGACCATAACCACTACAGCTGCCCCACTGTTTACAGCCAAACCATTTTAAATTGTTTGACACATTCCTGAGTCTCACAGGCACCGGCAGTCCATCCCCTCTTTGTACTAAAGTGGAATTTCCTTTCGACATTAAAAATAACAATTATTCCTAGTTTTGGATAGAACGTATTGGCTGTGGAGTGTCAGATTCAAAGCAATGCAATTCAGAGAAACTCCTTGCAAAATGTATTGGCAAAAATGCTAGTCTGTCTAAAGTAGTAAAAATTTAAAGGGACACACCAAACTGGAAGTTACCAGTTAAAAGAAAAAAATCAATCTTAATTGCATTTTTACAGATTGTCGCAAATATGTAGCTTTTTCAGGAAGCAGGAAGTAGCTAAGGTTTCACAGCCTATCCTAGTCTTCCCATTGATATCAACAATGTACAGTGTACACATATAATCTCCTGCCTAGCAGATATATGAGAGAGCTGCAGTTTCGATTTGTCTACCTACTAAGATTCTCCTAGCTTGACGTACATTGATTTGTGGGGGAGGGAGGGTATGAATGAAGCTACTTACGATAGTGAAAGCTCTATACAAGCTCTCTGATGAAAGAGTGTAGAAGTGCTTGTGTATTTTCCCTCAGGGATATCATACAGTGAGGGGATAGGTATAAGCTGATAGTGACTGTTTTTAAATTGGTGCTGAGATAATGAACAGTATAAAGTATGAGAAGGACATGGAGATTTGCACCTTAATGTTTACAAAGGACATACATAGCGTTGTGTTGAAGACGATCTAGATCTCTGTAGAGCCGGGGTAGACAACCTTTTAGTAGTACTGTGCCAAAACAAAATCCTAAAAGGGACACTCCAGGCACCCAGACCACTTCTGCCCATTGGAGTGGTCTGGGTGCCAACTCCCACTACCCTTAACCCTGCAAGTGTAATTATTGCAGTTTTTTTATAAACTGCAATATTTACCTTGCAGGGTTAACTCCACCTCTAGTGGATGTCTATTAGACAGCCACTAGAGGGCACTTCCTGATTTCTAGCACAGGTTTTCTGTGCTAGAGCGTCGCTGGACGTCCTCACGCTGTGTGAGGACCTCCAGCGTCGCTCTATTCCCCATAGGGAAGCATTGAAATTCATTTTCAATGCTTTCCTATGGGGTGCGCTGCCGCGCATGCGCATTAGGTCTCCTCGGCCGGCGGGCGAGATCAGTCTCGCCCACCGGCCGACGTAAGCAGAAGGAGGAGCGGCGGGGGAGGAGGAAGCAGCGACGTGGGACCTGTCGCTGCCTCTGGTAAGTCACTGAAGGGGTTTTCACCCCTTCAGCAACTAGGGATTGGGGGGTGGGACCTCTAGCGTCGCTAAAATCCCCAAAGGAAAGCATTTTCAATGTTTTCCTATGGGGAGGTCTAATGCGCGTGCACAGCATTGCCGCGCATGCGCGTTAGGTCTCATCCTGCCGGCGGCCGCGCATGCGCAATCGGCCTCCCCCGCTGGCTGACGTCGGCGGGGGAGGAGCGTGGGCGGACCCTAAACCACGCCGAGGGACATCGGCGGTGGTCTCAGGTAAGTCACTGAAGGGGTTTTCACCCCTTCAGCAACATGGGATGGGGGGTGGGAGGAAGAGGGGACCTGCAGTCCCAGGAAAACGATTTGTTTTCCTGGCACTGGAGTGTCCCTTTAAGTCCCTTGGCGTACCAGTCCTATTTTTTTTCAATTGAGGTGTGTATGTTGCCTTATTGTGCTCGTGTGGTTTTTTTGGGTGCTGCAGTTGCTTTGTAGCATTGTATTTGTGTGTGTATGTGGGCTGTTATATTGTATATGTTCATGAGTAGATGGGTATGATACCAATGAATGTGTGCTGTGTAAGGGGGCTGCTTGTGGAATTGTGTGTGTGGATGATATGTCACATTGTGTGTTGTGGTTGTGTGTGTATGTGTGGTGCTGTTTGTGGGGTTGTGTGCATGTATGTGGATTCAGTGTTATTGAGTTTGTGGGGACTGTATGTGTGTTTGTGTGTAGGCTATTTGTAGTATTTTTTATGAGGGGGCAGCTTCTTCTGCAGCTCTGTATATATATATATATATATATATATATATATAATAAACAATACACAAGATCCAGCGCACTCTCCTATCTACTAAACAGCAACTTCAATGTTGACAGATTGTATTAGTTTTTAAACGGTTTTATTTAAAAACACCTTATCTAGGCAAAAAATAATGGGGATTTAGTTACATTATATGATCATACATTGCATAAGCCTGCCACAACGTCAATGTACCCCATCTTTGGCAGGTCCTACTCTCACAGTCTAATGTCTGCTCTTATGAGATTAGCCCACTTACTTGGGAAAAAAATTCCATCTGAGGCTCTCTGCATTGTATAATATGGCCCCCAGCAGCACCCCATTTAAGCATGTTCAGGTGAGTGCAACCACCCCCCCATGTTCCATATATATATATATATATATATATCTGTGTGTGTGGCTTATCTGGGGTCTATTGTGGACTGGACCGATCAGGTACAGGTCAATGGCAGGAGCTGCAGTACCTGCGTCAGGCAGTGTGGATTCCCATTCACAAGTGCTGGTAGGAAGTAATCTGAGATCACTTCCTCTAAGTGCAGCAATGTGTAGATTGAGGATTGTCCCTCACCACCTGCAATCACCGCTCAGTTTGCACTAGCAAATATCTGAAATCCCACTGGGACTCCACATAGGCCAGAGCCTGTTCTGGCAGCCTTGAGTGCCATAGGTTTCTGAGCCCTGTTATAGAGCATCATATCTATTTACTGTACAGAATTACAGAACATCATATCTATTTGCTGTATGATACAAGTAAGCATTTACTGTACAGATTCAATATTACAAATAGTAAGAAGCATATACATATATATATATATATATAAAACGTTCATGTTGTTCTGGGTAAGAGTGGGGAGGGTTGCATTCCTTTTTATATGTTGAGAAAAACAAGGAGCAAGAGAGGTGAGAACGAACAACAGCTCAATTAGCCTGCCCTTTTTCTCTCCTTTTTATATATTGTCTTACTCCTCCGTGAAGGTAACCTATAGTCCTTAAAATAACAAACATTATTTAAGGGACCACAGATTCCCTTATGTTCACCTGTTCCGGCATGAAGAAATTCTAACATAGAAATTAAAGTAATGATTACTCACCTCCTTTTCGGCAACGGGGCTCCTCCGCTGCGGCCTCCAGCCCTGCCTCTAGTGATGTCAGCACCCAAGCAGACATCACCTACAATCTCCACCAACATATTGCTTCTCACTGAAAAGCAATGGTTTGGAACTAGGTTACGCGCAGCCAAACACTGCTTTCTTCCAATCAAATAATGCTGTGAGACAGCCGCTGGAGGTGTATTTAACCCTAAAAACAACAGGGCCACTGCACCCAGACCAGAGATGAAGTGGTCTGGGTGACTTTAGTGATCCTTTCATATTGCACGATACGATCACAATCAAATGTACAAGTTAAAAGATATACTCAAATGGTGATAACTTCCTCCATCTGCAATATGGCCTCCAGGAATGGACAGGGTGCCCTCAAATAATGTGAACAGTAGCCTACAGTTTTTGGGTGTCGCCACATCCCTTGTAGTAGTGCCATTATGTGAGTGCATGGCAATAACCAGGAAGGTGATCAGTATAAAAAATGTAAATTAGAGTTTAGCATTTTTTAGAGAGGTGTTTTTTATTTCTACAAAAATGACACCAAATATCTGGCATGACAGTTGGAGTTGGAAAGCAATATTCATCAAATGCCATGTTTGACCCTGCTCACAGATGGGAGTACTTTGATGAACAGACTTGTGAGGTAGCGAAAGAGCCATATTCAGGGTGAGAAGAGGGTCGCCAGCAGGGACAGTGTCAGAAGTAGAAACCGTTGCTAGGCAACGGATAATCAGATTAATGATTGCAGTGCACGCTAATGGTAATCTCCGGTATCTGTCAGAGTAGCCTGTTACAGAAACAAAACACTATATTGACAGAATGTGTTAAAGAAAGATCAATTCAACCGTAGCTTCTGCCTGTGAAATATTCAAACAAGAGATTTTTGTAAAAATATCTGTCATTACAAGCAATAAGGAAGTGACACAGGACCTCCTTGCACAATAACCTGTGGAAGAAACACAGTTTTCTGTGATGCTTGGAGAGTCCATTTACAGCCCATCAAAGGAATGGACCAGCACAAAAATGGAGAGGGCCCTGTCCCCAAGGGGTGGAGAGGGGTGTCAGTGTGCTGTGAATGCACACCAGGCTAATCGCATACCTCCCAACATTTCAAATGGACAAAGAGGGACAACCACCTCCGTGTTAGCGCCCCCATATTGAGAATTTTAACAAAAGAACATTCCATTTGTTAGATCTTTGTTAGATCAGGTTAGATCAACATTGTTTTTCGTTAGATCTACTCTAAAATATGCAATATTAACGCCCACAAAGTCGTTCAGTGAATACCGCCTCTTGTGTGATAGATTTAACAAAAAGCAGTGGATCTTACCTGATCTAACGAATAGCTACTAAATTAGTAACATTTTGCCCAAATTTCAGTTGGGAGGGGGGAGCAGCCCCCCGCAGCTCTCCCCCTAATTATATATGCAATATCTCAGTAATTAGACTAGATCTAACAAATATTTTTGCCTGAACAAACCTGATCTAACGCAGAACTATCATAATCAACAACATTTTGTGCAAGTTTTTGTTGAGGGGAGGCTGGGTACGGGTTAGCCCCCCTGAAAATGATTGTTAATATTGCATATTTTAGAGTTGATCTAACAAAAAAAAATTGTTGATGTCACCTCATCGAACAAAGATCTTATCTTTCGTTAAAATTCTCAATAAGGTGGGTGGCTAACCTGTGGGGGGCAGAGGGAGACTTACTAATAGCAATTTATGCAACTAAAATGCAATTTGGGCAGCTAGTGGGGGCTAACATTTTATACTGCCAGTTACCCCACCTATTTTGCCCCATCCATGGGCAGCAGATAGGGCTGAAATATCATGACAGGGGGAGACTTGCCTTTCAAGCCACAAAAAGTTGTGGAAAGACAGATTATTTTGGTGCACTACAGAAATGGTGAGAAAAGGGTGAAGTACCAATTTTACATGGCGCATGAGCACAAAACTGGCATGAACGTGAAAGTGAATGCATCACAATTTTACACGTAACCCCCATGATAAATTATTTGTGCTCATAAACAATACATGAAGGTGTTGCCCAGTCGTATATAGAATTCATATGCTGTGGGCTGGAAATCAATTAAGTAATCAATGAGGAATCCAAAATTAACTGGTTTCAGGTTTCTCCATGACTGTGTCATAGCAGAACTTTCCATGTGTTTACCACTTACATGTAGAATTATAAGACTTTAAGTAAAACACGATTTACTGTTCAATCCTACTTGTACATACTGCCGATATTACATGAAAAGTTCTACCCACACTGTGATTAATTACTATGCTCAAAGAAGGAAATCAGTTCATAAATCAAAAAGGAATTTCCCAGCTGGCCATCGTTAGAAGTGATTTGATTGCCTTTCTGCTACATACCTCGGGGAAGCACTTTTCATGGAGTGTCCATTAACTCGTGGATGAGAAATATGGCAAGCAAAGCAAGCTCTGGTGCAGGTGCTCATGGAAACATACAGATGTTCAAGGATGTCTTCAGTACAGCTGTTTTAGACTAACATTTAAAATTCGTACTTTCTTACGTAACAACTTGCGAGTTAGGTAAAAAACAACAACTCAGCTAGTAAATATGTTGCAAATTTAAATTTAGAACAAATTTGGTAATAAAAATCCTCCCACTCGGCTATTATCACAGCTTGATTATTTCAGTATAAAGTTTACGATTTGGTGTTTATTTTCCTTCAATTCAATGTTTAGTGTAGAAACCCCTATCTCTAATTAGATAGCTAAGACTATATGTATTGAATTATGAAATGTCACTTGCATGAGTCACAGTAATTATCAGGTCATTCACAGACAATAACCCAATACATATTAAAACATCTTACATATCGAAAGACCATCTTTACAATAAATCTATACATTTGCTTTTTTGAAATCCAAGTTTAATTTGATTTCTTTAATAAAAAAAAGCACATGCAATAAAAACTCAGGTCATGACAGCAATTGGAAGCCCCAGGATTGACTGATACTTGAGTTTTAGGTATATTTTAAACAGGTTTATCGAAAAAAAATACTGAATTTAAGTGGATTCAATACCAACCTCCTAAATGTAGGCTTAGCCAACCTTTGACTAAATGTAAGTTTTTGCCCGAATTATAAAAAAAAAAAAGTATATTTGCTGCACTGTATGCTGTCTAGAACTGAGAAAAAACTGGTAACCATAAGCCCAAATCATTTGAATTCTAAATCGGCTACTTTGGCCTAAAATCCCCAATGCTTTTCTTGGTTCCACCACTTATCACAGGTCAGTGATTAACCATTTCAGAGTTATTCGGTAAAAACTGAATTGTCAGGAAGGGAATTTCAAGTTTAAGGCCAGGAAAGCTGAGCTGGAATTGGGAGAATGTCTCCCAATTTGTCTATTTAGGCCTGCTGTTCCTTGTTCATCTTCTGATAATTCACTGTTTAGTGAATAAGCCTGAGCTCTCTTATTGCAATCCTAAAATAAAAAAGAAAAATTACCTTGTTCGGCTTATTGAACACATCCCTCAAAATATATGACGGTTTCAATAAGAAAGTATTTTTCATGTTTAGTATACTCTCTCTGTCAATGTTTTTTTCTGGCATAACTAATGTGTCCTTTACTAAAACTGTGCTATTGAGCTTATTTGGCACGCTAAGGGTTATTGAGGGTAGGGGGAATCTGGTCAGCTGACACTTCCTCTATATTTAAGCTAATCAGACTTCATTTCAGTGCCTGGGTTGGCCTCTTTCAATAAATAGCAATGGACACCAGTGCTAGAAACTTAATGGAGTAGTTTGCCCAAATGTATTGATGATCATCAAGATGTGTGCATTAACTAACCATAGGGGAGTATCTCTGCACATGTGACTGCAGTAAAACTAATTGTGTTTTTTGTTCTGTTATGGGGGCAATTAACCTGTCTGTCGCCAACATTATAGGAAACATTAGAGTTGAAGGAAGAAATCATTTAATGCTAGCAACCACTTATCAGTGCAGGGCTAATTCTGTTTAAAGTGTGACTGTGAAGATGTATCAGTTAATGAAAGCTTCACTTCGTTGCTTTTTAATCCTTCTACCTCTTCCAGTGCAGGATTTCTTGTGGCCTGGTGATCGATTGGAGGGAATGAGATTTGGTTGCATCTGTAGAAGGAAGGAGCAGGTTGGGCTGCATGCAGGTGTCCAGAAAAAGACTGCTGTAAAGTATCAGGTTGGCCTAGCCTCTTCCCCTTGGGAAGTTGGAACTCAACATTTTTGGGAATCCTGGCAGACTGTTGATTGGCACCTATGCTCTCCATTTTTGCTGCAGACCTTGCAGAAGAGCTTGGGGCTTTCCAGATCATGTCATGAGATGGAACCAGTAGTGAAGCATGGGCAGTTACACCAGGGATGTATAAAGGTTGATGGTGGCTCTTCTAAATATGACTTAACTGCAGTTCAGGAATACAAGATTGTTGAAGAAATAGACTCTACTTCTAGATCTGGTATAATCAAAAACTTTGCAAGCCCTTTAGAAACCTCATTCCACAACGAGGTCCCTTTCCAAAACGCAATGGCTAAGTGTGACACAGAATTGGCTATCAATTCTGACTTGATGTTAAAGTCTCTGGAGGCCTCAGAGACTGATTTAAATCACATTTTTGAAAGGAACTTGATGTCTGAAATTGTACTTGGAAGAAATTCTAGGTCCTTGTTAGGTATTGGGGAATGGCTGGCAGATGAGGCTTTAGGCACACTTTATTACCTAGAGGATTCATTCTCTTCATCCATAGATTTGGGTTCACATATTGATGAAAATATATGGCCACCACTAGATCCAGGTGATAACTTTGGCACACTTGCCAATGGATGGCCAGAGCTAGAAAATGAGGCGAGTATTGGGCTCCCCCTAGAGGTTGATTTTGGATATGGAACATTTCCAGGAATTGAATGCTATGGAATTGGAGGTTGTGTAGATCTGATGGACATGGCTACTACAGCTGAGAATGGCTATCAGGAAAATGGAGTAATAGAAGGAGGCAGCTGCAGTGAGGATGATTACATCAGGCAAGATAAATACAGGTATTTCCACCCTTTAGTTCTCTCTACCACTCCTAGTTCCTGTAATCTATGTCTGCTGGAGCAGAGGTGTCAAGCGACATTCCAAAAATGTCTTGCACTTTTCTGTAGCCACTAGGTGGGTGAGCCAAGCTTTAAATAGCTTGCTTTTTCTCTTCTGTCCTTTGGAAACCTCAGGTCTATTATTGTACCGTAGCTTAAGCAGGAACAACATGGGGTTTATTCGCTAAACACTGAACTAGAAATTAGATTGCAAAGTTATAGATAAAAGTACCTGATTTGGGAAAAATATTTAAGTCAACTATTGGTTTACATTTTGCAGTTCAGTGAATTTTGATTGATTCAACACCTCATGTTTACCCCATGCACCACCCACACGTTTTCTGTAATTCTTAAATCGCCTTTCTACCATTTTCTCATGGACTCATACTCACTTGGGTTTTCATACCACATTACCTACCCAGACTTGTGAAATTACATTGTGCCCACATATGGTTCGTATTGTACATGATTTGCATACTCCAATTAAATGTACACTGCAGGCACGATAACCACTTCAACATGTTAGTTATTGACTTCGGTATGTGCAAATTCCCATATCACTACGTTCTCTTGCCATTCAGTATAGATGGACTGGATATGGACACTGAAACTGCTGTGCTCTGTTTTAAAGCCACAACACACATGTTGCATTCACTAAACGCATATTCTAAATATCTGACTGACGGATTTTCTCTGAATTTACCACTCAATAAAATATACTGTAATTAAATAAACCGGTTCAGTTAATGGCAGACTTGTGTAGAAATTTTCTATTTTTAAAACTGTACTTTCAAAACTGTAAATGTACACCGGTACCAGCTATTGGTTTGAATGGCCACCAATTATCGATATCTGCCCTAAAAAAAAAAAAGCAATTTTGGTCAATACTGAACAACCATTGCAGCGTATTTGTAGCTTTTATGATGTTTGTAGCTTGCCATTTGTTTTTGCATGGCAGATTTGTAGCTGCACTACTAGGCTCTCAAGCAATGTCACTGTTTTTGCCAAAGCTAATCTAACATCATATAATAATGTCAATGTTTGGATGTCTCTACCTTGACTCGCTAGTCCTCTTGGGATCTAATCTGTCTTCTGTACCAAATTTGATATACACCTTGTCCCTTCTCTTTTTTGCTGTACCCAACTATGCACTGCTATAACGAAAAAAACTGCAATTAAAATTGAATGTCAAAAAAACCTTACTATACTTACCCACTTCCAGCGCTGAAAAACAGCAAGAATTACCATTGCAGATTTAAGGGGACAGGGTTTGGGGTGACCCTGGATATCCTCATGCATAATGTGAGGATGTCCAGCATCAGTTAGGCGACCAAAAGACGCCTAATGACCCGGAAGTCGTTCTAGTGGCTGTTTGAATGCTCTAAATAGAGTTGTGACCAGGGGCCTTCAATCCTTAAAGGACCACTATAGGTGTGCTCTTAAAAGGACACTCTAGACTAGAGCAGGCTTCCCCAAACTCCGGCCCTCCAGATGTTGCTGAACTGCAACTCCCATGATTCTCAGCCTATCTATTTCATTCATAGAATCATGGGAGTTGTAGTTCAGGAACATCTGGCGGGCCGAAGTTCGAGGAAGCCTGGTCTAGACCTTTAGTTTGCTGATATGCTTTGTGTGAAGTGTCCTTCCTACCCTCCCCCACCCAGTTTTACAAAATAGATTTTTAAATGGAGTTAAACTCGATGCAGCCAATTGCCCAGAGCACTTGCCTTGCAAAGACATCTTAATGAGCTGTGTTAAAAAGCCTGTTATTGGACAGCCACAGAAAGTCAGGAATGGGGAAGGGAGGTTTTGCAAAGATGGCAGACAAACCTTTTGCAAGCGGTTTTTCGATGTACCCCAAATAAAAAAAAAAAAAAAAAACTTAATTAAATGATTAAATGCATGCATATATTCATTTGGGTATATCTACTAAACTGATTTATTTTTTGTATTGTAATTAGGCAGTGGATTGTCCCTTTAACATGCATCAAACCCTACTGCCTGCTTTGCCCAATGGAAATCCAGCCCTTGGCGGAATGAACGCTGCCAAATCTGTTGTGGGTTCAGGGTGTTAAAGAACAGCTATAGTGCCAGGAAAACAAACTCTTTTTCCCTGGCACTATGGAGTCACCAGGTGCCCCCCCCTCCCCCCCGCTGTGCTGAGTGGGTTAAAACCCCTTCAGCCAATTGCCTTTCTCCAGCGCCGGGCTCCCTCTGTGCTGGGGAACTTTCCACCCCCTGCCGATGTCAGATCCGCATGCGTGGCAAGAGCCGCGCATGCATTCAATCCGCCCATAGGAAAGCATTACTCTGTGCTTTCCTATGGACGTCCAGTGTCTTCTCACTGTGATTTTCAGTGAAAATCGCGGAAGCGCCTCTAGCGGCTGTCAGTGAGACAGCCACTAGAGGCTGCATTAACCTCAAATGTAAACATAGCCGTGTCTCTTAAACTGCTATGTTTTCAGCTGCAGGGTTAAAACTAGAGGGACCTGGCATCCAGACTACTTCATTGAGCTGAAGTGGTCTGGGTTCCTATAGTGGTCCTTTAAGGATTGAAGGCTCTTGGTCACAACTCTATTTATTTAGAGCAATTGGGCATTCAAAGAATAGGATGTCTAGTCTACTTTGATGTATTGTTTGCATAGTTTATGGAAATTGAGGTTTTTCTAATATAATAATGTGCACGGATCCATTTTTAATTTGTAGGTTTTGTAGTAGTTTGTTTTTGAGGATCGTACCTAGATATGTATAACTCTTAGAAGTAGGTGTGCCGGCAAAACTGCCGAATTGCATCCTAACAGAATGAGAACAGTTTCTCCATTCGTGTTAGGATGCAATTCGTGACTTTGTTCGGATCGCAATATCATTCGAATGAATGAAACTCCGATCCTATTCGTGCTGTGGCTGCATCTTGCAGCCCCTTAGTAGATAACTCCCTAATTCCCACGTTATTAGGAAGCTATCTACTAAAAGGCTGAAAGACCTAAGTTGGTCTTTCAGCCAACTTTACTAATACCAAGTAAAGATTACTTGGTATTAGTAAATTATGCCCCTACTCGCTATACCGTGAGTAGAGGCATGTCTATTAAACAGTGAGGTCCCCCCTTTATTGTTTTTTAGGGCCCCTACCCACCGCTCGGGGGGGGGGGAGGACACTAGGGCCCCCCCCCTTATTGTTTTTTAGGCCCCACCCACCGCTCAGGGGTGGGAGCGGGGGGGGGGGAGGACAGTAGTCCACCACCACCATTCTTATATAGGGCCCCCCCAAAAAAACAGGATTTGCCCATGACAGTGCCGCTTTAATGACAAATCTTTGTTCTCTAATTTTAAGCCAATGTTCTTTTCAAATAATTTTTATTAAAGTTTTACATATTTGTATAACAACAAGAATATAAACATTGTATTGGGGGTAGGAAGGGAAGGGGAACTTGGAAATGGAAAAGAATAACCATCCAATATTAAAATAGGCATAACAGTGTATATGGCAAAAAAATAAATAAAAAATGTTTTTACATCAATGCACTTTAAGAACAAATATGTCAAAGACCATATGCTGTTTTGATTTTTTTCTTCCCATTTATCCCAATTGTATTTTAATATTGGGAAACCACGCATATTAGCTCTATGCGATAATTCGTGTGCCTTGTTTTCTAGAATCAGATTAAAAACTTCCCTGAGAGATGGCACATCTTGAGACTTCCAATGTCTAGGTAAACAGGATGTAGCAGCGATCAAAATGTGACCTATGATTATTTTGTCTGTTCTATTAATGGACTCCGGGAGTTTTTTTTAAATAAGGCTAGTTCCGAGGTTAAAATGCTAATGGTCCTGTCCACTTTAATAATTAGGTCGTGAATCAATTTCCAATATTTAGTTAATTTAGGACAGAACCACCAAATATGGGCCATATTGCCCACACCCCCACAATCTCTCAAACACCGGTCAGAATACATATTGTTCATGTTGTGCAATCTAGACGGGGCCAGGTACCAACGATATAAAATTTTATAATGATTTTCAAAGTGGTCGGTGCAATACGAAATACCTTTTAAAGCTTTAAAAAAAACGAACCATTCTTCTAGATCGTACTGGGCACCCAACTCCGTCTCCCATGACAACATGTTTTAATCTAACTAGGGGCTTGGCGTTATAAAACGAGTAGCATAAGGATATCATGCCTTTACTAGTGGGGCTGCATAAAAAAAGCTTTCTCTTAAGCCAATGTTCTACCCAAGAACAAGCATTTTCATTGAGACCGATTTCCTTGAGTTTGAACTAATCTATTGTGGATTTTTACTTTTTTTTTTTTTAATTTGCATGTGTAACCCTTTTTTGCCCTGCTCCTGGCAACAAGCCGTAGCTAGCAGCAGTTACACCTTCTTCTGTCGCTGACAGGGATCCTGAGCCTCTGCTATAGTTGGGAGATCGGGACATCTTGTTCTGACGCAGTGCCTCCACTCAGTGCAACTTCTATTTATGGGGAACCCACCCCACTGAGTAGATGAGTACCCTCCACTTAATAACTCAGAGACATAAAATAAATAGACATGGAAATACACTCTGTATTGTGGTTAAAGAGACGCCTATAACAATGCAGTTCCTGGCTGATGCTGAGTGATGATTAAGTCCCTGATGTAGGAATGATACAGTCACAAGAGTCTTTAGCAGCAGGAATGCAGACCACAAACCTCCCTAAATAACATTAGTAACTACATCTGAACAGTTAAACTTCCAGGTACCTGCAGGTAAATTATGTGCACAACGTAGGGGCCCTTAGGTGCAGGTAGCGCTACCCAGATACAGTTATAAGGGAGAATCCTGAAGCAATCTCTGGAGACAGTACCTTGGAGTGACTTCTGTAACTGCAGATATCTCCAGAGAGATCCAGCAGAATGTAGGACAGCAGCAGAACAGCAATGGCAATCCTTTCTCTTCCTTCTGCTGGCAGGATGCAAGAGCTCATTCACACTCCTGCAGGAAGGTGCAGAATCTGCAGGGAGTTGAACATAAAATGACAGTCTTCTAATTCTCCTAGCAGAGCAGTAGACAGTCTCCAACTTCTTGTAGTTGCACTGCATTAGCCTTCCCCTGTTATTATCTCACTGTCCCAGCAGTAATAGACAATTGAAACAGGTAGGAACACACTTTCTTTATAGCAGACTCGGAGAACATGGCTTCTCCCCTGTCCTCTTCTTCCTGCCATCCTAGCCCTTTCTCAAAGTTCAATATCTCAAAACTTAAAGCAAAACAGTAAAATATAGCAGTCTGTTACATATGTATTGATTAAAACCAAATCCTTTAACAAATTTTATATAAGGAAAAATGTAATCTGTAAACAGATGCATAGGTCAGATTATAAAAGTGAAACCATCATTTTACCTTATTGTACTGGCTGATTGCAGGGTACTGACAGTCACTGACCATGGTTATGGTGGTGTCTATCTAAAAGTACTCTCCACCAGGGAGTTAGGAAGTTCACTTTCCCGGCTTGCACAGTAACTCGTAACAAATTTGTATGTCACTGCTGATGTGGTGAGGACTGCGAGCACTATCCTCTGGAACGAACTCTCATATTTCTGGCAAAACAGACGGTGTTAACTGGTGGTGGGTAGAATGAGCGGAACCATGCATCTGTCTGGTTTTATGCTCGGGCCAGTTAAGTTTTGCGAACCCCTGTGCCACAGTGTATGCAATGTTGGAACCTTCTAGCATTGTAAGTAGGTTTAGTGGAGAAGACAGGCGTATTCTAAGTGCACTGTGGACTGTAGATGTAAACACAGGGATTTTTATCTTTATTTTTTTTTTTATCACTCTACTTTGAAGACTAGCTCTAGGCTAGCTCATTTTGTGATTTTTG